>NC_034183.2:16706435-17026435 GCF_002021735.2 Oncorhynchus kisutch | reverse complement strand
TGAGACAAACTGAATAAGTTCCACAGACATGTGACTAACAGAAATAGAATAATGTGTCCCTGAACAAAGGGAGGGTCAAAATCAAAAGTAACAGTCAGAATCTTGTGTGGCCACCAGCTGCATTAAGTACTGCAGTGCATCTCCTCCTCATGGACTGCACCAGATTTGCTGTGAGATGTTACCCCACTCTTCCACCAAGGCACCTACAAGTTCCCAGACATTTCTGGGGGGAATGGCCCTAACTAACCAATAAACTCAGAGGAATGTGTGATGGCGTCCAGACAGCTCTCAGACAGGGAAGTGAAATCCGACCATCACCCCTGGTGAGACAAAACCGCGACTTGTCAGCGAAGAGCACTTTTTGCCAGTCCTGTCTGGTCCAGCGACGGTGGGTTTGTGCCCAATAGCGACGTTGTTGCCGGTGTTGTCTGGCGAGGACCTGCTTTACAACAGGCCTACAAGTCCTCAGTCCAGTCTCTCTCAGCCTATTGCGGGCAGTCTGAGCACTGATGGAGGGATTGTACGTTCCTGGTGTAACTCGGGCAATTGTTGTTGCCATCCTGTACCTGTCCCGCAGGTATGATGTTCGGATGTACCGATCCTGTGCAGGTGGTCTGCCACCGCGAGGACGATCAGCTGTCCGTCCTGTCTCCCTGTAGCGCTGTCTTAGGTGTCTCACAGTACGGACATTGAAATGCATTTCCCTGGCCATATCTGCAGTCCTCATGCCTCCTTGCAGCATGCCTAAGGCACGTTCACACAAATGATCAGGGACCCTGGGCATCTTTCTTTTGGTGTTTTTCAGAGTCAGTAGAAAAGGCCTCTTTAGTGTCCTCTATTTTCATAAATGTGACTTTAGTTGCCTACCGTCTGTAAGCTATTAGTGTCTTAACGACCGTTCCACAGGTGCATGTTCATGAATTGTTTATGGTTCATTGAACAAGCATGGGAAACAGTGTTTAAACCCTTTATAATGAAGATCTGTGAAGTTATTTGGATTTTTACAAATTATCTTTGAAAGACAGGGCCGTTTCTTTTTTTGCTGAGTTTAGATACTTCCTCTGTTCAGGTCAGTAGCAGTTAATTCTGTACCATTCCACCAATCACAACAGTTGCCAGACATGTCCTTCACAGCCCACTTTGCTTCAATCTGTTATTGGAACAGCACTTACTTTCTCCCTTAGCCAATTGAAAAAGGGGCAGAGAAAACATTAATTGGAGAGGTTTGTGATTTGGGGATCCAACTTGGCAATGTGTTTGTGAAAACATTGTAACTGCTGGGACATACGCTGTTTGTTTTCAGAGAGAGGTAGCAGCAGAAACAACAAAAGCGGGCAGGCGGGGGGAAAGGAAAGACGAGTTCAGTAATAAGGTTCTCTAACCTCAGCATCAGCCCTCCTCTCTAATGAGTGTAATTAAAGGTCTGAGCTGAAAGATCAATGACGTGGGAGCAGATGAGACAAGACGTAGCAGACGTAGGTACTGCATGGAGAAGGCCAACCGCACGGCAAGGACTACAAAGACAACAAATACTGCGTGTGTGTGTCGCACTGTGTGTGACTGTGTGCAAGTATATGCTGTGTGTCTGTGTAAATATTTAGGCCTAGACAGTGTTGCACGGTATACCAAAACGTCTGTACTTTTTCGATACCAGAACGTGAAAAACAGTTTGGTACCAGAATGTTTGTTACTTTCGGTACTTGTGTCAAATGTGTCAGTGCAGTGCAGCCAATGTCCCCTTTATAGCACAAGGTGCCTGCTCCACTTTGGCAGTTACTCATTGCTAGCCTGCACTGGGAGTCTGGGCTACATCATGTTAGCTCCCCACTCATGCTGCACTGGGAGTCTGGGCTACATCATGTTAGCTCCCCACAGCCTGCACTGGGAGTCTGGGCTGCATCATGTTAGCTCCCCACAGCATGCACTGGGAGTCTAGAATGCATCATGTTAGCTCCCCACTGCCTGCACCGGGAGTCTGGGCTACATCATGTTAGCTCCCCACTGCCTGCACCGGGAGTCTGGGCTACATCATGTTAGCTCCCCACAGCCTGCACCGGGAGTCTGGGCTGCATCATGTTAGCTCCCCACTGCCTGCACCGGGAGTCTGGGCTGCATCATGTTAGATCCCCACTGCCTGCACTGGGAGTCTGGGCTGCATCATGTTAGATCCCCACTGCCTGCACTGGGAGTCTGGGCTGCATCATGTTAGCTCCCCACAGCCTGCACTGGGAGTCTGGGCTGCATCATGTTAGCTCCCCACTGCCTGCACCGGGAGTCTGGGCTACATCATGTTAGCTCCCCACAGCCTGCACTGGGAGTCTGGGCTGCATCATGTTAGCTCCCCACAGCCTGCACTGGGAGTCTGGGCTGCATCATGTTAGATCCCCACTCATGCACCGGGAGTCTGGGCTACATCATGTTAGCTCCCCACTGCCTACACCGGGAGTCTGGGCTGCATCATGTTAGCTCCCCACAGCCTGCACTGGGAGTCTGGGCTACATCATGTTAGCTCCCCACAGCCTGCACTGGCAGTCTGGGCTGCATCATGTTAGCTCCCCACTCATGCTGCACTGGGAGTCTGGGCTGCATCATGTTAGCTCCCCACTCATGCTGCACTGGGAGTCTGGGCTGCATCATGTTAGCTTCCCACTCATGCTGCACTGGGAGTCTGGGCTGCATCATGTTAGCTCCCCACAGCCTGCACTGGGAGTCTGGGCTGCATCATGTTAGCTCCCCACTCATGCTGCACTGGCAGTCTGGGCTGCATCATGTTAGCTCCCCACTCATGCTGCACTGGCAGTCTGGGCTGCATCATGTTAGCTCCCCCCTCATGCTGCACTGGCAGTCTGGGCTGCATCATGTTAGCTCCCCACTCATGCTGCACTGGCAGTCTGGGCTGCATCATGTTAGCTCCCCACTCATGCTGCACTGGCAGTCTGGGCTGCATCATGTTAGCTCCCCACTCATGCTGCACTGGCAGTCTGGGCTGCATCATGTTAGCTCCCCACTCATGCTGCACTGGGAGTCTGGGCTGCATCATGTTAGCTCGCCACAGCCTGCAATGGGAGTCTGGGCTACATCATGTTAGCTCGCCACAGCCTGCACTGGGAGTCTGGGCTACATCATGTTAGCTCGCCACAGCCTGCACTGGGAGTCTGGGCTACATCATGTTAGCTCCCCACAGCCTGCACTGGGAGTCTGGGCTACATCATGTTAGCTCCCCACAGCCTGCACTGGGAGTCTGGGCTACATCATTTTAGCTCCCCACTCATGTGGCACAGAAGTTAACACGCTTGAATAATGCGACATGGCATGTAGAAATGTTAACTGTTAATTACTGTTATCAAAACAATGTCTATACAGTCTAGAACACTTTGTGACGCAAGAAGATACCAGTAGCTTTCAGCTTTATAGGCCAACTTTCCTTGTTAGGTTAGCTTATAGCTGAAGCTAATATCAATTTACTACCCTATACTTTGTTTGTGCAAACCATAATGCAAAATTTGCCAATATCAAAGTTGATTGCAACCAAAAACTTTATTCCTTCACATAATCTCTTTCCATTAGCCAAAGCGAACTGAATAAGGCAGCACCCCTCTTGCCTTGTGAATGATGTCATTACTAGTTAAAGACAGAGTGCACACTTTCATAAAATAAGCTACTTCGATGCAAATGTTGTTGATTAGTACAATAAAATAAGTCCCAATGTAACGGCTTTCTAGGTGTGGTGAAGGAGAGTCGGACCAAAACGCAGCGTGTAGATTGCGATCCATTTTTAATCAAACAAACGTAAACACGAAATAACACAAACACTACAAAACAATAAACGTAACGAAAACCGAAACAGCCTATACTTGTCAACTAACACAGCGACAGGAACAAAGACACTAAGGACAATCACCCACGACAAACTCAAAGAATATGGCTGCCTAAATATGGTTCCCAATCAGAGACAATGATAAGCACCTGCCTCTGATTGAGAACCACTCCATGCCACACCCTGGCCTGACCAAACACATAAAGATAAACACAAAATACTTTGACCAGGGCGTGACACCCAAATGGAAGGGAAACAGATTGTCATCTGCAGCCCCATGTCTTCAGCCAAAACAAGCTCAATAACTCTGCAGGCACACACTCCTATTGAATATGCATTTATCTATATTGTGAATAGGCTAGGCTACATCTTGATTTGCCCAGTTTATCATTCAAATAAATTATTACCATTATGTTGTTATGTAGGTACAGAGCAGTAACTGATTGAAAAGAGCAGTAACTGAGATTGGATGAAGTGTCATTGTGACTTTGGTTAATTTTAGTTTTTTTTTGTTGCTGTGGTATCGTTTTGATATCGAATATTGTGATGGTATTGCGTATCATGATACTAAACATGGTATTGATATCGAAGACAAAATTCTAGTATTTTGACTTCACGACAAGGCATTATTTTTGGGGAATCTGACAGACTGTGATGTCATGTCATGGAGCAAGGTCTGTCATTTGGTTGGCTAAAAGCAGAAAACAGTTTCCCTGCACAGGGTTAACATAAAAACACTGTTGTACATGGGGGCAACGCTGAGAGATACCATGCCATGCCTCTGGGTGAAACAAAACAAACAGTGTGTAAGGGTTAAGTTACAGAATATCACAGATATAATCTGAACAAGATGAACATCATCAACTTGTGGGACATCTCAGTGAAATACGGATACAGTCCCAGAATTGAATGTGCTCGTAAGATGTAGATGCAGACACTAAAATCGCTCTCAACCTCCTTTACAACTGTGCAGAGGTGAAACCAGAGTGTAGGGCTTTGGAGTCTGTCCTGTGGTAACAAGATGAGTCAGTGTGGAATAATGAATGTCATCACTACTGTTTCTGAACAAGAGAGGGAGGCTGGGGGACACACACAGACACACTAGACACACAGCTATGGTGACACCTCCACCAAGATCTGCATTTCAGGAGACAGATCCACACCCGGGGAGGGCTAGAAGATTCATATCCACACAGACTACAGGGACAAACGAAAGGGAGTGAAAAAGAAATAGAGGAGGAATGAAAAAGAGAGGAGGAGAAAAAAGGCAGCAGGATAAAAAAAAAGAAACAGGGTGATAATGAAGGCTGACAAGAAAGTGACCTTGAGAGAGATAGGGCGATAGGGTGAACTGAACAACAGGAAGTTGTTGGGTGTTCCGGTCTGTACACGCTGTCCATGTGCTCTGGTCCTGGCTGGCTAATTAGTGGGCATAGCTGGGATTCCAGCAGTTTACCACCAGTCCACTGTGGAATGAAGGCCTGCATCCATGCACCATCAGACAAGACAGTCAGACATGCCCCGTGACTCTAAAGTCCACAGAGGAAGCCTGGCTGATGTTAACCAAGTCCGTAGCTACTAATCTCACCTTCCGGGACCTGATCCTTAAGGAACCCTAAAGGCTGAACCAACATCATGACATGCCCCCCCCCCCTCTCTTGCCTAATCCAACAAAAACAGTCAGACCACATTTCCTCTGGGATACCACCGTTGACACCAATGGCCACAAGGGGATTGGGGTGCTAACTAGAAAACACCAAACTGTTTGCTGCCTGCTCTAAATCTGTCTGTGAGTAGTATACACATGAGAGGCAGCTGATGCCGACCTTGTGATGTTGGTTTTAGCCCGAGGCTCAGTAACTGGACAAATTCCTGTAAGGGCTTGTTATTAATGAGCCTTGGTGTGTAGGCTATCGAAGGACCCCGTTACACTGCTCATTATGGAAACACAAGGACATGGATGTAGTCTTGGGTGGTGTCATAAACAAGTCTCTTCCACAACCACTGTGCACGTCATTATAAAGTTAGCTTCATCACGTCTCACTAACTGACTGAACCTGCATCTCCTTCACATTCTACTCCACGGCCAGTTGAGTAGTCTCAAGTCTCTCGCACTTCCTCTCTCGCTTTCCATTTCTCTCTCTCTCTCTCTCTCTCTCTCCACCTCCCTCTCCATCTCGCTGCCTCTCCCAGGTTGGTGTTTGGTAAAACAATGTTTTTGTACATGTTTTTGTTTTACTCATCTCATATGTATGTACTGTATTCTATTCTACTGTATTTGAGTCTATGCCACTCTGACATTGCTCATCCTAATATTTATACATTCCTTCATTCCATTCTTTTACTTTTAGGTTGTGTGTATTGTTAGATATTACTGCACTGTTGGAGCGAGAAACACAAGCATTTAGTTAGATATTACTGCACTGTTGGAGCGAGAAACACAAGCATTTAGTTAGATATTACTGCACTGTTGGAGCGAGAAACACAAGCATTTAGTTAGATATTACTGCACTGTTGGAGCGAGAAACACAAGCATTTAGTTAGATATTACTGCACTGTTGGAGCGAGAAACACAAGCATTTAGTTAGATATTACTGCACTGTTGGAGCGAGAAACACAAGCATTTCGCTACAACCGCAATAACATCTGCAAAACATGTGTATGTGACAAATAACATCTGATTTGGATTTGATTTATTGTGACCTTTATCATCTCCAGCTGTTGGCAATGCACTGACCCTTCATGCATCTGTCGCAGAACACAAGCCCTGCTTGCCTGGCCCACTTACTACTTCGTAATTAATCTGCAAAAATAAGCAGGAGTGCAATATCCAACCGCTCCCACCACATTAACAGGAAGCAGCTGGACTTCATATTAGCTGTATAGCGGAGGTGATAATTACAAATGGTGTGAGGAAATCGGTCCGTTTTCAGGATTAAGTGTGACATTGCTCACATGGGTACAAATTAATTGCACCCTCCGGTGCTGCCTGAGCTGAGCTAAGATTCAACTCCAAACGCCACTTTAAAATGGAGCAACTCTCATTCAAAAACAAAAGCTTTAAAAATGATATTACAGGTGGAATGAGTGGCTCTGTAGTTTTTACATTATGTGTTAACTTAAGTCTGCTTCCATGTCCAAATCTCTTTAAGAAAGCCACATATCCATTTGAACTGAAATGATGCGTCAGCTCATCTTTATTAGGCTCAAAGTTGGATACGGCTACATACAGCTATTTAGATTTTGTGCACAAAAGACATGATCAACATGTTCGTACAAACCCCAATGCAAAACTCAAGTGCGGCGTTACATGCAGCTATCTTAACGGCATATCAAACATAAGCAAGACAGACAATAATCCTAATTAGCAATTGAATGTTATTTTTGAATCATTGCAAAAAAAGGAGTGTCATACTAAAACAACACATTTCACTGCACCTATCCGGTGTATGCCACAATGCAGCATCCGTATTCTTTAAAAAAAACATTGGCTAAGCAGGAGGCAGACAGCCAGTCAAAGTACAGTAGTGTTATTTTTCAGTAACTCTGGCTAGGGGCTATGATATGGCAGTAACTACAAAGATTAGCATACATCATTGCACAAAACCCAGATTGTTTTTGCTCCATCAAATCAAAGTTTGTCACATGCACTGAATACAACAGTGAAATGCTTACTTACAAGCCCTTAAATAAACTTCTGACCCACTGGAATTGTGATACAGTGAATTATAAGTGAAATAATCTGTCTGTAAACAATTGTTGGAAAAATTACTTGTGTCATGCACAAAGACCGACTTGCCAAAACTATAGTTTGTTAACAAGAAATGTGTGGAGTGGTTGAAAAACTAATTGTAATGACTAAACTTATGACTTCGACTGTAGGTATTAGGTACACAATAGATAAGTAAAGAGATATATATTTTTTTTAAACAGTACAAAATTAAACAGAAGCGAGGCTCTATACAGTTGGTACCGGTACAGAGTCAATGTGCGGGTGCACAGGTTAGTCGGGCTATTTGAGCTAAGATGTATGTGTAGGATTAGTTAAAGTGACAATGCATAGATGTAAAACAGAAAGTAGCCGCAGCGTAACAGAAAGGTTGGCAGGGTAGATGAGTAGGGGGGACATAATGACAATGCATAGTCTGGGTAGCCATTTGATTAGCTGTTCAGGAGTCTTATGTCTTAGGGGTAAAAACTGTTGAGAAGCCCTTTGGTCCTAGACTTGGCACTCCGGTACCACTTGCCATGCTGTAGCAGAGAGAACAGTCTATGACTGGGGTGGCTGGAATCTTTGTCAATATTTAGGACCTTCCTCTGACACTGCTTGGTATAGGAGGTCCTGGATGGCAGGCAGCTTAGCCCCAGTGATGTACTGGGCCGTACGCACTACCCTCTGTAGTGCCTTGCGGTCAGATGCTGAGCAGTTGCCATACCATGCAGTGATGCAACAAGTCAGGATGCTCTCGATGGTGCAGCTGTAGAACCTTTTGAGGATCTGAGGACCAATTCAAAATCTTTTTAGTTTCCTGAGGGGGACCAGTTTGGACCATTCTAGTTTGTTGGTGATGTGGACACCAAGGAACTTAAAGCTCTCAACCTGAGAATGTGATGAAAGATATAAAAGCTGAAAGAAATCATTCTCTACTATTATTCTGACATTTCACATTCTTAAAATAAAGTGGTGATCCTAACTGACCAAATACAGGAATTTTTTACGAGGTTTAAATGTCAGGAATTGTGTAAACTGAGTTAAAATGTATTTCGCTAAGGTGTATGTAAACTTCCGACTTCATCTGTGGATGAAAACTCTTGGCAAATAGTGTGGTCTACAGCTTATCATGAGATACTCTACTTCAGGCAAGCAAAATCTAGAGACTTCTTTAGATTTCGTGCACCACCTGTTATTTACAAATATACACAGACCGCCCCTCCTCGTCTTAGCAGAGTGTGCTGTTCTATCTAGCCGGTGCAGAGTATATCCCGCCAGCTGAATGTTATCCATCTCGTCATTCAGCCATAATTCGGTGAAACATAAGCTATTACAGTTTTTGATGTCCCGTTGGTAGAATATTTGTGATCGTACACTAATTTATTGTCCAATGATTGTACGTTGGCAAGTAATATTGATGGTAAAGGGAGATTTCCCACTCGCTGTCGGTGGATCTTTACAAAGCACCCAGCGCTGTGTCCTCTATACCTGCGTCTCTTTCTCCTGGCAATGACGAGGATAACGGCTGCCATTTCTTCTGGCGCCATCTTCCAATGCAAAGTGTAGTGACTGCGTCCTGCTTGTGCAACTGCAATATCCGTTACAACAGACAGAGATGGTTGTAGCCTTCATAATGGTCTTGCATGTTTGTTCAAATCGCTGAAGGGATTTTATTTCAGCTGTTCAGAATTATGAGGCAGAAACATAGGCTACATCACCATGGTTCAGAAAAGGGTGAGTAAAGTGAGAAACATGAAGGGAGGGGGAGTGTGAGCAGCAGCTACGTAGAAAAAAACATGTGCGTAAAATAACACATGCGTAAAACGTGATCCGGATCCTTGGCTTTGAGAAAGAGGCTTCGTGAGGGGCAGGGTGGGGGGGGGGGCGAAAACTCTGTATTCACATCCACGGCCAAATAAATTAGACTCTCTCTCCATCTCTCCCCACCTCTCTCCTCACACCAAAATGACTCTGGAATATAAATAATTTACTAATATTCCAAGGGGCTGAAGGTACACCTTTCTCATCTTGGCCTGAAAGAGTTTTCAAAACCCTAATTTTCCATCCAGGGTGTCTAGATGTATGAACTCATGCCAGTGCTCTGGGTGGGCAGAATGACATGATGACGTTTCCAATCTGTAGGCAAAATCTAAAGCCCATCCAGTCTGTCTGTGTGTGTCAGCCTGTCAGTTCAGCTAGCTAGGGAATGTGGGAGAGTAAAGAGGGAGAGAGAAGCGCTTGGCCCAGGAGGACTGAATTGTGTCTAACACACTTGCGTAAGGTCCCCAGCTATGCCATGCCACCTCGGGGACTCTGACAGTTTACACCAGCTATGTTCCTAATACAGCCTTTTTGATGAGCAATGAGGATCATGTTTTCCTCTAGGCGGACAAACTTAGTCTTCCCCTTCCTTTCCCTCAGTTCACATCACTAGTGATGGGGCAAAAAAAGTCAGATATGGCAATATTATTTTGGACGATATTATAGCGATACTTTGACTCCAAGTATCGATTTTGTTTTTACTAGGTAGCGATAGTTGACTGCACCTGTGCCAAAACTCCACTATTTTCCATCCTATAACTTGTTCTCCAACTTCTTTGTAGCCCTTTCCTGCAGTGAAATGACCTAGTGGACTCAATGGTGGAATGTTATAAATATATTTATTTTTTTAAACGCTCAAAAATCTGATGTTTCTATGTCAAATGTTTTGTAATATTTCAGTCTTCTGTGATGTACAGTGCATTTGGAAAGTATTTTTTTTTCACATTTTGTTACGTTACAACCTTATTCTAAAATTGCTATATATATATATATATTTTTTAATTTTTTTTTTTTTTTTTTTTCCATCAATACCCAATAATGACAAAGCAAAAACATGTAGAAAAAAAATGAAATATCACATTTACGTAAATATTTAGACCCTTTAGTCAGTACTCTGTTGAAGCACCGTTGGCAGCGATTACAGTCTCGGCTCTTCTTGGGTATGACGCTACAAGCTTGGCACACTTGTATTTTGGGGAGTTTCTCCCATTCTTCTCTGCAGATCTCAAGCTCTGTCAGGTTGGATGGGGAGCGTTGCTGCACAGCTAATTTCAGGGTTCAAGTCCGGGCTCTGGCTGGGCCACTCAAAGGACATTCAGAGACCTGTCCTAAAGCCACTCCTGCTTTGTCTTGGCTGTGTGCTTAGGGTCGTTGAACTGTTGGAAGGTGAACCTTCTTCCCAATCTGAGGTCCTGAACACTCGAGCAGGTTTTCATCAAGGATCTCTGTACTTTGCTCTGTTCATCTTTCCCTTGATCCTGACTAGTCTCCCAGTCCCTGTCGCTGAAAAACATCCCCACAGCATGATGTTGCCACCACCATGCTTCACCGTAGGGTTGGTGCAAGGTTTCCTCCAGACGTGACGCTTGCCATTCAGGTCCAAGAGTTCAATCTTGGTTTCATCAGACAGAATAATATTGTATCTCATGGTCTGAGAGTCCTTTAGAGTTCCCATCTCCCCAAGGAACTCTGGAGCTCTGTCAGAGTACCATGAGGTTCTTGGTCACCTCTCTGACCAAGTCCCTTCTCCCCAGATTGCTCAGTTAGGCCGGGCGGCCAGCTCTAGGAAGAATCTTGGTGGTTCCAAACTTCTTCCATTTAAGAATGATGGAGAACCTTTAATGCTGCAGACATTGTTTTGTACCCTTCACCAGATCTGTGCCTCGACACAATCCTGTCTTGGAGCTCTATAGACAATTCCTTTGACCTCATGGCTTGGTTTTTGCTCTGACATGGACCGTCAACTGTGGGACCTTATATAGATGGGTGTGTGCCTTTCCAAATCATGTCCAATCAATTGAATTTACCACAGGTGGACTCCAAACAAGTTGTACAAACATCTCAAGGATGATCAATGGAAACAGGATGCACCTTAGCTCAATTTCTAGTCTCATAGCAAAGGGTCTGAATACTTATGTAAATAAGGTATTTCAGGGTTTTTTGCAAACATTTCTAAAAACATGCTTTTCTTGTCATTATGGGGTATTATGTGTAGATTGATCAAAATGATCAATTTTAGAATAAGGCTGTAATGTAACAAAATGTGGAAAAGGTAAAGGGGTCTGAATACTTTTCAAATGCACTGATTATAAAGTAAAATGGGATGCAAACTCAACATTTTATCAAATGTCAACTCTATATCTAACATAGTACATGTATCTTATTTTTTAAGCCCATAACAATGTGAGTAAGGTGTATACTTTTGTTTCAAAGTAGATTTGTTTAAGACTAATAATTAGCCCACTGGTATAGCCCACTGCAGTAAAAATGAATGTTTTGGCTGTTTAATACAGGCAATGGCTATATTAAAGGAACTGTCAGTCTCTCTATATCCCCTTCTCTCTGTTTTGTTCTATTGGATTCAATACACAACCTTCTGTGTTGTGCTTCGTTTCACAGTGCGCGTCTTTCTGCCAAGATGTGGAGGGCCTTTCAGCGAATGAAATAGACAGGGGATAAGCAGGACCTTGCAGTCCCCAGTGGTGGTGACTATGTAATGTAATCCAACACCAGGGTCACTTGTTACTATAGCTCATAAACCCACTCGCTGGGCTGAAGAGACTGGAATTCAGAAGCGAATATACATTGATAAAACAATTAAAATACACAGACCGTCCCCAAATTTACCGTTACATGATGACTTGTGTTTAATCAAATGCAGTGTATAAATGTCTAGTAGATGGATATTACCTTACCTATAAGTTATAACAGCCAATCTGTTTATCCTACAGCTATTGGAAGCAGTAATCATGAGCCTATAAACCAGAGTTACACTGTTAGCACTGAGGCGGTGTGCAATAGTAGCAAGACCACTTTATGCAGCTCACCCTGCACTATCAGCTCCAATGAAAATAACATGAGTAAGTTTACCTCTGATAAGCTTCCCAGTAAAGCAAAATAAAAATAGCTTGCTTGTAACAGATGACATTCATATTCTGACTATCTCTGAAACGCACTTACATAATACCTTTGATGAGACAGAGGCAGCAATGATTATAACATCTACCGAAAAGACAGAAATGCCAATGGAGGCGGTGTTGCTGTCTATATTCAGAACCACATTCCTGTAAAGCTTAGAGAAGATCGAATGTTAAATACTGTTGAAGTAATACGGCTACAGGTTCATCTGCCTCACCTAAAGCCCATTATAGTGGGAAGCTGCTATAGACCAGCAAGTGCTAACAGTCAGTATCCAGATAACATGTGTGAAATGCTTAATAATGTATGTGATATCAACAGAGAAGTTTATTTTCTGGGTGATTTAAATATTGACTGGCTATCATCAAGCTGCCCACTCAGGAAATATTTTTAAAACTGTAACCAGTGCCTGCAACCTGGATCAGGTTGTCAGTCAACCTACCAGGGTAGTTATAAACAGCACAGGAATTAAATCATCAACATGTATAGATCACATTTTTACTTATGCTACAGATATTTGCTTGAAAGCAGTATCCATATCCGCAGGATGTAGCGATCACAAATTAATAGCCATATCTAGGAAAACCAAAGTTCCAAAGGCTGGGCCTAATATAGTGTAAAAGAGGTCATACAAGAAGTTTTGTAGTGATTCATGTCTGTAATGAGGAGCAACCAGACGCAGCACTTGACTCATTTATGAAACTACTTATTTCATCTACTAATAAGCATGCACCCATTAAATAAGAAAATCACTGTAAAAACTGTTAAATCCCCTTGGATTGATGAGGAATTGAAAAATTGTACGGTTGAGAGGTATGAGGCAAAAGGTTTGTCAATTAAGTAAGTCTGGCCCAACTGATTGGCAAACATACTGCAAATTAAGAATTAATGTGACTAAACTAAATAAAAAGAAACTACACTATGAAACAAAGACAAAGTATATGAAGAATGATAGTAAAAAAGCTTTGGGGCAACTTAAATGAAAATTTTTTGGGGAAAAAGCCAACTCGGCTCCTTCATTTATTGAATCAGATGGCTCATTCATCACAAAGCTCACTGATATTACAAACTACTTTAATGACTTTTTCCATTGGCAAAGATAAGCAAACTTAGGGATGACATGCCAGCAACAAATGTTGGCACTACACATCCAAGTATCTCGGACCAAATTATGAAAGACAAGAATTGTACTTTTGAATTCCATAAAGTCAGTGTGGAAGAGGTGAAAAAATTGTCTATCAACAATGACAAGCCACCAGGGTCTGACAATCTAGATGGAAAATTACTGAGGATAATAGCAGACGATATTACCACTCCTACTTGCCACATCTTCAATTTAAGTCTACTGAAGAGAGTATGCCCTCAGGCCTGGAGGGAAGCTAAAGTCATGCTGCTTCCCAAGAATAGTAAAGCCCCCAAAAAAATGGTGTTTGACCAGATACAATGCTATTTCAGAGTAAACAAATTGACAACAGAATTTCAGCATGCTTATAGGGAAGGACACTCAACAGGCACAGCATTTACACAAATGACTGATGATTGGCTGAGAGAAATTGATGATAAAATGATTGCGGGGCTGTCTTTTTAAACTTCAGTGCAGCTTTTGACATTATTGATCATAGTCTACTGCTGGAAAAACGTGTGTTATGGCTTTGCACCCCCTGCTATAATGTGAATAAAGAGGGTGTTCTTTAAAACTTGTTTGGGATAGGGGGCAGTATTTTGACGTCCAGATGAAAAGCGTGCCCAAAGTAAACTACCTGTTACTCAGGCCCAGAAGCTAGGATATGCATTTAATTGGTAGATTTGGATAGAAAAGTTTCTAAAACTGTTAAAGTCATATCTGTGAGTATAACAAAACTGATATAGCAGGCGAAACCCCAAGGACAATCTATCCCCCCCCAAAAAAAAAATTCAGCTTACCACTATTTTCAATGGCTAGAACTTTAATTATAAGGCCAAATCCTCCCAGATTGCAGTTCATAGGGCTTCCACTAGATGTCAACAGTCTTTTGGAAAGAGTTTCTGGCTGTTTGGAAAAATTACCCAGAAATTGAAGTTTTTCTAGGTGGCTCCCATTTTGGCTGTAGTGTTTCCAAGCGCGTGGATGAAAGCACGTTCTTTCTTATTTATCTCCGGTAATGAACATACTATTCTCCGTCCTAAAATGTATTGTTTATTTGCATATTAGGATACCTAAGGTTTGATTATAAACGTTGTTTGACTTGTTTGGAAAAGTTTATTAGAAACGTTTTGGGATTCATTTTGATGGAGGGAAACTGGATGGATTATTGACTGAAGCGCGCCAGCTAAACTGAGTTTATGGATATAAAGAACACTATCGAACAAAAGGACCATTTGTGATGTAACTGGGACCTTTTGGAGTGCCAACAAAAGCAGATCAAAGGTAAGGCATTTTTTATTTCGCTATTTCTGACTTTTGTGTCGCACCTGCCTGGTTGAAATATGTTTTTCATGTGTTTGTATGCGGGGTGCTGTCCTCAGATAATTGCATGGTTTGCTTTCGCTGTAAAGACTTTTTGAAATCTGACATGGTGGTTGGATTAACAAGAAGTGGAGCTTTATTTGGATGTATTACACTTGTGATTTTATGAAAGTTAAATATTTATAGTAATTTAATTTGAAATTGGCGCCCTGCAATTTCACCGGATGTTGTCGAGGTGTCCCGCTAGCGGCACGCCTTTCCCAAACAGCCTATCAAATATAATCCAGTTAGAATCAGGAATTTCCCAGGGTAGCTGTTTAGGCCCCTTGCTTTTTTCAATTTTTACTAACGGCATGCTACTGACTGAGTAAAGCCACATTTTTATGTATGCGGATGACGCAACACTACACACGTTAGCTACTACAGTGACTGAAATGACTGCAACACCCAACAAAGAGCTGCAGTTAGTTTCAGAGTGGGTGGAAAGGAATAAGTTAGCCCTAAATATTTATACAACTAAAAGCATTGTATTTGGAACAAAATACTCACTAAACCCTAAACCTCAGCTAAATCATGTGGAAATTGAGCAAGTTGAGATGACTAAATTGCTTGGAATAACACTAGATTGTAAACTGTCATGGTCAAAACATATTGATGCAGTAGTAGCTAAGATGGGATAAGTCTGTCTATAATAAAGTGATGCTCTGCCATCTTAACAACACTTTCAACAAGGCAGATCCTACAGGCCCTAGTTTTGTCGCACCTTGACTACTGTTCAGTCGTGTGGTCAGGTGCCACAAAAAAGGACTTAGGAAAATTGCAATTGGCTCAGAACAGGGCAGCACGGCTGGTCCTTGGATGTACACAGATAGTTAATATTAACAATATGCATGTCAATCTCTCCTGGCTGAAAGTGGAGGAGAGATTGACTTCATCACTACTTTTATTTATGAACTCCTGGCACACAGCTCGGACACCCATGCATACCCTACAAGACATGCCACAACAGGTCTCTTCACAGTCCCCAAGTCCAGAACAGACTATGGGAGGCACACAGTACTACATAGAGCCATGACAACATGGAACTCTATTCCACATCAAGTAACTTACGCAAGCAGTAAAATTAGATTCAAAAACAGATTTAAAAAACACTTTATGGAACAGCGGGGACTGTGAAGCAACAAACACTGGCACAGACACATGCACACACATGGATTTAGTAATGTAGATATGTGGTAGTGGTGGAGTAGGTGCCTGAGGGCGAACATTGCATTGTGAAATCTGTGAATGTATTGTAATGTTTTAAAATTGTATAAAACTGCCTTAATTTTGCTGGACCCCAGGAAGAGTAGCTGCTACTTTGGCTAATGGGGATCCATAATAAATACAACTCTATTCACTTGTGTTAGGCTATATTGCAAGTAGCCTAGTGTCTAAATGTCCCCCGAATCCCCCCTTTAGTAGATATGAAAAGGTATTTCATACAATATACAGCCAACATATTAGGCCTAACTGGCAGCAGTAGGCTACATGATCTGTGTCATTGTGTGTGAGCATGTCTTTCTCTGTTTTCTTCCTACCTTGGTTACATCACAGCAGCTGATCTGTCATTTCTCACAGACACAGCTCTCGGACCAGCAGAACCAGAACTTTTAGCAAATAAAATCGGTTAATTTCACACATTTACTGGGTGGGTCTCACTCTCTTTCCACTTTTTTCATTTCACCTTTATTTAACCAGGTGGGCCAGTTGAGAACAAGTTCGACACAAACAACAAAACAGAGTTACACATAGGTTAAACAAACGTACAGTCAATAACACAATAGAAAAATGTATATATAGTGTGTGCAAATGTAGTAAGATTAGGGAGGTAAGGCAATAAACAGGCCATAGTGGTGAAATAATTACAATTTAGCAATTAAACACTGGAGTGATAGATATGCAGAAGATGAATGTGCAAGTAGAGAAACTGGGGTGCAAAGGAGCAAAAAAATATATATAGGGATGAGGTAGTTGGATGGGCTATTTACAGATGGGCTGTGTACAGGTGCAATGATCGGTAAGCTGCTCTGAAAGCTGATGCTTAAAGTTAGTGAGGGAGATAAGACTCCAGCTTCAGTGATTTTTGCAATTAGTTCAAGTCATTGGCAGCAGAGAACTGGAAGTAAAGGCAGCCAAAGGAGGAGTTGGCTTTGGGGGTGTCTAGTGACATATACCTGCTGGACCGCGTGCTGCGGGTGGGTGCTGCTATGGTGACCAGTGAGCTGAGATAAGGTGGGGCTTTACCTAGCAAAGACTTATAAAAAGGACCTGTAGCCAGTGGGTTTGGTGACGAATATTACGTGAGGGCCAGCCAATGAGAGCATACAGGTCACAGTGGTGGTTTGTATATGAGGCTTTGGTGACAAAACCGATGGCACTGTGATAGACTGCATCCAAATTGCTGAGTAGAGTGTTGGAGGCTATTTTGTAAATGACATCGCCGAAGTTAAGGATCGGTAGGATAGTCAGTTTTACGAGGGTATGTTTGGCAGCATGAGTGAAGGATGTTTTGTTTGCGAAATAGGAAGCCGATTCTAGATAAAATTTTGGATTGGAGATGCTTAATGTGAGTCTGGAAGGAGAGTTTATAGTCTAACCAGACACCTAGGTATTTCTAGTTGTCCACATATTAAGTCAGAACCGTCCAGAGTAGTGATGCTAGAAGGGCGGGCGTGGGCAGCGATCGTTTGAAGAGCATGCATTTAGTTTTACTTGCATTTAAGAGCAGTTGGAGGACACGGAAGGAGTGTTGAAATGGGATTGAAGCTTGTCTGGAGGTTAGTTAACAGTGTCCAAAGAAGGGCCTTAAGTATACAGAATGGTGTCGTCTGCGTAGAGGTGAACCAGAGAATCACCAGCAGCAAGAGCGCCATCATTGATGTATACAGAGAAAAGCCCGAGAATTGAACCCTGTGGCACCCCCATAGAGACTGCCAGAGGTCCAGACAACAGGCCCTCCGATTTGACACACTGAACTCTGAGAAGTAGTTGGAAAACCAGTCGAGGCAGTCATTTGAGAAACCAAGGCTGTTGAGTCTGCCGATTAGAATGCGGTGAGAGTCGAAAGCCTTGGCCAGGTCGATGAAGACGGCTGCACAGTATTGTCTTTTATCGATGGTGGTTATGATATCACTTAGGACCTTGAGCGTGGCTGAGGTGCACCATGACCAGCTCGAAAATTCTTTGATGATGAGCGGTTGACTTTGAATGTGAATTTGCGCCACCTCAGCTCAGCCAATCAGAAAACCGGGCCGGCCCAGCTTGGTCAGACAAATGCCCCATATACTACAGATTATTATGCCAGCAGAGGAACTGTGCAAAAGTCATTTTTAAAAAACAGGGCCACTCTGCAAGCTGTGTAATTTTTTATTAAATATATATATATATAACTATAACTTTTTTTTTTTTTTTTACATTTTCGACCAGCCCACCCCAATAAAAGATGGTCCGGCCTTTCTGGCATTTGCCAGACGACCAATCTACCCATGACCTCTAGTATTGTGCGGTCCCTGACAATTCCCAGTCCTACACCCCACCTTATATCACGTGGGGTGTCCCTATATCTTGGCTCTATCCCTATGAAATATTACTACTGCTCACTCCCATAACAATGTATAATCTCTCAACCGAGCAATTAAGTTATCTCCCTCCCTCATTCCCTCCCAAATAATGTATATATTTCCAGAACATGTGTGCATTACAGAATTACGACACATTATCTCTCTCGTTCTCTCTCTGACTCATATGAAATCCTCTGTGAGAAGAGTCAGACTCTTTATACTCTCAGAGAATAGTTCAAGGTAAAGACCTAAAGATGATAGTAGTCAAAGTTGGCGAGAGTGGGTAGTGTTCCGAGAATCAGCATGCGATG
Source organism: Oncorhynchus kisutch (assembly GCF_002021735.2). NCBI lineage: Eukaryota > Metazoa > Chordata > Actinopteri > Salmoniformes > Salmonidae > Oncorhynchus > Oncorhynchus kisutch. The sequence continues at coordinate 17,007,588 of NC_034183.2, read as the reverse complement.
AGAAGTGGTGTGGAGTGAGCCATGGGTAGGTTGAGAGCATCGGCATAGGATGAAAGCAGTGTGGGTTGAGACAGAGTGTCAAGGTTGTTTGAGGGGTAAAGCGAACCCTGCAGAGTGTGGATGAAGCCATTATGGTGAAGGCCGAGGGCTTAAGTGGACCCCTACAGTATTGAGAGTCAATAGTAGTGAGGAGGTAAAGCCTTGGATGGTGTTGGCTGTGTGGGGTTGGGTGGTAGGAACTAGAGAGGGTGTCTGAGCAGCATGGTGGGGTGGGGAGGAAGTTACACTACAGACAGAGGCATGCCCCTACCCCCTGCAAGCGAACACAGTCACAGCCCAGCTGAGCTGCCAGCTGTTGGAGAGTAAGTGTGAGAATGAATGTGATCTCACCTTGTGGGCCTGTCATTACTACAATGGCTTTGGTATCAGCTGTAACAGAGCTCAAGAGTCAGGGGTGGTGGAGGGGATGGGGATAGAAAGGCAGGAAAGGCAGAAAGGCTTTGTGGTGTATAGGCATGTACTGTATAGCTGTTTTACAACCACTAACCCAAATGATCTGCTCTAAATATAGTAAATAACATGAAAATAGTTCAGTGAACTGTCTTTCTTTGTGCACGCAGTCTGCTTTTTCGTGTTTTTGGATTATCCCTGATTTTGCAAGAGACATAAGAGCTTCTAAAGTGATTCACCATGAAGCGACATAACAGAGCCAGAAGGGGAGAGGTTAGGAGGCCAGCGTTTGGGACGGTGCCCAGTAAGGCCAAGGGCATTAGCACAAGGGGTGGCAGCAGCAAATGCTAAGAGATGAGATCACAGAAGCACCTCAGCATGATGCCACCTCATCACAGGATAATCCACCCAACATAAAAAAGGCGATCTCCAATCTGAAGGAAATCGCTATTCTCCTGAGCCGGAATTAATGCAAAATTGACACCCCCATACCCATACCCTATTTCTCACCCCCACCACAATATAAAAGGTGTAGACCTAGTTCGGACAGACAAATAAGAACAAGCCAGGCTAACATCAGCCACCTAGCCATATATTGTACACATGTAATAGCAATGTATTTGATGTTTAAAATTCTGCGCCCATTTTGAAAAGGATATATGGAACATTTGGGGTCATCGTCATGAGATGCTCTAGCAGTACAGCGACTGGGTTTGGGCTACATTGGGGTAGGGTGGGGTGGTGGTGACGGGCTTTACATAGCTAACCAGGATTAAGGCTGTACTTTATAGAAATGAAAAGGACCAAGAGGTTATGCCTACTAATCCCGTAGAACGCATACAAAGAGACAAAGGATGGATAGATTTAACTACATTTGACCTTAAACACAGCCGGAAGTCTATGAAATGAAGTACAGCATATCAGCAGCAGACCAGCAGGACAAGAGACTAAACTATCTGGATAGAGAGATGCTGTGTGATTTATGCCTATGCTGAACAGTTGTGTCCTCAGATGGCGAGTACATATAAGGGAAGCTATGAGCAATTAAACAAGTCACATAGGAAAGTTTCTACATTTTGCAATGTTGGATTTCACAAGACCAAAATAAGTGCAGTGGAATGGACATCACAAAAAAATCTATGTACAAAGCTAACACCAACCATGACTACAGTGGTACAATATTCCAAGATTTATTATGCTGTTTAGGCATGTTGTAATGTCTGCTATTCCCTGAGTTTTTTTTATAACTTGTGTTAGATACATAGTATGAGCTTCGATTTGACTGACAAGAATTACAAAACCCTCAAAACCCTATGAGAAATGTGGCATCTTCAAAATGAAAAGAGCATATGTAATGAACAAGTGTGGTATGTTTGTCTTTTTCACGCTTGTGGGGAGCAGGAAAAAATAATTTATCCCTGACCGGTCGCTCTCCTCCCCTCCACACAGATAATGTGTCTATTTATTCAGGGAGGATGAGATAATCCCTGAATGAGGCATTGTGGGTTACAGACAGACAAACAGACACAGACAGACAGACAGACAGACCTGGTTTTAGGTTGCCTCACTGTGTGTGTTCCTTTGAGCAGATGGCCCTTATTGGAAACCCAGACTTGCTATGTCAGGAGTTCGGGCTGAGTGACACCGCCCCCCACAACAACAAAAAAACTACCAACCAACACTGCCCACCCCACCCGACCATCCTTCCTGATTCCCCTCGAGCGGAGTACCCCCGACCCGGACTAATCAATTTCCACCACGACAACGTTTGTTAATGTCATTTAATGGGGATAATCCCCAGGAGATAGAGCGTCCCATGTACAGTAGGTCTGTATGTGAGGGGTGGGTGGCTCGGCGAAATGGACGACGGACTCCGGAATCAAAGGACGATTTAGACAGACAAGGCTATACAGTGAGAGAGCAGAGCAGAGGGCTGGGGCCAGAGAGACACAGACTCACAGCACTACTCAGGAGATTCGAGGAGGACATGAATGGGACGACTATCTACATGTTCTCCACAGGAAAGTTAAAAACAAACAGTACCAATCAAAATACATAATCACATGCCGACTCGGGAGGCAGGGGAGTGTTTCACATGGTCAGGCTCAGTGAGATTGCCTGTATGAGATGGTGTGAGAGATGTTTCTTGTGGAGTCGTGATGACTGATCCGCTACTCTACAGTTTACAGGCTGCCAGGACCATTATTCTGTCTTCACATGTTACTGTGAAAAAGAGACACAACCAACGTAGTTAATCAAAGCATGGTTTACTACAAATGAAATACTAATGAAGCCTGTGAAGGGAAATGCATTCATGAAGTGGTCATCATAAGGATCTAGGCAAATGCCTTCTTAGTGAACTGTATAACTTCATAGTGCATGGATCACTTTGTGCAAATGAATGAGATACAGTGCATTCGGGAAAGTATTCAGACCCCTTCCTTGTTCCACATTTAGTTACGTTACAGCCTCATTCTAAAATGGATGATCTTTTTTGGGGTCATCAATCTAGACAATACCACATAGTGACAAAGAGAAAATTTGTGGGGGCCTCCCGTGTGGCGCAGTGGTTAAGGGCGCTCTACTGCAGCGCCAGCTGTGCCATCAGAGACTCTGGGTTCGCGCCCAGGCTCTGTCGTAACTGGCCGCGTCCGGGAGGTCCGTGGGGCGACGCACAATTGGCCTAGCGTCGTCCGGGTTAGGGAAGGCTTGGCCGGTAGGGATGTCCTTGTCTCATCGCGCACCAGCGACTCCTGTGGCGGGCCAAGGTGCACAGTGTTTCCTCCGACACATTGGTGCGGCTGGCTTCCGGGTTGGATGCGCGCTGTGTTAAGAAGCAGTGCGGCTTGGTTGGGTTGTGTATCGGAGGACGCATGACTTTCAACCTTCGTTTCTCCTGAGCCCGTACGGGAGTTGTAGCGATGAGACAATATAGTAGATACTAACAATTGGATGCCATGAAATTGGGGAGAAAAAGGGGTAAAAAATAAAATCAATAAAAATAAACAAAAATCTGGAATTTCTTTCCTTCTAAATGTGTTTGAGTCAATCAGTTGTGTTGTGACAAGGTTGGGGTGGTATAGCCATATTTGGTAAAAGACCAAGTGCATATTATGGCAAGAACAGCTCAAATAAGCAAAGAGAAACGACATGTCTTACTTTAAGACATGAAGGTCAGTCAAAACGGATAATGTCAAGAACTTTGAAAGTTTCTTTAAGTGCAGTCGCAAAAACCGTCAAGCACTATGATGAAACTGGCTCTCGTGAGGACCGTCACAGGAAAGAAAGACCCAGAGTTACCTCTGCTACAGAGGATAAGTTCATTAGAGTTACCAGCTTAAGAAATTGTAGCCCAAATTAATGCTTCCGAGTTCAAGTAAAAGACACATCTCAATATCAACTGTTCAGAGACTGGGTGAAATCAGGCCTTCACGGTCAAATTGCTGCAAAGAAACCACTACTAAAGGACACTAATAATAAGAAGACTTGCTTGGGCCAAGAAACACAAGCAATGGGCATAAACAGGTGGAAATCTGTCCTTTGGTCTGATGAGTCCAAATTTGAGATTTTTGGTTCCAACCGCTGTATCTTTGTGAGACAAACGGATTATCTCCGTATGTGTGGTTCCCATCGTGAAGCATGGAGGTAGAGGTGTGATTGTGTGGGGGTGCTTTGCTGATGACACTGTTGGTCATTTATTTAGAATTCAAGAATTCATACTTCAGCAGCATGACAACCACAGCATTTTGCAGTGATACGCCATCCCATCTGGTTTGCGCTTAGTGGGACTATCTTTTGTTTTTCAACAGGACAATGACCCAACACACCTCCAGGCTGTGTAAGGCTATTTGACCAAGAAGGAGAGTGATGTAGTGCTTCATCAGATGACCTGGCCTGCACAATCACCCGACATCACCCCAATTGAGATGGTTTGGGATGAGTTGGACCACAGAGTGAAGGAAAAGCAGCCAACAAGTGCTCATCATGTGGGAACTCCTTCACAAGTCTATTGGAAAAGCATTCCAGGTGAAGCTTATTGAGAGAAAGCCAAGCATGTGCAAAGCCGTCAGAGGCAAAGGGTGGCTACTTTGAAGAATCTCAAATATAAAATATACACTGCTCAAAAAAATAAAGGGAACACTAAAATAACACATCCTAGATCTGAATGAATGAAATATTCTTATTAAATACTTTTTTCTTTACATAGTTGAATGTGCTGACAACAAAATCACACAAAAATTATCAATGGAAATCAAATTTATCAACCCATGGAGGTCTGGATTTGGAGTCACACTCAAAATTAAAGTGGAAAACCACACTACAAGCTGAACCAACTTTGATGTAATCTCCTTAAATCAAGTCAAAATGAGGCTCAGTAGTGTGTGTGGCCACCACGTGCCGGTATGACCTCCCTACAACGCCTGGGCATGCTCCTGATGAGGTGGCGGATGGTATCCTGAGGGATCTCCTCCCAGACCTGGACTAAAGCATCCGCCAACTCCTGGACAGTCTGTGGTGCAACGTGGCGTTGGTGGATGGAGCGAGACATGATGTCCCAGATGTGCTCAATTGGATTCAGGTCTGGGGAACGGGCGGGCCAGTCCATTGCGTCAATGCCTTCCTCTTGCAGGAACTGCTGACACACTCCAGCCACATGAGGTCTAGCATTGTCTTGCATTAGGAGGAACCCAGGGCCAACCGCACCAGCATATGATCTCACAAGGGGTCTGAGGATCTCATCTCGGTATGTAATGGCAGTCAGGCTAACTCTGCCGAGCACATGGAGAGCTGTGCGGCCCCCAAAGAAATGCCACCCCACACCATGACTGACCCACCGCCAAACCGGTCATGCTGGAGGAGGTTGCAGGCAGCAGAACGTTCTCCACGTCGTCTCCAGACTGTCACGTCTGTCACATGTGCTCAGTGTGAACCTGCTTTCATCTGTGAAGAGCACAGGGCGCCAGTGGCGAATTTGCCAATCTTGGTGTTCTCTGGCAAATGCCAAACGTCCTGCACGGTGTTGGGCTGTAAGCACAACCCCCACCTGTGGACGTCGGGCCCTCATACCACCCTCATGGAGTCTGTTTCTGACTGTTTGAGCAGACACATGCACATTTGTGGCCTGCTGGAGGTAATTTTGCAGGGCTCTGGCAGTGCTCCTCCTTGCACAAAGGCGGAGGTAGCGGTCCTGCTGCTGGGTTGTTGCCCTCCTACGGCCTCCTCCACGTCTCCTGATGTACTGGCCTGTCTCCTGGTAGCGCCTCCATGCTCTGGACACTACGCTGACAGACACAGCAAACCTTCTTGCCACAGCTCGCATTGATGTGCCATCCTGGATGAGCTGCACTACCTGAGCCACTTGTGTGGGTTGTAGACTCCGTCTCATGCTACCACTAGAGTGAAAGCACCGCAAGCATTCAAAAGTGACCAAAACATCAGCCAGGAAGCATAGGAAATGAGAAGTGGTCTGTAGTCACCACCTGCAGAACCACTCCTTTATTGGGGGGTGTCTTGCTAATTGCCTATAATTTCCACCTGTTGTCTATTCCATTTGCACAACAGCATGTGAAATGTATTGTCAATCAGTGTTGCTTCCTAAGTGGACAGTTTGATTTCACAGAAGTGTGATTGACTTGGCGTTACATTGTGTTGTTTAAGTGTTCCCTTTATTTCTTTGAGCAGTGTATTTTGATTTGTTGAAAACTTTTTGGTTACTACATGATTCCATGTGTGTTATTTCATAATTGGTGTCTTCACTATTATTCTGCAATGTATAAAATAGTACAAATAAATAAAAACTCTTGAATGAGTAGGTGTGTCCAATATTTTGACTGGTATTGCATGTAAAATGTGATATCAGTTTTTTTTAAGTTTTATACATTTGCAAAAATTTCTAAAAACCTGTTTTTGTTTAGTCATTATGGGTTAATGTGAGTACATTGATGAGGGGACAAAATATTAAATCCATTTGAGGATAAGGCTGTAATGTAACAAAATGTGGAAAAAGTCAAGGGTTCTGAATATTTTCAGAATTCACTGTAGGCTAGCTCTCGAACACCCTTCTCCATTAGCTTCCGCCGCGTGTGAACTACAGAGCTGTGTTTTAACGTTTAGAAACGTCAATCCCTGTTTGCCAAAACAGTTTTTGAAACATGCTGATATGCCCCATATCTTTCACATCAGTGAGAAATAATCTTCCAAATAAAAAAGACACACTTACTGTAGCAGATTTGCACAGATCCATATGCTCTGTGTTCCTCCAGTTGACGAACTACACTTCCTCCCCAGTTAAGCTGGACAGGTTTTAAGAGAGTGCTGATTAAGTACTGTAACATGGATATATGGCCGTGTGGGAACACCCTAAACCCATAAAGGTGTGTAGTAATTTAACCCTTTTTTTAAGTATTTCTCGCTGATATGAATGATACCTTCCTTATATGTTGACCAAAATGACTCCGCACATGCGTCCGCGTGCGCCATCGATTTTGTCTATCCCCACCAGATGCGTTCATGACACCCAGGTTAAAATACCAAAACCAACTGTGAACACATGAAACATTTATGGAAATTTAGCTAGATTACTGTTGCTAGCTAATTTGTCCTAGGAGATAAACACTGGGTTATTATTTTACCTGAAATGCACATGGTCCCTTTTTTGCTGGATAATTTTAGAATTTTTACCCATTTTGAGTCACACGAAATTGAGTGCTCTACTCAGACAATTAATCCACAGATAAAAGGGGAAACCTAGTTAGTTTTTTTTAGCGCCTGGCTACGCAGACGCACCTTGACGTGCGGAGCAGTGTGGGTGAAATCATTGAATAACATGCATTTGTACAATTATTTTGCAAAGCTCTCGCACGCAACATTTGCGGTTTGGGCTGCATGTTACGTTTTCAAAACCGCACCTACCACAAGCGATGCGATTTAAGGTTCATTACGAGAGTCGGGGCTCTTAACCAAACTCCCAAAGCCGATACTATTGTCAACAGGCGCTAAATGTAGTTAGCTATGAATGGGTTAAATGTAGGCTAGACTGCATCTACTCATACAAGTGCATATGCTATGGGCGGTTTAGCAACTAATACTGAGTGACTACAGAAATCCATTTCGTGTTTAAACTGCTCAAACAAAACTCAGGTTCACCATTCATAAAGCATTATTTCCATACAGTTGCATCACTTCATAATGCTGGAGGAAAAACATTTAATCTGACAAAGATAATACTTCCAATCAATATGTAACCTACATTTATATGTGAATTCAAGGGACACGTTTTCTTAGGTTTCAAGACAAATGTGCAAAACATGCGTGTCTCATCGTGTCATGTCTGTTGTACAGAGCGGCGCTATTATCGGAAGTAATACATGTACTACTATCATCGCAAATGTAAATTCAGCAGATGTTTACGCAGGCAAATGAGTATACAGCCAGCTATATTCTAACTGACCCGAAGATGTATTTGAATTCGCTTCTAAAATGTATAGAATATAAAAGATAGACTGGGTCCGTTGCTGTAGCGGGAGAACACCCGTCAAACTCACCTTGGAAGAACAGTATAGTTGCACAAACACAAGCCGTTGGGTTTCAAAGTCCCCCTAAAAATTTAAAATAACCCCGAGGCAAAGTGCATGTAAAGTTCACATTTTACTCTTCCTGAATTCGCGCGGAAAGGGTTACAGAAAGGCACTGTTCCTTAGAAAATACAGTGGGGCACGCACTGGTTGACAATTCCTACGGAAAGACGACACTCAACAAGAGTCCAGAAAATAACAGGGACTTTCTCCACGCCCAGGTACAGGATCACATGATGATTCCAGGTGTTTCTTCTCGAACTCTGGCTAAATTGGCAATACACCTGTGAGATCCGCTCACATCCGCCTTGAGTGACATTGCATTTGAGAACCATGACATTATAGTGGGGAATGCGTGGAGAGGAAGAACGCAACATCGACCGGGACGAGAGAGGAATTATTCTCCTCCCCCTTCCAGGCAATGGTTACGAAATATCAAGAAAAGCGAAGGAGCAAGTAGTATAATATGGTATTCGGTCGCCACCGGCTTCAACTCATTGTAATGAAGGGAATGCATTGGAATAGCTCATGCATGCGAGTTCACATTCAGTTAAAAATGATATTGGAACATATACCGGATAGGTGCAGTGAAATGTGTTGTTTTACAAGGTCAGCCACAGTAGTACGGTACCCCTGGAGCAAATTATGGTTAAGTGCCTTCCTCAAGGGCTCATCGACAGATTTGTCAATTTGTTCGTTTTTGTATTCCATCCAGCAACCTTTTGGTTACTAGCTCAACGCTCCAACCTCAAGAAGGATACCTGCCGCTCTATGGCATAGTTGTCTTAACCTTGATGTTTATTTCAAAATTTTAAAGTGGTTTTATTTTTTAATCTGTTGCAGATTAATGTCTAATGGAAGATTATGGCCGTTTTATTCCTCGGATGTAAAAATGTATATTCTAAATCCAACCAACGATTCAAACCATCCAAAAGCATTTGCTTGTCCAAACTTGTCCCTAGGGTCATGGGGGATCATGGTTGATAATGATAACTGCCTCATGATGTCATAAATCAACTCTAATGTCTTCAAGATGGAGGTCATGATAAATAAAGTATTTATGACTATGACATAGCATATTCTTTGCAGTTTCAAGGGCAAATCCAATCACATACAGTACCAGTCAAAAGTTTGGACACGTACTCATTCCAGTGTTTTTCTTTATTGTCACTATTTTCTACATTTTAGAATAATTGTGAAGACATCAAAACGATTAAATAATATAATGGAATCATGTAGTAACTAAAAAGGTGTTAAACAAATCAAAATATATATTTTTTTTAAGTAGTCACCCTTTGCCTTGATGACAGCTTTGCAAACTCTTAGCATTCTCCCAACCAGCTTCAAGAGGTAGTCACCTGGAATGCATTTCAATTAAAGGTGGGGAATGTTAAAAGTTAATTTGTGGAATTTCTTTCCTTCTTAATGCGTTTCAGCCAATCAGTTGTGTTGTGACAAGGTAGGGGTGGTATACAGAAGATAGCCATATTTGGTAAAAGACCAAGTCCATATTATGACAAGAATAACTCAAATAAGCAAAGAGAAACGACAGCCCATCATTACTTTAAGACATGAAGGTCAGTCAATCTGGAAAATATCAAGAACTTTGAAAGTTTATTCAAGTGCAGTAACAAAAACAATCAAGGACTATGATGGAAATTGGCTCTCATGAGGACCGCCACAGGAAAGAAGACCAGCCTCAGATTGCAGCCCAAATAAATGTTTCCATATGTGTTATTTCATTGTTTGATGTCTTCACTATTATTCTTGTGTACACCAGCCAGGTCTCATAGACTAGACATAAAGAAATCCAGGGTACTCAAATTAGTATGATATGTTACTTTTGGTATGGTTACACAAGAAAGATGGTTACTTAAGGCAAAATTAGGGTGGTTGGGTGGGTGTATTAAGCGACTTTCTATCAACCCAAAGGCTGCGAGTTTGAATCTCATCATGGATAACTTGTGCAAATGTTCAACTACTTACAACTTTTAAGCTACTTTACAACTAACCCAAACCCTTTTAGCTGTACCTTCCCCTAACCCTAACCTGAACCCTTTTAGCTAACCCTAACCCTAACCTTAACCCTTTTAACTAACCCTAACCCTAACCTTAACACTTTCAGCTAACCCTGACCTTAACCCTTTAACCTAACTCCTAAACCTAACCGCTATTCCTAAACCCTATTTTAGCTAACGTTAGCCAGAGGCTAAAGTTAGCTATCTAGCTAGAATTCGTTACATATCTTACATTTAGCAAATTTGTTACATATACCGCATTTTGAAAATGTGTAATATATTGTACGTTTTGAAAAGTCATAACATTATACGAGTTGTAATTTGTAACATATTATATGAAATGGGTGATGGACAGCCACAAATGAATAGATACCATACAAAACATATCGTACGAAATGGAGTGTCTTAGATTTACACACATCATCTGATATGTTTTGAAACATTACATGGTGTTGTAACACTATTTAATCCATTGTAGTGCAACACCTTGCCAGGGACTGGGAGCACTAACAGAAAATGTTGAAAACAGTAGTTTGATGTTTGAGTTCTGTTTAGTGCAGAATTAGATACCTTCTCTTTTGTTGTCCTTTCCTCTCTATAAAACATCTAAAACTGTTGTGGTGCCCTCAAACCCTGTATAATGCAGAGTTAGATATCTTCTCTTTTGTTGTCCTTTCCTCTCTATAAAACATCTAAAACTGTTGTGGTGCCCTCAAACCCTGTATAATGCAGAGTTAGATATCTTCTCTTTTGTTGTCCTTTCCTCTCTATAAAACATCTAAAACTGTTGTGGTGCCCTCAAACCCTGTATAATGCAGAGTTAGATATCTTCTCTTTTGTTGTCCTTTCCTCTCTATAAAACATCTAAAACTGTTGTGGTGCCCTCAAACCCTGTATAATGCAGAGTTAGATATCTTCTCCTTTGTTGTCCTTTCCTCTCTATAAAACATCTAAAACTGTTGTGGTGCCCTCAAACCCTGTATAATGCAGAGTTAGATATCTTCTCTTTTGTTGTCCTTTCCTCTCTATAAAACATCTAAAACTGTTGTGGTGCCCTCAAACCCTGTATAATGCAGAGTTAGATATCTTCTTCTGGAGGATTGTAATGTTCAATGTTGATTTATGCAACAATCCACCCAAGGTTTTACAGCAAACATAGCAAGATTCTGTATTCGCCTCTAGTATTAAAGTATACACATGTGGGAATGGTTTGTGTCATCATTAATGTAATTGTGTCTAAAGGTTTTGATATCCGTTCATCCTGAATCATTACACCTCATAGCACAACAAGCTGCTTACTACTAATATATAAGTATAATTTTATTTATTCAAACATGCTTATAACATTATGTAAAATAATAATAATGTAAAAAAGTATTGAATAACCCACAATCCTATGAAAACAGAGCGAAGTGTCAACATAGGAAGTGCAAGGAGATTGAAACCAGGCTTCAAATCAGTTAATTCGCTCTCTTAGATCTATGTTATCCTCATAAAAGATAGTAACATTTTTAGCACCATATTAAGCAGGATGTTTTTGGGGAGTAAACTGAAATGAACAAATAATTGAAACGACCTGCATTCATTAAGTATAAATTGGTTGTCAATTTTTTTAATCAATTTTAATTCACTCCAGAATATTTTTTACGGTGTGGCAGTATTTTTGAGTGTGTAATATTCCAATGAAATTCCACTGAAATGTACCATATTATTGCCCCAGAAGTCAGGGATTCAATGCCGCTTTCGCCTGTCCCACTTTCCTTCTTCTCGGACACATGTTTTTAATGTCTAAATAAAGGAGGAGTTCCATAAAAAATATTCTCAATATGCCCTTATCATCAATCAATATTTAGACTATAAACTATTTGCATTTCTTAACCGTTTGATTGTACGAGACACACAGCTTTTTGTGTGTGTGTTTTGATGCTGCCTTTTTACATGCGCTGAAAACAATCTTTACATTTTTTTTATTCAGACTGAAGAACAATTGGGGCGTTTTAGAATACTTGTATTCTGTTTTAAAACACTTTCTGTGTAAACTTTGGGTTTACATTCAAACACAATCCAAACACCAGATCTTAGGTTAGGTGTACTACTTTCCATGGTTTTATTAGACAATCATGGTGTTTTGAGTCTTTCTATTTTTACAGTGTTATAGGCCTATACACCGCTTGAAGGATTGAAATTGTAAGATAATGTTTAGATAACTTAATTGATTTTAAAACCCATATGATGAATGATGAAACCATTTGTTTTTCTTGTTGTATTGACTCCATCAAGCCTAGGCCTGCCTGTTACTGTATAATGAAATAGTCAATCCTTCACAGTTACTAGCAGTGGCTGTCTTGGCTTTTCACCTCAGAAGGTGAGGTTGCATCATGCACTGTTAGTTGTAGGCTATACTAGACAACTTTGAAGATACTTAGGATCCCTAACCTTTCCAAACACACCTCTCCTGAATGCTGTCTCATTCCAGCGAGGGGCTAAAACGTAGCTGCATGTGAGACTGAACCCAGATCAGTTTTCTCAACCACCAAACATCATCACCTCACCAACCACTTGAAGAGTTTATATTCCTGCCTGGGAGCCTCATCTCACATAACACTGCAGTTTGGCACATGGAGTAATAGTTTTATGGCCCTGTCTCATAATCCTTGCTGTGCTCTGGTTGGGTGTCAGTTTTGTAAGTGATTTACGGCCATGCAAATGAGCCTGTCTGTCTGGGGGAGCGACGTGTCGTCTTTGCCCGAAGGGCCCTGAGGGACGATGGGGCTGAGGGGGTGTGAGTCAGCCCCTTACTGCTGACACAGCCAGAAGAGTGGCAGAGATGCAGCAGAGAGGCTGAGGGAGATGGGGGAGATGGCCTTCACAGGTTTTCACATTGACCGATGAGATGGAAACTAATGTCAGGTAAACAGACACAGAGAGATGGAGTGAGATCGACAAACAGAACACTACTATCAGAGCAGAAACTGAACACTCAAGAAACACAGCTAGGATAGTGGATATAGCAAAACAAGCAGAGCCAAATCTGCTGTCTATATGATGCTTGAGTTCACAATGCTTGACCTGTTTGTCTAAGTGTTCAGGAGTAATGAGTCTTGGAAGTAGGTTATAGGCTTGACCACACCAAGCCAGGGAAGCTGTCACACACTTCTGTATGTCTTAATTTCTTGTTCTTTCTTATTTTTGGGGGAAGGAATTATCTGTGTATTGTTATTGTATTGCTATTGCTGCATTGTTGGAGGTAGAAACATTAGCATTTCGCTGCACCTGCGAAAATATCTACAAAAGTTTGCACGCGACAAATAAACTTTGATTTGATTTGAATGGAGATCGTTCATGTGAATATGATCAACTGGCAAGCAAGGAATAATCAAGAAACATGCTGTTTGTTGCCTGTATACTTGTATGATGATAGCATATTTGTATTTGATCATTTTCTCATTACATATTGACTAGCGAATGATAGTCAGCCCCTTACTGTTCTCATACGTAACGTACTGGGACTGACAGAGATTGACTACATGGTTCATTACCCAAGGAGATGAGTGGAAGGTGGTGATTAGGGGCGAGCACGTCCCCATCCACATCGACGGGGTTGTAGTGGAGCTGGTCGAGAGCTTCATGTTCTTTGCCGTCAACATCACTAAGGACTTAACATAGTCCACACACACCCGCACAGTCGTGGAGCATCTTGACTGGCTGCATCCCCGCAGAGAGCTACACAAAGTTGTGTGGACAGCCCAGTACATTACGGGAGCCGAGCTCCCTGCCATCCAGGACCTCTATATCAGACAGTGTCAGAGGAAGGTCCAAAAAATTGTCAAAGACTCCAACTACCCAAGCAATAGACTATTCAACCTGCTACCATCCAGCAAACGGTGCCAGAGCATTGGCTCTCGGACCAACAGGCTTCGAGACAGCTTCTACCTCCAAGCCAAAAGACTGCTAAATAGTTCATTAAAAGGTTGATCTGCACTGACCCAATCTTGCACTAACTCTGTGTACACTCACCTTCTTCTTTCCTGAGCGGCCTTTCAGGTTATGTCGATATAGGACTCGTTTTACTGTGGATATAGATCCTTTTGTACCTGTTTCCTCCAGCATCTTCACAAGGTCCTTTGCTGTTGTTCTGGGATTGATTTGCACTTTTCGCACCTATGTACGTTCATCTCTAGGAGACAGAACATGTCTCCTTCCTGAGCGGTATGACGGCTGCGTGGTCCAATGGTGTTTATACTTGCGTACTATTGTTTGTACAGATGAACATGGTACCTTCAGGCGTTTGTAAATTCCTCCCAAGGATGAACCAGACTTGTGGAGGTCTACAATTATTTTTCTGAGGTCTTGGCTGATTTAGTTTGATTTTCCCATGATGTCAAGCAAAGAGGCACTGAGTTTGAAGGTAGGCCTTGAAATACATTCACAGGTACACCTCCAATTAACTCAAATTATGTAATTTAGCCTAACAGAAGCTTCTAAATCCGTAACATAATTTTCTGGAATTTTCCAAGCTGTTTCAAAGGCACAGTCAACTAAGTGTATACAAACTTCTGACCCACTGGAATTGTAATACAGTGAATTATAAGTGAAATAATCTGTCTCTAAACAATTGTTGGAAAAATTACTTTGTGTCATGCACAAAGTAATGTCATAACCGACTTGCCAAAACTATAGTTTGTTTACAAGAATTTTGCGTGGTTCAAAAAGTCAAAAACGAGTTTTAATGACTCCAACCTAAGTGTATGTAAACTTCCGACTTCAACTGTAGACAGGTGTGTGCCTTTCCAAATCATGTCCAATCATTTGACTTTACCACAGGTTGTAGAAGCATCTCAAGGATCTTCAATGGAAACAGGATGCTGCTGAGCTCTATTTCGAGTCTCATAGTGAAGGGTTTAAATACTTATGTAAATAAGGTATTTATGTTTTTGCTTCATCATTATGGGGTATTGTGTCTAGATTGTTTTTATTTAATACATTTTAGATTAATGCTGTAACGTAACAACATTTTGAAAAAAGTCAAAGGGGTCTGAATACTTTCCCGAAGGCACTGTATATAGTCTTCTACTGCTCCAAAACCGCCCTAAAAAAGCCAGACTATGGTTTGCAACTGCACATGGGGACAAAGATCGCACTTTTTGGAGAAATGTCCTCTTGTCTGATGAAACAAAAATAGAACTGTTTGGCCATAATGACCATCGTTTGGAGGAAAAGGGGGAGGCTTGCAAGCCGAAGAACACCGAAGAACATGTTGTAGGGTTGCTTTGCTGCAGGAGGGACTTTTGCACTTCACAAAATAGATGGCATCATGAGGGGGAAAAATGTTGTGGATATATTGAAGCAACATCTCAAGACATCAGTCAGGAAGTTAAAGCTTGGTCGCAAATGGGTCCTCCAAATGTATAATGACCCCAAGCATATTTTCAAAGTTGTGGCAAAATGGCTTAAGGACAACAAAGTCATGTTATTGGAATGGCCATCACAAAGCCCTGACCTCAATCCTATAGACAATTTGTGGGCAGAACTGAAAAAGTGTGTGCAAGCTAGGAGGCCTACAAACCTGACTCAGTTACACCAGCTCTGTCAAGAGGAATGGGCTTTGTTAAAGAGGAATTGAGGAATTGACCCAAGTTAAACAATTTAAAGGCAATGCTACCAAATACTAATTGAGTGTATGTAAACTTCTGACCCTCTGGGAATGTGATTAAAGAAATAAAAGCTGAAATAAATCATTCCCTCTACTATTATTCTGACATTTCACATTCTTAAAATAAAGTGGTGATCCTAACTGACCAAAGACAGGGAGTTTTTACTAGGATTTAATGTCAGGAATTGTGAAAAAACTGAGTTTAAATGTATTTGGCTAAGGTGTATGTAAACCTCCGTCTTCATCTGTACATATGGTCACTTAGTTGACAGTGCTTGTCAGAGCAAAAATCAAGCCGCGAGGTCGAAGGAATTGTCCGTAGAGCACCGAGACAGAATTGTGTCGAGGCACAGATTTGGGGAAGGGTACAAAAAATGTCTGCAGCATTGAAGGTCCCCAAGAACACAGTGGCCTCCATTATTTTTCAATGGAAGACGTTTGGAACCACCGAGACTCTTCCTAGATCTGGCCGCCCGGCCAAACTGAGCAATTGGGGGAGAAGGGCCTTGTGCAGGAAGGTAACCAAGAATCCAATGGTCACTCTGACAGAGCTCTAGAGTTCCTCTGTAACCTAAAAAAATGTGGAAAAAGTCAAGGGGTCTGAAAACTTTCCAAAGGCAATGTTTACACACACTACACCTCCACTACATGTGCACGCATAACACACAAGCATACCTACACAACACAAACACACGTACTTTTACACTGATCATATGCTGCCACTACTACTCTTTATTTTACTCTTACTATTATCTATCCTGGTGCCTGTCACTTTACCCTGCCTTCATGTACATATATATATATATCTACTACGTTAAATACCTTATACCCCTGCACATTGATCTGGTACTGGTACTCCCTTAACATAGATCCATTCTTGTGTATTTTATTCCTCTTCTGTTACTATGCTTTTATTACTTTTAACTGCATCGTTGGGAAGGGCTCGTAAGCAAGCATTTCACAGTAAAGTCTAGTTTTCGGAAATGTGACAAACACCATTTGATTTGATTGCAGCACTCGGTTTCTTAATATTAGATCAGTTTGCTCAGTCATTTTCCCGATAATAAATTATTCTATTCACACAATGTTAGTATTGAAGTCAGTGAGTTCATTCTCTCTTCTTGAGTGTTCAGTCAAGGTCTAACCAAAACTTGTAGTTCAGTAGCATGCTTCAGCACCTGTTTGTCATATATGGATAGAGTGCACTCTGCTGGTTCCTTATTGCAGTGCATGTGTTAAAGTGCCTGCATTAATTATGCACAATGTTAGTGCTGTACTTCATTCGGTGAGAGAGCTGTGTTTTGCCGACATATACATATACATGCATGCTTATCTTTGGGACGATGTATAGATTACGTACTGTTAACTCTGCCTACTGTACATGTGGGTATTACTATATCGTCATTAAAACTGTGCACATGTAATAACTTTGTGACCAGTATTGATATCGTTGCATTGTGCTACTATGTATCTCCAAATATATTCAACATTGCTATGCGATACAGTAGTATCAGCTTATACAAAAACACATGCACTATTATGACTTTCTGTGTCAGTGTCTGAAGGTTGCCAGATGTAGCATCTCTGGGATGGAGTTCAGAAGACAGGAGACATGGGGATAACAGATGGAGGCTGCTCGTGGACACAGGAAGCTGTCACAGGGGGAGGGGGGGCTGATGCAGGGCGTGAAGACTCGCTAGAGAGACAGAAGAAGGTTATTTAAAGGAGCAGTTTTGTTACGTCCCAATTGGCACACTAATCCCTATACAGTGCACTACTTTTAACCAGGTTCCATAAGTAGTGCACTATATAGGGAATAGGGTGTCATTTGGAATGCATCCTTTGATTTGAATGGCTCCATGACCTAGCAGAGCACAGCACTGTCTGCCAATATGACTTATTGCAGTGGAAGCCTGTGACGGCCGGGGATGTTTTGAGTGACCTAACTTTACTGTGTGCAGACTAGAGCCTTGGCTGGTTGTCTGTACTGTAAAGCATAGTGTGACACAGGGAGAGGAGAGAGAGAGAGGGGCTGGCCAGCATCAATGCCTGCCTGTCTGTCCCCCAGCCTGCTGTGATATAAATCGGACCACACACACACACACACACATGGCATACAAACACACAGACACATACGTGGCACACACACACAGTGGCACTCTGAGTGGCACAGATACACACACACAAACAGAGACACACACGTACACAGGTGAACAGGTACTCCCTCCCTACAAACAAACACACACTTCATTATACCCGCTGATCCTGATGAATCACTGATCAGTGATTTAAGGCGGCTGAGTGTGTTGGTGGACGGAGGTCTGAGAGTGTGATTGGTTGGGTCTAAGCTGGATCAGCCTGGTTGGCAAACACCAGTCTAAGGGTTTTACCGGAAAGCCATACTTACATTTCCCAGACAAAAATTCCTACTTAACCTAGTAGAAGCTGCTACACATGACATAAGTTTATCCTTATACTGGATGGCATTGACTTAAAAACAAAGCTCTACAATTGAATACACTAAACAAAAAAAGGGATGATGCCAGTGTGTTTAAGATCATGGACTACCACTGGGCCCTATTGGAAAGCAGGGTATTATGTCAGCTGGACCAGATCTAATCTATAGCATGTCACAGGTGATTACTAAAATCACACATCCCCGAGTGGATGGCTGGAAATCCAGTAAGATTCTTGATAGGGCTTTCAGAGAAAAGTAATCAAGGCACCTCAAGAGAATTAAAGCGTATTATCCCCCCTGACCACCACCATTATCAAATGTCCTCAACTGGCATACAGGTGTGGCACACAAGCCTGGTTTGAGAGATCGTTCATCTGGTAAAGTGAACGCAGCTCTTCTCATATTTTCTTGGGTTGCACTGAAGTAATAGCCAGTTTGTAGTGTGATGATGAAAATGGATTGCCATGCTAGGCTCAGAATGAAACAGAAGCTTACCGGATTCATTTCAGATTATGTGGCCCAGACACAGTGTAATCCCTTTATCTACATACTTACCTGTCCTGTCCCTGACGGTGATCCTGCCACTGTAAGACTAATTGCACCTGTCTATGACTGGCAGGAGCAAATCCTCCCTATTGTGTCAGCAGCACAGCACAGGACAGGCCGCTTTACAACCTGCATGCTACTGGTTATCTGCTGCTGAGCCTACATTATATAAAGTAAATGGCATTATCCCATTGAGGTTTCACAACAACAGAAATGCTTTTAATGTTCACTCTCCATAGGAAATGAGGGTTTATTATTATTATTATCCGGCTTTGCATTGATATTTAGAAGAAGCTTAGTGTATTAGGCATTATTACCTATCCATCTCAACTGGTATCAATCTGACTATGAAATGAACCTTTACTGTAGGAGATATGAGACATATGGGTAGCTAAGAGGCCAAAACTACACAACGCAGTGTTTTTGCATTGATATGCAAGAATATGTAGCTTACCCTTTCCATCATTTCTGCATAGAAATGACAGTTCTTATAATAGCTGAAATTGTCATGCTGTAGTCAAGTGGATACTTCAACTGATTATGTGAGAGGTCTCCTTCAGGGGTGGAAACACAGGGAACAGAATCATCAAGTTACAAATGGAGCCTACAGTCATACGGTCTACACACCCCTTGCACAGTCTACACATTTTGCTGCCTTAAATGAAATGTAAAAAGAGATTACTATTCCACATTTTTAAAGTGAAAGAAAAATCAGAACATTTTCCAAATTAATAACAAATACAAAATTAAGATCTCTTGACTGCATGTCTACACACCAGTGGTAGAAGCACCTTTGGCAGGCATTGCAGCTCAATTATATATATTTTTGAACTTGGAGGTAATCACAGAAATCATCTTTAAACTATGCCACTTTGCATGGATTAGATTCCCATCTGGTGGTTTGAATGGCACACTACGGAAGCAATCTATCAGACTAGAGACCGCTGATAGGCGCTTGTTCATTTCATGAGCTTCAGTGGTAGCTAGGGATAGTTTGGTGGTCAGTCAATGAATATGTTCTTTATATCAATGAACCGCCTAGTGTTAGTGTCTAAATAGAAGTGACAACACCTCAAGGATAGAACGAAGGTACCAACCGTGAGACAAAAATGGTCCCGTTTTCAACCACTAAAGGATACAAGTGCCATGCTTCCTATAGGCCCACCATACGTGCGTCAAATGAGAACATTGCAATCAGAAATGTAAAATGTAGCTGACAGGACATGCTTCTAAATTCTGCTGAAAAGTCTCAGTTTTCTACATATAAATAGATTCCTATCTGAATACCCAATAAGGACGTTTTCACACATATGTCTGAGTTCGATTATTTGTTACATTGTACTTTTTTCATTTGGTCCGGTTGGTTTCACATTGCCAAATGTCAAACCACCTAAAATGCCTAAACAAAACCAAGTGTTCATGCAAGTAATTTGTTTATTGGAGAGGCAAATGCTCACATTATAATGATCAAGAAGCCTAACTTGTATCCCTTGTTACATATTACTTTCGCTTTGGTCTTCCAACAATAGCCGCTCTAACTAAACTGCGACGTGAAAAGGCGTACAACACCCATGTAGCCTAATCTGCATTTCATAACCTGCTCGCAGCCAAACAACCAATAATACAACAGAGTCTCTAAAGCATACTGTACTGTCTGATAATACTTTTTCCTGTGTTAGGTCCGGACTGGTTCTGCAGCGAACCGCACAAGACAACCCTTTTAGAACAAACCACGGTGCGTTGTTTAGTGCGCTCCCGAGTGACGATTGTGGAAATAGGAAATAAACGGTAAAAAACGAGCCACAATTCGGAAAAACCGCTACAAAGCCATTTTGTGGGAAAGCCCCTAAGCCTATTCTTGTTTTATCCAGCCTGTAGACAACTGATCAGTTATCTCCAGTTCTCCACATGTTGACACAATGTATCCCACAATGCACGGCATGTCTTTGAATATTTTAAATAAAAATGTAAAACATTTTTTTATAATTGCGTTCACATCATAATATCATTTTACACGTTTCCCTAATCAATCTCTATTTGTGTATTGTTTATCTTTTTTTTTTATTGAAACCGTCATAGGAATCATCATTCTGTCGCAACTAAATCCACCCAATCCCACAATTGTTTATCTTTGCGCAGTGGCAGTATCGTAGCCTATGAGGTTTATCCGAGGCGCGATTATTGCTAGTTGAAAACTTTACCCAATACCCCGCCAAGACGACTTGAAATATAGTTGGCTTTGGCAATTTTTGATGGTCTCTCAGGAGACTGATATGCTTGTGAAATATAAACCCTGAATCGTACTTAGTGTTATTAATAATGCTACCGTTAACGAGCGCATGAAACGCTATTCATCATGCAAATCTGAAATGATCTGCGTTGTAAATCACTGGGTTTGTTCGAATATGAGGCCGACAGTGCAGGTGAGTAATGACTAACTGATCTACAGAGAACCTTGCATCAGAAATAACTGCTCATGGGCCTCCAGGGTGGCGCAGTTGTCTAAGGCACTGCATCGCAGCACTAGCTGTGCCACTACAGATCCTGATTCGAGTCCAGGCTCTGTCGCAGCTGGCTGCAACCAGGAGACCCATGGAACCATTGGCCCAGCATCGACGGGTTCGGGGAGGTTTGTTCTTGTACCATCGCACTCTAGTGACTCCTGTGGCGGGCCGGGCGCAATGCACGTTGACACAGTTGACAGGTGTACGGTGTTTCCTCCGACACATTGGCGCGGCTGGCTTCCAGGTTAAGCGGGCATTGTGTCAAGAAGCAGTGAGGCTGGATTATGTTTCGGAGGATGCACGGCTCACGACATTTACCTCTCTCGAGTCCGTACGGGAGTTGCAGCGATGGGACAAGACTGTAACTACCAATTGGATACCACGAAAAGGGATCAAATAAATAACTACTCATTATTATTTGTAGATCAGTCAGTCATTTACAATTGACCAATTATACATTTCGGTTTTGATCCTCTCGAACATGGCCAATGTAGCAAGTAACTACCCTTCTGTGTGCTAAAGATGGCTGCCGTCTTATCGGCTCTTAACCAACTATGCTATTTTGTTCGTTTTTTCACGTTGTTCGTAACTGGTTTTGTACATAATGTTGCTGCTACCATCTCTTATGACCGAAAAGAGCTTCTGGACATCAGAACTGGGATTACACACCTCAAATTGGACAAGGAGTTCTTCAATGAGTCGGATGCGAGGGATATACTATGGACACCCAACCAGGCCCAGATCCCCGTGATTCACTGGAAAAGGAAACAGATTTTGAGGAAAGAGATCAGGATGTCTTGTGAGGATCAGGCGACGAGTGGCTAATCTGCACATGCCTTCCATCCTGCTAGCTAATGTTCAATTGCTGGAAAATGAATGGGACGAACTGAAAGCATGTATATCCTACCAACGAGAAATTAATAACGGTAATATCTTGTTTCACAGAGTCATGGCTGAACGACGACATTAAGAACATACAGCTGGCTGGTTATACAATCTATCAGCAGGACAGAACAGCAGCCTCTTGGAAGACACGGGGCCTATGCATATTTGTAAACAATAGCTGGTGCACGATATCTAAGGAAGACTCAGGGTTTTTCTCACCTGAGGTAGAGTATCTCATGATAAGCTGTAGACCACACTATCTACCTAGAGAGTTTTTATCTGTATTTTTCGTAGCTGTCTACATATCACCACAGACCAAGGCAGGCACTAAACCGCACTCAATGAGCTGTATTCCGCCATAAGCAAACAGGAAAATGCTCATCCAGAGGCGGCGCTCCTAGTGGCCGGGGACATTAATGCAGTGAAACTTAAATCAGTTTTACCTACATGTTAAATGTGCAACCAGAGGGGGAAAAGGTCTACCCCACCTTTACTCCACACAGAGACGTGTACAATGCTCTCCCTCACCCTCCATTTGGCAAATCTGACCATAACTCTATCCTCCTGATTCCTGTTTACAAGCGAAAATTAAAGCAGGAAGCACCAGTGACTCGGTCCATAAAAAAGTGGTCAGATGAAGCAGATGCCAAACTACATGACTGTTTTGCTAGCACAGACTGGAATACGCTCCGTGATTCTTCCAATGGCATTGATTGAGGAGTACACCACATCAGTCACTGGCTTTATCAATACGTGCATCAAGGACGTCGTCCCCACAGTGACCGTACATACCCCAACCAGAAGCTATGGATTACAGGTAACATTTGCACTGAGCTAAAGGGTAGAGCTACCGCTTTCAAGGAGCGGGACTCTAACCCAGAAGTTTATAAGAAATCCCGCTATACCCCCGATGAACCATCAAACAGGCAAAGAGTACTACACCGGCTCCGATGCTCGTGGGATGTGGCAAGAAGCACCTGACTGCAGTGTGCAGTTCGGGGCCGGGCTCAATGTGGGCGTAGTCAAATGCGTTTAACCCAAACCCTTCCTGTCTCGTCTCCTTCAAGCTCACCCAAGTTGAGGTTCATGTCGAAGGTATCAACGTCAACGAAAGCGAATCTTAATCGAACCTAACCTACATGGATAAAAATATCAACCATGGAAGTGAGACTGTCATTATGTGTAATGTACTTCCTAATGTTCATGTTATACCAGTGCAGTGGTATATTTTTATATAACCAACTACCACACCGATGTTAGCATAGCGTTAATTAGCACCAATTTGCACTTGAGCTAGCTAATTAGCAATAGCACCCTTTTGAACGTGAGCTAGCTAATTGCTTACAATGAGGGAATCTTATTTGGACAAATTTGCCTACTTGAGCAGTAAGCCTAGGTTTACAGTAAAGTTATATAATCGATTTGATCATTGATTTTCTGTGTTTCTTCAATGTATGGCTTGTTGTGTTTGGTTGGCTCTAAATGCGTATCGTTAATGCCATTCCCTTAGTTACACATAGCGAGTCTACACGGCCTACACATAGTAAATACAATAATGAAATCTCCTGGTTCCAACATACATGACAGGTCAAGAAAAGTCTTTGTAACTTGTCCACACTGCAAACTTAAGTTAAATAAGACAAACTTCAAAACATATTTACGAAGAAAGCATACACATTGCTTTGAAACAGTGTCCAAGGAAAGAGTTTTGGCATGTGAGTGCATTGATGTGAGAAATGGTGTGTTTGCAGTCGAAAATACATTTTATGGACCAGCAACACCCATACATGTTGTGAAAAATACTTGGACTAGTTCAGTTCCAACTGTGTTCAAAACTGTTATGCAATGCTGGAGTATAAAATGCTGTTGAATTGTACTTTTTCTTCACTTTCACATACACTGTGTTCACAGAAACATTGCTCGGATCTTGTCCCCTGGACCTTGGAGGACTTTTGGTGTGGATGATGTTCAGGTTGGATATTCCTTTAAATGATTCCACTGAACTGTACCATTTGATTGTCATTCCTGTATTGAAAATGGTACCTTGTTCACACCACAGGGCCTACCAAAGCAAGGTTTCTCAAACAACTGTGGGGTGTTTGTTTTGATGGTAATATGCTATTCAGTACATTATATTAGTCCTATTTTCTGTTATAACATATGAATAGTTATTATTATTTCTGTGCTTGCAGCATACAAAGCACACTACTGTTATTGCTCATACATTTTCTTCTTTATTATTCTTGACACTTTTTGGGACATATTTCCTACAGTCTTTACGCTACACACAAAATTCATACATCAAACTCCTGCAGAGCTGGACGCTGATGTGATATGCTGTGACTTCATGGGGGGGGGATGTCTTCTACACCCTGAAATATATTCCTGGAGGGGAGTGGTATTATTATTATTTGCTATTATCATTATTGTTGTTATCATATCTATCAAACTTAACAACCTATTATTTCTTAACTTATAGTACGCCCTGTACATTGCAATGGAAGCACAGTGTGATTTCACTGAGGTACAGTGGGGCAAAAAAGTATTTAGTCAGCCACCAATTGTGCAAGTTCTCCCACTTAAAAAGATGAGAGAGGCCTGTAATTTTCATCATAGGTACACTTCAACTATGACAGACAAAATGACAAAAAAAATCCAGAAAATCACATTGTAGGATTTTTTATGAATTTATTTGCAAATTATGGTGGAAAATAAGCATTTGGTCAAAAACAAAAGTTTATCTCAATACTTTGTTATATACCCTTTGTTGGCAATGACAGAGGTCAAACGTTTTCTGTAAGTCTTCACAAGGTTTTCACACACCGTTTTGGCCCATTCCTCCATGCAGATCTCCTCTAGAGCAGTGAAGTTTTGGGGCTGTTGCTGGGCAACACGGACTTTCAACTCCCTCCAAAGATTTTCTATGGTGTTGAGCTCTGGAGACTGGCTAGGCCACTCCAGGACTTTGAAATGCTTCTTACGAAGCCACTCCTTCGTTGCCCGGGCGGTGTGTTTGGGATCATTGTCATGCTGAAAGAACCAGCCACGTTTCATCTTCAATGCCCTTGCTGATGAAAGGAGGTTTTCACTCAAAATCTCACGATACATGGCCCCATTCATTCTTTCCTTTACACGGATCAGTCGTCCTGGTCCCTATGCAGAAAAACAGCCCCAAAGCATGATGTTTCCACCCCCATGCTTCACAGTAGGTATGGTGTTCTTTGGATGCAACTCAGCATTCTTTGTCCTCCAAACACGACGAGTTGAGTTTGTACCAGAAAGTTATATTTTTGTTTCATCTGACCATATGACATTCTCCCAATCTCTCTAGCAAACTTCAGACGGGCCTGGACATGTACTGGCTTAAGCAGGGGGACACGTCTGGCACTGCAGGATTTGAGTCCCTGGCAGCGTAGTGTGTTACTGATGGTAGGCTTTGTTACTTTGGTCCCAGCTCTCTGCAGGTCATTCACTAGGTCCCCCCGTGTGGTTCTGGGATTTTTGCTCACCGTTCTTGTGATCATTTTGACCCCACGGGGTGAGATCTTGCGTGGAGCCGCAGATCGAGGGAGATTATCAGTGGTCTTGTATGTCTTCCATTTCCTAATAATTGCTCCCACAGTTGATTTCTTCAAACCAAGCTGCTTACCTATTGCAGATTCAGTCTTCCCAGCCTGGTGAAGGTCTACAATTTAGTTTCTGGTGTCCTTTGAAAGCTCTTTGGTCTTGGCCATAGTGGAGTTTGGAGTGTGACTGTTTGAGGTTGTGGACAGGTGTCTTTTATACTGATAACAAGTTCAAACAGGTGCCATTAATACAGGTAACGAGTGGAGGACAGAAGAGCCTCTTAAATAAGAAGTTACAGGTCTGTGAGAGCCAGAAATCTTGCTTGTTTGTAGGTGATCAAATACTTATTTTCCACCATAATTTGCAAATAAATTCATTAAAAATCCCTACAATGTGACTTTCTGGATTTTTTTCCCTAATTTCATCTGTCATAGTTGAAGTGTACCTATGATGACAATTACAGGCCTCTCTCATCTTTTTAAGTGGGAGAACTTGCACAATTGGTGGCTGACTAAATACTTTTTTGCCCCACTGTATATATCGCCGCTACTGTTATTTACTGCTGCTCTTTAATGATTTGTTATTCTTATCTCTTACTTTTTTAGGAATTTTCTTAAAACTGCATTTATGGTTAAGGGCTTGTATGTAAGCATTTCACTGTAAGGTCTACAGCTGTTGTATTCAGCGCATGTGACAAATACAATTTGATTTGATTTGATGTGTGTGTGGGGGGGGGTCTCATGGGGAAGGTATGGGGGAGGAGTTACCCCAAGTTCAGCTAAGGGGTGGACCAATACATTGATGAGGCCCTACTTGTAGACTGATCTACTTCTAAAACTAATGCTTGAACAGGAACTATTAGACCTCATACTTTCTTTACAGACTGCGTGAGCCAGTCACTTTATCATAGAATTATAACATCTGCTTTGGAAGATATATTGGTACATTGTGTCAACATGTATCTGATGCTTCAAAAGTTCAATGGAATTTAAAGTCATCCCGGCTTTGTACCATTTATAGTGTATGCAAAGTGATGGTGTCGTACCTTATAATGACCAGTACATGCCATTGTCCAAAATACTTTGGTTATGTAGTGACGTTCAGCAACCAGGTGAGGGCAGTATTGTATTGTATGAGAATGTATTGAAACACCAGAAGAAGAATAAATCGTCAACGAGGGGAAAATATAAACTACGTGGAAGGTTTGTTCTACGAAGCGCAAGCTTACCAAAACAGCTCAAACATAGTACATATAAGAATGAATTTTAGCAATTGGATTCTACCTTGCTGATACGCCGCGTGTTATAGTGAAATTATTTACGCTCTAGTGCTCCTCAAGCCAATCAGAAACGAGTATTCAACAATGCCATGGTATAAAATAAGGGATGATCAACGATATGTTCTATGCAAAATAAAGAACGATGAGGCAGATGTGTTCCACTACCTGCTAGTGGAGTGGAACTAACCGTCCATGTCTTGCTATTAAGAAAATCGAATTCAACGATGCCAATAATATTTTCAATTTGACTTTTGTTTTCCAAAGCAGCTCAAACATAGAACATGTAAGAATGAACTATAGTCATTGAATTCTACCATGACATGCTTTATAGGAAATTATAAACTGGGTGGGTCAAACCCTGAATGATGATTGGCTGACAGCCATGGTATATCAAACAATATTATACCACTGGTATGACAAAACATTTATTTTCACTCTCCTAATTATGTTGGTAACCAGTTTATAATAGCAATAAGGCACCTCGGGGGTTTGTGGTATATGACTAATAGACCACGGCAAAGGGCTGTATCCAGGCACTCCGCGTTGCGTCATATACCACAACATCTCGGGCCTTGTTGCTTAAATAATGCACGCTCTAGAATGCCCTTCAAACCAATCAGAAATTAGTATTTAACATTGCCATTGTATTAAAATAATATAATAGTAATATATACCATGTAGCAAGACACTTTCATTACAAAGCGACATAGAGTAGTATTGTGCGTGCATGCATTCCATTCGTACAAATATTACACCTTTATTCAGAATACTTGAGCATTGTTATTGATTGCTTCTTCTTTATAGAATCTACAAATGATATGTTTGGGAATGGTGACATTAGTAAAAGTGTGCTTAGTGCCCCTCGGTGCCAATCAGTAATGTGGTCTGAGAGAGGAGCCCTGATTGAAGTGGGCTGTGATGATTAGGAATGACTTCCTTCAAGAGAGGGCTTCTTCACTATGACGATGGGAAGCAATCAGGCACCCAATTAAATGAGTGCGCACATTTACGATGCAAGTGCGACCCCTTAAATCACCTTGTTACATTTGTAGGGTATTTGGCTGCAGAACATACTGATAGTGCAGTATAATCACATAAAATTGTATTAGTCACATGCTCCAAATACAAAAGGTGTAGACCTTACAGCTTACTTACGAGCCCCTAACAGACACTGCAGTTAAAAAAAATATGGATAAGAATAAGAGATAAAAGTAACAAGTAACTTCTTATGGCTTGAATCCCGCTAACGGGATCGATATGACAACAGCCAGTGAAAGTGCAGGGCGCCAAATTCAAAACAACAGAAATCTCATAATTAAAATTCCTCAAACATAGAAGTATTTTACACCATTATAAAGATAAACTTGTTGTTAATCCCACCACAGTGTCCGATTTCAAAAAAGCTTTACAGCGAAAGCACAACATATGATTATGTTAGGTCAGAGCCTAGTCACAAAAACACACACAGCCATTTTCCAGTCAAAGAGAGGAGTCACAAAAAGCAGAAATAGAAATAAAATTAATCCCTAACCTTTGATGATCTTCATCAGACGACACTCATAGGACTTCATGTTACACAATACATGTATGTTTTGTTCGATAAAGTTCATATTTATATACATATATATTGCAGAGAGCCACATCAATTTACAGAAATACTCATAATAAACATTGAGAAAAGATACACTTCTCCTTAATGTAACCTCTGTGTCAGATTTCAAAAAAGATTTACGGAAAAAGCACACCATGCAATAATCTGAGTACAGTGCTCAGACAACAAATCAAGCCATACAGATATCCGCCATGTTGTGGAGTCAACAGAAGTCTGAAAAAACATGAGAAATATTCACTTATCTTTTATGATCTTCATCAGAATGCACTCCCAGGAAAACCAGTTCCACAATAAATGTTTGATTTGTTCAATAAAGTCCATAATTTATGACCAAATACCTCCTTTTTGTTTGCGCGTTTAGCCCAGTATCCCAAATTCATGACGCGCGAGCAGACGAAAAGTCAAAAAGCTCCGTTACAGTCCGTAGAAACATGTCAAACTAAGTATAGAATCAATCTTTAGGGTGTTTTCATCATAAATCTTCAATAATGTTCCAACCGGAGAATTCCTTTGTCTTCAGAAATGCAATGTAACTCTCAAGTGAACGTGCGTGGTCAGCTCATGCCACTCTGCCAGACCACTGACTCAATCCCCTCTCATTCCCCCTCCTTCACAGTAGAAGCATCAAACCAGGTTCTAAAGAACCTGTTTACATCCAGTGGAAGCCTTAGGAAGTGCAATTTGACCCCATAGACACTGTATATTCCATAGGCCAGGAGTTGAAAAACTACAAACCTCAGATTTCCCACTTCCTGGTGGATTTCTTTCTCAGGTTTTTGCCTGCCATATGAGTTCTGTTATACTCACAGATTTTATTCAAACAGTTTTAGAAACTTCAGAGTGTTTTCTATCCACTAATACTATGCATATATTAGCAACTGGGACTGAGTAGCAGGCAGTTTACTCTGGGCACCTTATTCATCCAAGCTACTCAATACTGCCCCCAGCCATAAGAAGTAGAGGAGCAGTAAAAAAATAACAATATACATAGGGGGTGCTGGTACAGAGTCAATGTGTGGTGGCCCTGGTTAGTTGAGAGAGTATGTACTTGTAGGTAGAGTTAATTAAAGTGACTATGCATAGATGACAACAGAGAGTGGCAGTGGTGTGGAGAGGGGGGGCAATATCAATAGTCTGGGTAGCCATTTGACTAGATGTTCAGGAGTCTTATGGCTTGAAGCTGTTTAGAAGCCTCTTGGACCTAGACTTGGTGCTCCGGTACAGCTTGCCGTGTAGTAGCAGATAGAACAGTCTATGACTAGGGTGGTTGGAATCTTTGACAATTTCCAGGGCCTTCCTCTGACACTGTCTGGTATAGAGGTCCTGGATGGCAGGAAGCTTGGCCCCAGTACTGGGCTGTTAGCATTACCCTCTGTAATGCCTTGCGGTCGGAGGCTGCAACCTGTCAGGATGCCCTCGATGGTGCAGCTGTAGAACCTTTTGAGGATCTGAGGACCCATGCCAAATCTTTTCAGTCTCCTGAGGGGGAATAGGTTTTGTCGTGCCCGCTTCACGACTGTCATGGTGTGCTTGGACCATGTTAGTTTGTTGGTGATGTGGACACCAAGGAACTTGAAGCTCTCAACCTGCTCCACTGCAGCCCCGTTGATGAGAATAAGGGCATGCTCGGTCCTCTTTTTCTTGTAGTCCACAATCATCTCCTTTATCTTGATCATGTTGAGGGAGAGGTTGTTGTCCTGGCACCACACGGCCAGATCTCTGACCTCCTCCCTATAGGCTGTCTCGTTGTTGTCGGTGATTAGGCCTACTGTACCACTGTTGTGTCATCAGCAAATGTAATGATGGTGTTGGAGTCGTGCCTGGCCGTGCAGTCATGAGTGAACAGGGAGTACAGGAGGGGACTGAGCACGCACCACTGAGGGGTCCCTGTGTTGGGGATCAGCGTGGTGAATGTGTTATTACCTACCCTTACCACCTGAGGTCGGCCCGTCAGGAAGTCCAGGATCCAGTTGCAGAGGGAGGTGTTTAGTCCCAGGGTCCCTAGCCTATTGATGAGCTTTGAGGGCACTATGGTGTTGAACGCTGGGCTGTAGTCAGTGAATAGCATTCTCACATAGGTGTTCCTTCATACAATGCATCGCCTATGGATCTGTTGATGTGGTATGCAAATTACGGTGGGTCTAGGGTTTCTGGGGTAATGGTTTGATGTGAGCCATGACCAGCCTTTCAAAGCACTTCATGGCTACAGATGTGAGCGCTACGGGTCGGTAGTCATTTAGGCAGGTTACCTTAGTGTTCTTCGGCACAGGCACTATGGTGGTCTGCTTAAAACATGTTGGTATTCCAGACTCGGCCAGGGAGAGGTTGAAAATGTCAGTGAAGACACTTGCTAGTTGGTCTGCGCATGCTCGCAGTACACGTTCTGGTAATCTGACTGGCCCTGCGGCTTTGTGAATGTATGGCCTGGTAGATGTGTGATTGCCATCTTCAGTGGGGTTTGAGATATACACAGGAAATAATAAATTGATTTTCAGTCAGTGTCATGCCACTCCTAATGGTTTGAGAAGTCGGGTCATGGAACGCTACCCCATACAGTGCCTTCGGAAAGCATTCACATTTTGTTACGTTACAGCCTTACTCTAAAATGGATTCAATTAAAAAATATCCTCAGCAATCTACACACAATACCCCATAATGAAAAAGAAGAAACTGTTTTTTAGAAAACAGAAATACCTCATTTACAGTGCCTTGCGAAAGTATTCGGCCCCCTTGAACTTTGCGACCTTTTGCCACATTTCAGGCTTCAAACATAAAGATATAAAACTGTATTTTTTTGTGAAGAATCAACGTCAAGTGGGACACAATCATGAAGTGGAACGACATTTATTGGATATTTCAAACTTTTTTAACAAATCAAAAACTGAAAAATTGGGCGTGCAAAATTATTCAGCCCCTTTACTTTCAGTGCAGCAAACTCTCTCCAGAAGTTCAGTGAGGATCTCTGAATGATCCAATGTTGACCTAAATGACTAATGATGATAAATACAATCCACCTGTGTGTAATCAAGTCTCTGTATAAATGCACCTGCACTGTGATAGTCTCAGAGGTCCGTTAAAAGCGCAGAGAGCATCATGAAGAACAAGGAACACACCAGGCAGGTCCGAGATACTGTTGTGAAGAAGTTTAAAGCCGGATTTGGATACAAAAAGATTTCCCAAGGTTTAAACATCCCAAGGAGAACTGTGCAAGCGATAATATTGAAATGGAAGGAGTATCAGACCACTGCAAATCTACCAAGACCTGGCCGTCCCTCTAAACTTTCAGCTCATACAAGGAGAAGACTGATCAGAGATGCAGCCAAGAGGCCCATGATCACTCTGGATGAACTGCAGAGATCTACAGCTGAGGTGGGAGACTCTGTCCATAGGACAACAATCAGTCGTATATTGCACAAATCTGGCCTTTATGGAAGAGTGGCAAGAAGAAAGCCATTTCTTAAAGATATCCATAAAAAGTGTCATTTAAAGTTTGCCACAAGCCACCTGGTAGACACACCAAACATGTGGAAGAAGGTGCTCTGGTCAGATGAAACCAAAATTGAACTTTTTGGCAACAATGCAAAACGTTATGTTTGGCGTAAAAGCAACACAGCCCATCACCCTGAACACACCATCCCCACTGTCAAACATGGTGGTGGCAGCATCATGGTTTGGGCCTGCTTTTCTTCAGCAGGGACAAGGAAGATGGTTAAAATTGATGGGAAGATGGATGGAGCCAAATACAGGACCATTCTGGAAGAAAACCTGATGGAGTCTGCAAAAGACCTGAGACTGGGACGGAGATTTGTCTTCCAACAAGACAATGATCCAAAACATAAAGCAAAATCTACAATGGAATGGTTCATAAATAAACATATCCAGGTGTTAGAATGGCCAAGTCAAAGTCCAGACCTGAATCCAATCGAGAATCTGTGGAAAGAACTGACAACTGCTGTTCACAAATGCTCTCCATCCAACCTCACTGAGCTCGAGCTGTTTTGCAAGGAGGAATGGGAAAACATTTCAGTCTCTCAATGTGCAAAACTGATAGAGACATACCCCAAGCGACTTACAGCTGTAATCGCAGCAAAAGGTGGTGCTACAAAGTATTAACTTAAGGGGGCTGAATAATTTTGCACGCCAAATTTTTCAGTTTTTGATTTGTTAAAAAAGTTTGAAATATCCAATAAATGTCGTTCCACTTAATGATTGTGTCCCACTTGTTGTTGATTCTTCACAAAAAAATACAGTTTTATATCTTTATGTTTGAAGCCTGAAATGTGGCAAAAGGTCGCAAAGTTCAAGGGGGCCGAATACTTTCGCAAGGCACTGTACACAAATACTCAGACCCTTTGCTATGAGACTCGAAATTGAGCTCAGATGCATCCTGTTTCCATTGATCATCCTTGAGATGTTTCTACAAACCGAGTCCACCTGTGGTAAATTCAATTGATTGGACATGATTTGGAAAGGCACGCATCTGATTACAGTACATAAGATCCCATAGACCTGTCTATATAAGGTCCCACAGTTGACAGTGGGACTACAGCAAAAACCAAGCCATGGGGTCGGAGGAATTGTCCATAGAGCGCCGAGACTGGGTTGTGTCGAGGCACAGATCTGGAGTGTACCAAAAGATGTCTGCAGCATTGAAGGTCCCCAAGAACACAGTGGCTTCCATTGTTCTTAAATGGAAGAAGTTTAGAACCACCAAGACTCTTCCTAGAGTTGTCCGCCCGGCCAAACTGAGCAATCGGGGAGAAGGGCCTTGATCAGGGAGGTGACCAAAAACCCCATGGTCACTCTAACGGAGCTCTAGAGTTCCTGTGTGGAGATGGGAGAACCTTACAGAAGGACAACCATCTCTGCAGCACTCCACTCCAATCAGGCCTTTATGGCAGAGTGGCCAGACAGAAGCCACTCCTCAGTAAAAGGCACATGACAGCCCACTTGGAGTTTGCAAAAAGGCACCTAAAGACTCAGACCATGAGAAACAAGATTATCTTGTCTGATGAAACCAACAAACCTGAAACCTGAATGCCAAATGCCACGTCTGGAGGAAACCTGGCACCATCCCTACGGTGAAGAACGGTGGTGGTAGCATCATGCTGTGGGGATGTTTTTCAGCTGCAGGAACTGGAAGACTAGTTAGGATTGAGGTCAAGGTGAATGGCGCAAAGTACAGAGAGGTCCTTAATGAAAACTTGCTGGGGCAAAGGTTCATCTTCCAACAAGACAACGACTCTAAGCACACAGCCAAGACAATGCAGGAGTGGCTGTGGGACAAGTCTCTGAATGTCCTTGAATTGCCCGATCAAACATATCTGGAGAAACCAGAAAATACAAGCTGTTCAGCAATGCTCCTCATCCAACCTGACAGAGCTTGAGAGGATTTGCAGAGAAGAATGGGAGAAACCAAAAAATACAGGTGTGCCAAGCTTGTAGTGTCATACCCAAGAAGACTCGAGGCTGTATTCGCTGCCAAAGGTGCTTCAACAGAGTACTGAATACAGGGTCTAAATACTTATGGAAATGTGATATTTCATTATTTGTTTTATATATTTGGAAACATTTCTAAAAACATGTTTTTGTTTTGTCATTATGGGGTATTGGGTGTAGATTGATGAGGGACATTTTTTAATTAGGCTGTAACCTAACAACATGTGTAAAAAGTCAAGGGGTCTGAATACTTTCCGAAGGCACTGTATTCAGAGTCTTGGCAGGCCGTCGTTGTAAATAAGAATTTGTTCTTAACTGACTTGCCTAATTAAATAAAGGTTAAATTCACTATATTTACTCTAGCATTTAACCTACTCATCCTCCTGCATTTTATACAGAGTATGTATCTACAGCATGCAGCCAATTACCATTTATCAATCTTTACTGAGATTATTTAATTAATAATAGCAATTATTTGGTGGGTACTTACATTTGTCCTATTTCACAAGTAATCGCGCCACGGATCAACCTCACAAAGTTCCCATGAGTATGGGATAGGGTGGATTGACCCTCAGCAACCCTGGAACAATTAGGGTTAAGTGCCTTGCTCAAGGGTACAGACATATTTTCACCTGGTTCACTCAGGGATTCAATCTAGCAACCTTTCAGTTACTGGCTCAATGCTCTAACCGCTAGGGTATCTGCCACCATAATTTTACAGGGTTAATGTTGTCATTGTGTTCCAACTGACCTCAATGTAACCCTGTAGGATGTGACATAGGCCTTGTCCCTTCCCAGCATCTGACAATGCAATTACATCTCTCTGACATTACTCTGACCAAACAGACAGCAAATGTAGAGGCTGCATGCTCCATAAAAATAGATAGGCTCTAGGACTAGTTTCTAGGTAACCATTTGACACTGTCGAGAATTGCTATGGTAACCAATGTAACCTCTCTCATTTCTTTGAGGAAATGTGCAATAATATTCTCTGTGTGTGAATAGTGTTTAAATTATTTTACCACTCCCTAAGTCAGGGTTTGACAGTTGTGAAGACCCAGTCACTACATTCCCAGTAGCTTTTCAAAAGACGTTCCTCTCCCATTGACGCGCTGTCTCTTTAATGTCCTACATCGTTTTACCAGCCTTGTATTACAAACGCAATGTGTAAATGTGTGCATGTGTAGCAGTGTAGCAGTGTAGCAGTGTAGGCTCCTCAGAGGAGGAATTGGAGGACCATCATCCTCAGTGAATTTGATAAAAATCAAAATAGTGATTAAAAAAGCTGACATTTTTAGTTAAAACTATACTAAATATATTCACGTCACCAAATAATTTATTAAAACACACTGTTTTGCAATGAAGGTTTACAGTATCCTTAACAGCACTCTGTAGGGTAGCACCTTGGTGTAGCCGGAGGACAGCTAGTTTCCGTTCACCTCTGGGTACATAGACATCAATACAAAACCTAGGAAGTGCATGGTTTTCACCCTCTTCCATAGACTTACAAAGTAATTATGACAACTTCTGGAGGACATCATCCAACCTATCAGAGTTATTGCATCATGAACTGACATGTTGTCCACCTAATCAAACGATCAGTGAATTAATCTATTACTGAAAGCATAAGCTACAGCTAGCTAGCACTGCAGTGCATACAATGTGGTGAGTAGTTGACTCAAAGAAAGAGAAAGACAATAGTTGAAAAGTCCTTTACAAATTAATTTAGTCAAAAATGAAGGAGAAGCAAGAGAGAGATAGATAGAGCTAGCTGTATTTTGTTGTATTTTTTTCTCACTTTCACTTAACAAGCGAATGCAGATAGCTAGTTTAGCCTACTCAAACACCTGGCTCAAACAGACAGGGATGCTATGTTAGCTAGCTGGTTATGGCTATTCAACACCGGAGCTCTTCCGAGTGCCCGCTGGTGTAAATGCTAAACTCCTTGCTGACTGTACACTGTATTTCATGATTATAGCGGGTTCACAACCCGATTATAGCGGGTTCACAACTATGTAGGCTGTGTGAAGTATTTAGGTGCTTGGTATTATCCCTGCAGAATAGATGTACAGTAAGCTCTCCAAGATTCTGTGTTTGATACTGCCTAGCTATGTACTGTTATGCGCTCATTTTATTCTCTACTCTTCTATATAACATTGTAGAACATATGAGAATAATGATCTAAAATCTAAATTAACCTAATTAGAAAATGTTTCAAAATGAGAGAAATCAGTCATCTTTATTCTAGTGATATGCTCAACATCAATAAAGCACACATCCGTTAATAAGCACATTAAAATAGTCTGAACATCAGCTATGTCATCAAAGAGAGGCACACAGCACGCTTCACTTATGAAGAACACCAGGTGCAATTCTGAATATAAACTTTGTGTGTCCAATTATGGATAAATATCACCTTTTCTGATATGAGTCATCATCTGGTGACCAGATGGTGACCAGAAATTACCCCATTGTTTACACACTGTTATACCTGAGAACTAGATTCAAGATCACAGGAATCAACTTCAGAATCTCACAACAAGCGTGATAATGATTCAGCGCCACCAATTAAACATCCCCTGAACTCTTTTAATATTGTCTTTCTCTTAATCACTTCACAGCGCAGGACGGGTCACCCCCAATTAACTGGCTCATGTTGATCTTTGTCATCCCGCCTCACCATTATTATATTTTAGCTTTAATAACTCACAATCCCCCAGGGAAAGATGATTGTGTGTGCGTGTGCGTGTTGGTAAGGGGCTGAAGGGCATTCATTCATACCAGTGGATTATAAAAGATCTGTCAATCATCCTATTTCACTCACATAGACCTGGAGCTGACAGTCCAGACCTCATAGTAGGAAGCTGTTCATCACGTGCCATTCTGAGCCCTCTTCATTTTCAGCACTCTTCAGCCATCTAATTTTGAGCATTGAGGCTTTTTTTAAAGGCCTTTGAAGTCAGTGAAGATGTCCATGGACAGGGTCTGGTTCAGGTGTGTGTATGCATATTAATTTGTGTGTGTTAGATGTGTTTGTGTGTGTCACGCCCTGACCATAGAGAGCCCTTGTTTCTCTATGGTGTAGTAGGTCAGGGCGTGACTAGGGGGTATTCTAGTTTATAATTTCTATGTTGTGTTCTAGTTTATATTTTCTATGTTGGTGTTTGTATGATTCCCAATTAGAGGCAGCTGGTAATCGTTGTCTCTAATTGGGGATCATATTTAAAGTAGCTCTTTTTCCCACCTGTGTTTGTGGGATATTGCTTTGTGCATGTGCACCACGTAGTCACGTTTCATGTTCATTTATTGGTTTAATGTTTTTGCTTTAAGTTCCACTTTGAATGAAATATGTGGAACTCAACATCCGCTGCGCCATGGTCCCGTTTTTACGACAACCGTGATAGTGTGATTGCACATGTTTGCAGCATCTGTGTGTGTACACCTGTGTATCTGTGGACTGCACGTGTGGGTGTGTCTTTATGGACTGACAGAGAGAAGTCCTTTCAGACTTATAGAAGCAGTCAGTCAAGGGCCCAGTAGCCCCACTCATAGCCTGCTAGGATCTGTGGTGTATTTTTAAAAGGTATCGAGGACCCAGGTGCTTTTAATTTGATTTCTGTTACCAGACTACTGTTAGCATCAGAACTCCTCATATACACACTTTAGAACAACACCTAGCCACTGATTCTGAAGCAGTTTTCAAAATGAATGTGGTCAAATGCAGTAATTTGACAATTGGTGGTGTGTGTCACCAAGTTGTACCGTCAATTTTTGTTTGGGTCTTGAAAAGTGCATACATTTCTGCTATATGTACTGGGGTGACGTTGTATTAGTTAATATGACGACTGTTGCTCATCAAATGATTAAAGTTTCTAATTGCGTGATTAACTGAATAAAGCAATTATTAACTCATTCACCTGGGTCACCATGGGAAAACTAGTTTTTATTGAGTTTCTATTTCCCAAAATAACTCAAAGAATATCAGAATATCGATTTTACAACAGGCGCTAATTAACCAGTTACCTCTACAATCTCGTTCTGAACGTCGTATAGTCCATGAATCTGCACGGACCCGGGTCTCACCAATGAGTTCGTACCACACCAATCTTAGTTGAGTATTTATTTACTAAAAAGCTAAATGATGATAAAATAAAAAACACATTATAGGCTATTGATTAGAACTTAGTATAGCGGGCCAACACACTATTGCGCCTGTTACCCTAAATGGGGATTTCAAAGAGAGAGAGAGAGAAAGAAAGTACACGAGAGAAATATACATTTGGGTGAATTTGTCAGCTATGCTTATTCTAACCCTAGCCTTGCCCCAAACTGCCGCTCTTATGGGTCAGAATATAATGTTGACGCACTTCTCCGGCTCACCTTTCTGGTCTTCACGATGTCAGTGTCCTTTTGGCTTAGGAGTCTGTTCCCTCACCCCCACTCTGGAAGGGGTCTTCTGAGGACAGACAGCTCTGTAGCTCAGAGCTCACAGCATAGGAATGAAACCTTTTAGATACCATGATTCGCTGGGATTGGTTGCTAGGGGGTCCGGCTTGATTTCACCCGCTTGGGCACAGCTACTCATCCGTAGCTTGGGTAGAAACATATTTCTTTGTCTTCAAACTTGCGTTTTGGGTTCGTTGACTTTTTAGACCCTGGCTGCAGTTTGGGTCACGTTGTCTTGTCTGTAAATTCTTTACTCACAGGTTTTATACCCTTGGGTCAGAAGTGGGCGTAACTGCCTTTAGGGCAATTCTCTGGGCGTACCAAGTTATGAGCAAAGTCTAGGTTTTTCTCAAATCCAATTTTAGACAACTAACTTCACATTTCATCTTTACCAAAACATTCCCTTTGATTTGGACATTTTCCACACAACGTACAATGTATAAACATCAAACATATACTAGGAAAACTGTTGACGTTACAATGTTTTCGTAATAATGTCATCTATTAACCTTTTAATAACAAAACAAAAATGACATACATTTTCATATTCCATCTATCGTCATGACCACCATTGTGGCTGATGGAAACCATTGTTCCAAAGTCCCTTTATTTCATGTTTAATGTTCTGAGGCTGGTTCTCCATAGTAACATGACAAAGGAATTTGTCTGTGGCCTGAGATTTACCAGGGGCGTGAGGGGTCATAAAACCCCCACATCTTCAGACCCCTAGATCTCTCCTCCTCTGTTGGGGTTGAGATATCATCTGTAGGGTTGTGGTCTCCTGTAACCTGACCTGATCAGGACAGTCATGACAGTACTTAGAATATGGGATATTTCTAGACCCATGGCCTTTTAATAATAAGTCCCATCATTGAATGAAAATCCCCCAGTGTGTGCAGACAGAATAACAGCTTTTTATTCCCTGAAACCAGACCACTCAAAAGCTCCAACCTCCAAAATCAAAACTGGCTTCTCAAAGCTACAGTGTACTGTAGGCACACACACTCACACAAACCCTATTATCCCCAGAGAAACACTTCTTGCAAATCCCATTATGACAGAACATGAAAGGTCAAGGCACTCAATTCTTAGGAAGTACATACAATTTCTTCTTCTGAATAAGCACTTGTAGTGATAATGAGTAGACAGCAATATTTTGGGAAGCGTAGCTCTGATTGCATTATAGAATCCCTTGAAAAGGAACAATGGCAATTTAGCAGCCACTACTGGCATCTACGATACCTGGTATCACAACATTGTCATGGTGGCTCTAATGAACTTAGCCTTTAACAGCAGTTTTACAGTATTTCTTCTGTAGAACATATGCAACAGCTCATGTCTCCAACTTTGTCTATATGTGAACGTGTGTTTGTGCTGAAAATATTGAAGGACTGGTCCTATATGTACCTCCCCAGACCTTTGGCGAGCAAGTCAGTCAGTCAGTCACTGCTGAGCAACAATAAGAAAGACATGCTCTGTTCAAGAAACTGCAGGAGGTACTAACGAGGTATAGCAACTTCAAGGCTGGGACCTCAGAAGGTCAGTAGGCAGGACCGACAGAACTGCACGAAGTCTGACACCAGCGCCTTGAAGTCTCTATACCTTGTTAGGATGTCCTGCTGTTCCCTCAAGGACAGTTTGGCAAAGTCTGCTAACAAGGAGAGGTGAGGGAGGAAAGTGTAGGAAGTGATTTTTTGTTCCAGTGTTGCTGTATGACATTGGTCTGGCATGTAGCCTAGGGCAGGAGAATCCTTTTACCAAGGAACTTTGGGGGGAAATAGCCTCTTTTAGGCTAAGTGGGTAAGTGAATGTATAGCTATTTTAAAAGCAGCTGTTCTTTCAGCTTTCAGGATGGTCAAGAAATATCCCATGTCATTGCATCTCATGAAATATCGCATTTCATTATTACATCTCATTAAATAGCCAATTTCATTATTACATGTCATGAAATAGCCCATGTCAGGAAATTTCCTAAATAGCCCATGTCATTTCATGAAATAGCCCATGTCATTACATTTCATGAAATAGCCCATGTCATTACATTTCATGAAATAGCCCATTTCATTACATTTAATGAATTAGCCCATGTCATTACATCTCATGAAATAGCCTCTGCCATTACATTTTCCTAAATAGCCCATGTCATTACATCTCATGAAATAGCCCATGTCATTACATTTCATGAAATAGCCCATTTCATTACATTTAATGAATTAGCCCATGTCATTACATCTCATGAAATAGCCTCTGCCATTACATTTTCCTAAATAGCCCATGTCATTACATCTCATGAAATAGCCCATGTCATTACATTTCATGAAATAGCCCATGTCATTACATTTCATGAAATAGCCTATTTCATTACATTTAATGAATTAACCCATGTCATTACATCTCATGAAATAGCCCATGTCATTACTTCTCATGAAATAGCCCATGTCATTACATCTCATGAAATAGCCCATGTCATTACATTTCATGAAATAGCCCATTTCATTACATTTAATGAATTAGCCCATGTCATTACATCTCATGAAATAGCCTCTGCCATTACATTTTCCTAAATAGCCCATGTCATTACATCTCATGAAATAGCCCATGTCATTACATTTCATGAAATAGCCTAT
This sequence comes from Oncorhynchus kisutch, assembly GCF_002021735.2. Classification (NCBI taxonomy): domain Eukaryota; kingdom Metazoa; phylum Chordata; class Actinopteri; order Salmoniformes; family Salmonidae; genus Oncorhynchus; species Oncorhynchus kisutch. The sequence continues at coordinate 16,966,530 of NC_034183.2, read as the reverse complement.
TTCATTACATTTAATGAATTAACCCATGTCATTACATCTCATGAAATAGCCCATGTCATTACTTCTCATGAAATAGCCCATGTCATTACATCTCATGAAATAGCCCATGTCATTACATTTCATGAAATAGCCCATTTCATTACATTTAATGAATTAGCCCATGTCATTACATTTCATGAAATAGCCCATGTCATTACTTCTCATGAAATAGCCCATGTCATTACATTTCATGAAATAGCCCATGTCATTACATTTCATGAAATAGCCTCTGCCATTACATTTCATGAAATAGCCCATGTCATTACATCTCATGAAATAGCCTCTGCCATTACATTTTCCTAAATAGCCAATGTCATTACATCTCATTAGTATGGTAATATGTGATGTACTGGGGATGTTTTTTAAAAACATTTTATTTAATCTGTATTTAACCAGGTAGGCCAGTTGAGAACAAGTTCTCATTTACAACTGCGACCTAGCCAAGATAAAGCAAAGCAGTGCGACACAAACAACAACACAGAGTTACACATGGAATAAACAAACATACAGTCAATAACACAATAGAAAAGACTATATACAGTGTGTGCAAATGAGGTAAGATAATGGAGTTAAAGGCAATAAATAGGCCATAGTGATGAAATAATTACAATTGAGCAATTAAACACTGGAGTGATAATGTGAAGAAGATACATGTGCAAGTAGAGATACTGAGGTGCAAAGGAGCAAAAAAATAAATAACAGTATGGTGATGAGGTAGCTGGATGGGCTATTTACAGATGGGCTGTGTACAGGTGCAGTGATCTGTGAGCTGCTCTGACAGCTGGTGCTTAAAGTTAGAGAGGAAGATATGAGTCTACAGCTTCAGTGATTTTTGCAATTTGTTCCAGTCATTGGCAGCAGAGAACTGGAAGGAAAGGCGGCCAATGGAGGAATTGGCTTGGAGCTTTGGTGTATGGAGCTTTGGTGACAAAACAGATGGCACTGGGATAGACTGCATCCAATCTGCTGAGTAGAGTGTTGGAGGCTATTTTGTAAATTACTTTACCGAAGTTAAGGATTGGTAGGATAGTCCGTTTTACAAGGGTATGTTTGGCAGCATGAGTGAAGGATGCTTTGATACGAAATAGGAAGCCGATTCTAGATTTAATTTTGGATTTGAGATGCTTAATGTGAGTCTAGAAGGAGAGTTTACAGTCTAGTCAGACACTTAGGTATTTGTAGTTGTCCACATATTCTAAGTCAGAACCGTCCAGAGTAGTGATGCTGGACGGGCGGGCAGGAGCGGGAAACGATCGGTTGAAGAGCATGCATTTAGTTTTACTTGCATTTAAGAGCATTTGGAGGCCACGGAAGGAGAGTTGTATGGCATTGAAGCTTGTCTGGAGGTTAGTTAACACAGTGTCCAAAGAAGGGCCAGAAGTATACAGAATGGTGTCGTCTACGTAGAGGTGGATCAGAGAATCGCCAGCAGCAAGAGCGACATCATTTATGTATCATGTGTATGGTAAGACACCTATTCAGATTATTTCCACTGTGGTTGAGTTGAGTGATGACTCTTTCTTGGAGAGCGTGACAGATGAATGTGTATTCTGAAACTCTTAGAAACTCCTTAGAAGCTGAACATGCAGTAGAAATGACAGAAAAAAAGCTGCAATCAGATATGACATTTAACGCCTCCTGACAGTGCCTCCTGAGCTGACTGAGTCAGAACAGCGCAATCCTTAAAAAGCATTATTGTTAGCTAATAGCCTCCACTCTGTAGCGTCAGTGGACACGATTAATCAATAAAGCCACCTGTTGCTGACATTACACACAAATGCTCTCCAGTGAAAAGCTTCTATAGGATCAGTGCTATCGTCAAGGAGATCTATTGACATGTGGTGGGAGTGAAAGACGGGAAGTCAATAGAGGGAACAGGCGGCAGGGGAATCAAACAGGTCTATAAAAGGCTTTGCCTTGCAACCTTTCCCCTGACCCCCTGAGCTCTGAGATTATTACCCACAGTGCAGGTGTGGGGTGCTGGTTCAAGGCATCTCTCCAGGTCTGGCGGGTCACACACACGCACGCACGAACACACACACACACACACACACACACACACACACACACACACACACACACACACACACACACACACACACACACACACACACACACACACACACACACACACACACACACACACACGAACAGGACACACACAAACATGAACAGGACACACACACAGGGAGAACAGATAGGATATGTAGTGACAGCGTAAGGTCAACATCCATAACAAATCCTCTGTCAGACAGGTCCTCACCCAGTCTGCTAAATACTCAGGACCATTACCCTGAGAAACAGGCTCTGCCATGCACAAATCCTGAGAGAGAGAGAGAGAGAGAGATAAGACATCTTTAGGCAAGTGGTTGTCATATTACTACAAACGCAGTAGACCATGGTTTCAACCATGGTCGAAAGGTCAGTATTATGTCAATTCTATCACTTAATTTGGAGTGCTTCAAGGCTTTTTCAGAGAGCAATTAATTATATGTCAAAAATGCTATGGAGAAAAGCTCAATCGTAACCGTCCAATTTTGATTACTGAATAATTCACAGATCAAACATGAACATAGCTACATCATTATGACTTGACTGTTGCTGAACTCTTGTGATTTCTTCTGATTGGGAACAAAGTTAACAGTTAAAGACATGAGGAACTGCAGAAACATCATCAACACCATCTGTCTTCACTTCTATTTCTATGCTGCTGGGGCTTAAGCACTGATGACGCATTTCTGGACCCATCCACTCTAAAACACTGTTTCTATCTCATATTGTTTCTAGGTGAAAGAAAATAGGTATAAGTAATAGAGATTTGATATAATTGAACCCTACTTCAAATAGCAGGATAAATACATCCACTATCGTCCTCTACGGTGTTGAACAGTTTCAGATTGAAATGCAGCTATACAATAGTCTCAATTGGGTTTAGACCAGTGTCTAAAAAAAAGATGGAAAAAGTAATGACATGTTAATTGCACACATTTTCATTATGCTCTCTTAAGCACCTACTCAGGAGAATCCCATTTTCTAAATTAGATCATCTTCATTAATAATAATCAATCAGCTATGTTTCCATTCCAAATGAACAACACCCCAACATGTTTTAATGTATTTATTGATTTATTCACTATATAGTCATGTTTGGGACAGAATTGCACATTTCAAACAATATTGTCCAAGTTGCAGGGAAATTAAAGTCTAGCGATTAAGTTAGCCAGGCTCTGGAAGTGTTTATTGTCACACATGGTTACATTTTTCTACAACGTTTCTAGGTAGGAAAACAATCAACACATTCAAGTCACTAAGGCTGCATTTAAACAGGCAGCCCAATTCTGATAATCTTTCCACTAATTGGTCTTTTGACCAATCACAAGATCTTTTCACATTTGATCTTTTTCAGGGCTGATCTGATTGGTCAAAAGACCAATTTGTGAAAAAAGTATCAGAATTGGGCTGCCTGTGTAAACTTATTGGTCTTTGTCTAAATGGGGAAAGCCTGTGAAGAGCTGTAAGAAAACCAACAATTAGATCAGATTATGAAAAGCAATTTATTTAGTCTGGGAAAAGGCTGGTAAGGAATTACACCGCCGTGTGTCTGATTCTGGGTAAGACAATCCTTTACATGCCAAAAGGGAGATCTTTCTGATATGGGGACACAGAGCTCCTCTCACAGGAGGGAGTACCCCCCGGTGGCGACGGCTAGACATGCAATAAGAGTGTGTGTGTGTGTGTGTCTGTTTGAGAGAAAATCTGTGTAGGACGCCGCAGAGTTAGAACAGAATTTCTGCCCAATTAAAAGGCTGATTATTTCAATCGAAACAAGAGAAAGGACTTGCCAAAATGAGGACAACTTTGAAGTTCTAAAAATGTCTTCCATTTGGAGAGATGGCAGAGCATGAAATGAGAGCAATGTGAAGCATGCTGTTGACAACCCCCCACACATGTTCTGATGGGACTCACCTCCACAGAGTAACCACAGGGGTGACTGAAGACTGATCCATCCTCAGTTGCTCTCCACTGATCCAGAACACCAATCACAGCCTTATCATTTTCCATAGCCATCTCTCTGACTGATCCTCGCTACAGTCTGATCCTTTCCCATCCACTGGAGAGATGCCATGTGTTCTGAAACACCAACAGGGTGTGTAGTGACTAAGACCTAGGTTGGTCTGTGTCTGTCTGCCACAGCCTGCCTGCAGTCTAGCTCCCTGTTCTGGGGATTTCTGCCTGCCAGCCAGTCTGACACACAGGGTCCAGAGACCCCAGGCCTGCTCCACAGAGAAGAGGGGTAATGGAAGAAGGCAGCTAGGGATGTTTGGATCAAACTACAAAGCAGAACTGTTACTTAGATGGCGTCTGTCTGGAGCTCCAGCATCTGGACTGAAGCGAATGTTTGCTAAACAGATTTTTTTTGATAACAGTAGTTATGACTTCTTAAGTAGTAATGACAAAACATTGAGACACTTTGTCAAAGTATAGGATTTATTAGCATTAGGCAATTGATTAGATTAGATTTTATTAGTCACATGTACAGGGTCGTCGATGTAATAGCAGGCAGTGAAATTCTTACGCTCCGAGCTCCAACAGTGCAGGTCAAAGTGAAATGGATGAACAATAATAAAAATAATACAAATAGTATCCTCACATATGCATTCCTTTTCTCTATGTGGGTGAGGGCAGTGTGCATTGCAATGGTGATTATGTTGTCCGTGGATCTGTCGGGGCGGTAGGTGAATTGGAGAGGGTCGAGTGTGTCGGGGAGAGAGGAGGTTATATGATCTTTGACTAGCCTCTCGAAGCACCACATTATGACGAAAGTGAGTGCGACGGGTCGGTAATCATTCAATTCAGTTACTTTCCCTTTATTAGACACGGGGATGATAGTGGACTTCTTGAAGCAGAAGGGGCTAACGGCCTGGATGTTTCTTGATATAAAATAGACATTTAATATTGCTGTTGTGGATGCAGTAGTAGACAGTAGTTGCTAAGAGACCGTGTGGAAGTGTAGATATCTGCCAGTTTAATTATACAGTCAGAGCGTGATCATTGGTGAATAATTTACACAATCAATGTGTGATGGAGGATCCCCAATGTCACATCCACATATTGTCTTTGTCACAGCCCAGATAAACACTGAGAAGCTGCCTGCAAATGAATGCAGCCACCTCAGGCAGCAAAGCTCAACCAAAGACAGGTGAGAAGCTGCTGTTGTCTCACTCTCGGTGTGAAGTACAAACAAGGATCAAACCAGTTTGGGAAAAGGGAATCCTTCATTTGAGAAATTGATTAAAAACAACAGGCCGGTTCTACAGGAGGTAGGTGCAGCTACCCATACTGTAGACATTGTTGCAACAGTTCATTAGTTATCAGAGTGGAGGAGAGAACTGTCAACTCACAGCTCCAGGAATGAACCACTGCTCCATTTTAGAGGGGCACATTTTGAAGTCTGTTTCACTGTGCAAACACTTGTCAGTTAAGCTATTGGATGTCGAGTCCTACCTAGTCTCAGAAACTAAGACCCTAGGCAACAGCAGTGACGGAACATTGGTACATTGTGGGAGGCAGCCCTTCTGTCAAGAGAGACTAAGTCCTACCTGGTGACTGTACATTGAGAGATAACATAGGGTATCTCTTATAGACCCTTCAGACAAGTGCCCTTTGACTGGTGCTTTCAGTCATTTGAAAGACTCTATTTCAGCCATACGAAACAACATATTCCCTCTATCCAGTCCCAATGTTGGGAGCCAATATATATATAGGTAACTGCCAAAATAATGGAAACACTTGAGTCATTGAGGGATAAAACATACAGTATATTGAAAACAGGTGCTTACACATAGGTGTGGTTACAGAGTTAATTAAGAAATTAACATCCCATCGTGCTTAGGGTCATGTATAAAAATGCTGGGCAGGCCATTATTTGGCTATCATGGCTATGCTCCCATAGGATGGCAATGCCCCCATCCACAGGGCACGAGTGGTCACTGAATGGCTTGATGAGAATGAAAATGATGTAAACCATATTTCATGGCCATCTCAGGCACCAGATGACCCAATTGAACACTTATGGGAGATTGTGGAGCAGCGCATGAGACGGTGTTTTCTACCACCATCAACAAAACAGCAAATTATGGAATTTCTCATGGAAGAATGGTGTTTCGCATCCAATAAAGTTCCAGACACTTGCAGAATCTTATGCCAAGGTGCAGGTGCTTTGAAACCTGTTCTGGCTCATGGTGGCCAATGCCCCATTAAGACACTTTATGTTGGTGTTTCCTTTATTTTGGTAGTTACCCGTATTTCTCCAGAGGAAGTGGGTATATAATAGGGTCCTGCTATCCTGGATATTAGGGATATCATTTCTGTCAGGCTGGCCTCTCATATGTAAGGATCTGAGCCATAGCTGAATTATTAATATTTACTAATATTGGTGTGTGCACTGCAGACAGGGTTTTAATACTATATCCTTGTAGTTTACATGGGCCTGTCAGTGGGGTGCTTGGGTTTTCATCACACAGTAGAATTGTAGGAATGCCTCACAGTCTGAGAGCACACACACACATACAAAGAAGAAGATCCCAGTTACACTGATCCACAACGTGGTCTGTGCATTTGTCCTACATTGTGCTTTACCACAGATGGGGTCCTGTTAGAGCCGGTTAGCCATTTTGTATAGAACACAGAAAACATACAGAGCACCATGTACAGTATATCTATGAAATATGAATGTGAATTTATGAGAGGAAATATTGTGTTCTTATGATTTATACCTGATTGATACATGTACTGTACATTCTTTTGGTTATCAGTGTACCTTAGAATATGGCTCCCCCTCTTGCACATTCATTGCACTGTGCCAAGTGTGCAGGTGTAGGATACATGGAAGTTGGGCCTTCTGTAGGAGGAGTCCTAGCTAGATGTGGGAGCAGTAAAGTCTTTTGGCCATATAGTGTCATTTCATTTCAAGTAATCAATGCTTTAAGTTGACCAGGGAATACTTTTTGTTAGATCTAAAAGACAATAAATCCTATTTTTGTTGCATCATATCCCTGGATTTCCCATTTGGGAACTTTTAATGTGGGCTGAAACAACCCCAATCAGGCTTGAGTAGTGACTGTGTTTGAATCGTAAAGAAGTCACCACAGTCCCTCTGTCCTGTCAGCAGTCATCCTGCCAGTGACCCTGTAGTGTGAATGCTGGTGTCAGCGCTTGTGTATCAAGGCAGAGGGAGGCAAAGTCTTCTGTCCCCAGTCAACAGACTCTTCTCAATAACAAGAGAGAGGGCTCAGTTGTATAGAGCAGCTGTCTGTCTGTCTATATGTCTCTTGTTCTCTCTGTCACTGGCTCCGCTCACTGATATGTCTTCAATACACATCCCCTGGCCACAGTTCTCTTCTGTCTGCTCCATCTCTTCTTATTAGGTCTTCAGGTCAAGTGATAAATATCTATCTATAAAGTTGTTAGGGAAGAGAATCAAAGGTAAGATCAATTCAGAGATGAAAAATAAATGGATTCTATATCGAACATAAATGTCTAATTTCTGCTTATTTTCTGTCCAGTGTATTGATCCAGAAATCGCATCACCTGTGGCTGTTACCGTAGAACATTCAGCCTCAGACATATGTCATTGATTTTCATTGTTTGCCGTTGGTTTGTTACTGGACTGAGAGAGTCGCTGATAACTTGATGATGATCACGTACAGGAGGATGGTAAAATAACAACTGACATTTGACAAAAGAAGCTCTGGGAGGGAAAGCAATTTTAGGAGCTACAGTCTGAGAGCATTTTCTGCCGTGGTAAATGTCATAACAATCCCAATTTAGTTAACCTATCGGAAATAGTTTTCTAGGGAGCGATTCATTGCTTCAAACCTATCTTAGTACACTCTTAGAAAAAGGGTTCCAAAATGGTTCTTTGCAGAGGGATAGGGTCCTACAAAGAACCATATTCATCTGAAGAACCCTTTTTGGAAGACGAGGGTTCTTTGCAAGGCAAAGTGTTGTACCTAGAACCTTTAACATCCTAACAACCGTTTTTGAAGGAAGGGTTCTTTGGTGATTCTTTGGGAGGCAAGAAGGATTCTTCCTTCAAAGAACCCTTCTGAATCTGAATAAGCTGTAAATAGTGCCTGAGCATTAGTGTTTATCTCAGTGTTTGAACCGTAACGTCAGGTGTTTGACTTATCTGATCAGTTTAAAAAGATAGGTGTGAGAATGTTTTCAACTGTAGCTATATGGGAATATTTGTACACATATCTGGTATTCCCTTAATCATTTTACATATACAGTACTGACATAAATATCTTTGCCATGATTTCTGTCTTTCAAATTAGTATTTTCTGGGATTTTATTGAGCAGAGAGTAGGAGAATAGAAGGGAGTATGAATGAACCGGCAGTGTATTGTATGATACACAGCACATTGGCACATTTTACCTTGTGTTGATTTTCCAGTGTAACATTTCTAATTTTAATTCAGAAGTTAAATTAACTTAACACTCAACAGTGTAAAAAAATCCCAGTGTTGTTGTTAATAACCAGAGTTGAGCGTGATTGTGTCATTGTATTTATAAAAAAATAAATGTTTACCACTTTTTCGTGGTATCCAACTGGTAGTTACAGTCTTGTCCCATCGCTGCAACTCCCGTATGGACTCGGGAGAGGCGAAGGTCGAGAGCCGTGTGGCCTCCGAAACACAACGCAGCCAAGCCGCACTGCTCCTTTACACAATGCCTGCTTAACCCAGAACCAGCCGCACCAATGTGTCGGAGGAAACACCGTACACCTGGCAACCGTGTCAGCATGCATTGCGCCTGGCCCGCCACAGGGTCAATTGTGCGCCGCCCCATGAGTCTCCATGTCATTGCCGGCTGCGACAGAGCCTGGACTCGAACCATCTCTAGTGGCACAGCTATCACTGCGATGCAGTATCTCAGACCCCTGCGATTGTGTCATTTTAACCGTGTAGAGTAAAACATTCAAAACCTTGGCCATCATTATCACATTTCCCAGCATGCTCTATTCACAGTTGTCTGTTTCACTATCTGTGTCTTTGCATGTACAGTGGTTGGTTGATTAATGTCATGCTACACAAACATAAATAACATATATTTTTCTGAACTAATCCAATCTGTTAGTAGTTAGACAAATTGCACCCATTACCGAGATACTTGTTTCAGGTTAGATGATTTAGGTAGTCTCATTACTCAGTCTTCTCTACCCTGGCAGTCATTCTGAATGCAGGTTGCGGGTGATTAAAAGTTCAAATTGTTGGATAGCCTCACTCTGGCTGGATTCCAATAGGAATTACTAATCACTTTGAAAGCCAGTATAACGTGACCTTCAAGCCTGATGAGGCCTGTAAACCAGGAGTTTCCTAACACCACTGTGTTGGAGTATAACTATGCCTTCAAAGAAAGATCTTATGATAAATGGATTGTCATAAAGAGTTCCATTTTAATGCTGATAAGGCTGAAGGAATTGTTCATAGACAGTTCTAGGAAGAACCATTTACAGGGGATTCTATGACAAACTCTACATATAGAGTTCTACTTAGCACAAAAAGGTGCTATGTTATGTTAAATAAATAAAAATACAAAAGATATGGGGCCAAACTAAAGACCCTTATATGGTCCTACTTAGCACATGTGTAGGTTAATAAGCTGCTATTCTAGTGCTAAGGACACAGATCTTTGTGTTTCTGAGGGAACCTTTTTAAGCACAGGTTAAAGTTCAATTCAGTTCTTTTAAATACAAAAAAGTATGGAGATGCTGTATTAAATTAAAATTGTGAACACCTTTAATTAAACCACTTGAATTGCGAAGAAACAACAGATAAAAGATAGGCTGGTAAAAACAACACATAATGAACAACAGCTAAAACAGCATAGGCTGGTAAAAACAACACATAATGAACAACAGCTAAAACAGCATAGGCTGGTAAAAACAACACATAATGAACAACAGCTAAAACAGCATAGGCTGGTAAAAACAACACATAATGAACAACAGCTAAAACAGCATAGGCTGGTAAAAACAACACATAATGAACAACAGCTAAAACAGCATAGGCTGGTAAAAACAACACATAATGAACAACAGCTAAAACAGCATAGGCTGGTAAAAACAACACATTGTTGTCAAGCCTGAAGTGATTGAGTGATGGTCTCCTTTGGCTTTGACATTGAGAGATGAGGGAGATGAGGCTGTGTGCTCCACACACAGGGAAATGGCCACAGGCAAGGCTCCCTCCTGTCCACACTGGTGATGTCACATACACTAATGGACAGTTGAAGGTCAGGTCCTTCATCTTACTCTGCATAGGCCTCAAGAGAGAGCTGTATATTATGTTTATGGTCAACCCTGCATGACACACAGATAGCCAAGAATAGCCAGTCATTCAATGATGCCTCCTCAACTTAAAACAATACTGCTGAAAACAGATTGATCTGTGGCCATAATACCCATAGACAATGTATCAGTTCTATATCTGTGGTGAAACCATACCAACTTTGACTTTGGCTATACTGGAATGGCCCAGTAACCAAAAGGTTGCTGGATCAAATCCCCAAGCTGACATGGTAAAAGTCTGTCATTCTGCCCCTGAGCAAGGCAGTTAGCCCACTGTTCCCCAGGCTCCGAAGATGTGGATGTCGATTAAGGCAGCCCCCTTAAACCTCTCTGATTCAGAGGGTTAAATGCATGAGACACATTTCAGTTGAATGCATTCAGTTGTACAACAGACTCTCTTAATGGTCTTTTCAGACCTCAGTCTTACCTACAGGTTATGGAATATTTGTTGTGAGTATTTTGTCCGGGAGGTTTCCTCAAGGAAAAAGCCCCACTGCTACGGCAAAGATAATACAACAAAAACACTATAGTAAATACTACAGTAATGTCTGTAAAATCACCACAGTATACTTCAATCTGCAAAACCCCCACAGTAATTACTATAGTATATACTACAAATGTTTTCTTACTGCAGTATTTATACTAATACTACAATATGTCCGCAGAACTACAGTAAATACTATAGTAAAGTCTAATCCCATTAGAACTAGTCTGGACACGTCTCTTTTTTCACCCGGTTCTGTCAGCACCTCTTGCAGTAGTGTAATTGGAGCCTTGGGGTTTGGGGCTGTGTGGTGACTCTCATCTGTGTCGCCTCTCAGCAAGTAATAATGACCGAACACTGATCTGGCACAAACCTTTAATAGGTTTAACGGCACTTCTACCCCAGGAGGATGTTATTCGAAGAGATTTTAAAAATAATTTGTTCATGGCACAAGGATGAAACTATGATGAATGAAGAAATGATCCATTCTTGAGGCAAAAACAACACATTTTATAAGTAAATGGAAAATGTATTAGGAACCATCCTGAGCTACAATGGTATGGCTCAGTAAAGGTATGTTATCTGTGACGCCAAGTGATAGCATGGCAGCTGACTGCTTTGGCACCGGTTCTGTCATGGTCCTGCTAGGACACTCTAGTTAATTAGCTGTTGGGAAGTGGAGTGTCTTGTTCTTATAAGCCTGTTGTTGGGTGATCAAAGCCCTTTGTCGATCTAACTAAGCCACTCCATGAGTGGCTAGAGGGAGCACTGCTGTCAGATTGTGGAGTGGCAACTGACACACACAAAGTATGGCACCACATTTCATCCTGAGAGACAATCACAAAATCAATTTGAGAAAATACCCCTATGTTAGTTTCACAATGCAGCAACAATATTGCTTTGTTCCTATTCAACCAAGCAGAAGCTGAGAGAGTCAATTCAAAACAATGAAAATGTTTACTGTTTTAATATTCGTTCTATATACAAAATGGAAATGAGATTAGGAAAACTTTGAAAACTTTCCCCACAAGTAGGCCTACAACAGCCCAATTACAATAAAGGTGATGGTAGTTTGAATTTCAAATCATATTTTATTCGTCACATGCTTCATAAACAACAGGTATGGTCTAACAGTGAAACGCTAACTTATGGGCCCTTCCCAACAATGCAGAGTGGAAGAAAATAGACAAATATTAGAATAGTAAAACACGTAACCTGTGCCCCCACACATTGACTCTGTATCAGTACCCCCTGTATGTAGCCTCGCTACTGTTATTTTATTGATGTTCCTTAATCATTTGTTATTTTTCTATAACTTTTTTTATTTATTATTTATTTATTTCTTGCTCCAGAGGGTGTTGTGGTCTGCCCAACGCATCACCGGGGACACACTGCCTGCACTTCAGGTCACCTACAGCACCCAATGTCACAGGAAGGCCAAAAAGATCATCAAGGACATCAACCACCCGAGCCACGACCTGTTCACCTCGTTATCATCCAGAAGGCGAGGTCAGTACAGGTGCATCAAAGCTGGGACCGAGAGACTGAAAAACAGCTTCTATCTCAAAGCCACCCGGGTACCACCCGGTTACTCATCCCTGCACCTTTGAGGCTGCTGCCTTATATACATAGACATGGAATCACTGGCCACTTTAACAATGGAACACTAGTCACTTTAATGATGTTTACATAGTGCTTTATTCATGTCATATGTATATACTGTATTCTACTGTATTTTATTCAATGCAACTTAATTCCATTCTTTTACTTTTAGATTTGTGTGTATTGAATTGTGAGATACTACTGCACGGGAGCTAGGAACACAAGCATTTTGCTACACCCGCAATAACATCTGCTAAATATGTGTATGGCTTAATAAAATTTGATTTAGTTTCATAGTATTTCAACCACATACAATATTCATCCAAGCCAAACTGAAATCTTATCAGAAAAATGTTGGTTCATTTTCACAGCTATCTATTTCCTTACAACCAGTCAAACTTGGATTTTTTTTTACAGAAAATCATTCCAATTATTTTGCATTTTCTCCCCAGTCCCTAAACTCTTTCCTCTGTGAAAGAAGATGAGATGAGAACCTTACCGATGTCAACTAGATTGATGCATTCATTCCATTAATGTATGACATTATTCTAATGAACAAGAGTTTATGTAGTCTTCTAGGGCAACATAGGGTATAATGAGAGAAGAGACGCTGCATGTATCTACTTATAGAAAATATAACAAATAGCCTACCAAAATGTTGTAAATTATAAGCAGAAACATATTAATCAGGCAAAACACAATCCCACAACACCTGTCCAAAATACTTTCTGCTATCTTTGACTATAGCCTACAGCACATTTTCGGTATTAGTGGGTTAGGGTCGGCTGCCGGCCTCAGATTTTCACTTTATCACATATAGTTGAGCGGTTGCAGATGGGTTATTAGCAACTGCAGGTGGGTGCAGGTGAACAAACAGCTGACCCTTGCACCACTAATAGGGAGGTAAACACCGTATTCCTACTTATTTTTCAATGGGAATTGCATATAGGCCTACTCACTTCTAAATTCCCACTGATATGTATCAAAATAGTGTAGTGGAGGTATACACTGTATCAATTAATAAGGCTGATGGAACAGATCAGAATGTTTAACATGTTAATAAACTATTATTTCTTCATATTTTAGGCGCAGCAATGTACACGGCGGTACCTGCAGGAGAACACTGTTCTAAAATGCGTATGCGAGCGGTTCCTTGGACTGTTATCTGTTCGAAATGTAAAAAGAGCAGGGGATTTAAAGATTCAACAACTACCAGGGGTTGCTAATATGAGTAGGATAATGCCTTTGGCTGCTAGACAATTAAAGACAGTTGAAAGAAAACCAATAGAACAGCATATGAGTAAGTCTTTATAAAAACAATTGCCTCCACATTTCTATGGTGGGCTATTTTTGCTATTGGCTACTTTGAAGCAAGGTAAGACATGCCTCGTAATACAGTATGAAGTAAAATGTCCAGGTTTCAAACAAAATCTAGCAGTATTAATGATAGGCCTAACTGTCTGGTAGATGGAAAGGCTTTCCCAAAAACCTTCTCTATTAAATGTTAACTAGCACACTTTAACAAAAAAGTATACATTTCTTAGATGTTTCCCAGACCTCAAAGTGGTCTCCTGATGTGGATTAAGCATTGTTATGGACTTAGAAAATACAATTTTGTTGTTTTTCTGAAAAGAAAAAAAGTGTGACTGAAAACTGAATTTCTGACTCAGTTGACAGACTCATGTATCCGTTTCAATAATATGCCTACTATTAGCTTACTTCCACAGTAACCTACAGCTTGGGATGTTGGACTGACGGAATGACCAATGTGTGATTCATTATTTTAGGACTTTTAGAGTGTATGTCAATGTTTCTCATAGAATCTTTCACACAGGCCACCTTTCCTTCACCTGGCAGGCCGTTTGGGAAACATTTGGCAAGATTAGAGTATACCCACTTCTCCAGGCACCACTACAACACTGTGTGAAACAGGTTACCTTGGCGTTCTTGGGCACAGGAACTAGGGTGGTCTGCTTGAATTTCAACAGCTCCTTACTATTTGAATAATATTCTAATTCCCTCTTTCACTGTGGGATTTCATATGCAGGATGAGTCAGTTGAGCTCACAATCGTCTTGAGAAGAACAATAAATGACATTTAAAATGGCAGCATCGGTCACTGGGGAACATCCCTTCAAATCTGAGGCTAGCCAACAGGGAAATCAACTTAACTGGGGCTTTCCTTTTCTCTCTCTCTATAAAAACATCCCTTGGACAACACCTGCAGTGGTCTGAGACTTATTTTAATGGCCTCTGTGTCCGGTGTGGCATTAATCATTGGCAAATCAACATTTTAATTAAAACAGAGAACATTTGGGCTGGTTTAGAGTGGAACAGTCTTCGTGATTGATGTGTGTGGTAAAATATCAAGATCTACAGTATATACAGATTCAGTTCATATACCCTATTTACAATGTGCAGGGACACTGGAGTGATAGAGGTAGATATTGTCACGACTTCCACCGAAGTCGGGTCCTCTCCTTGTTCGGGCGGCGCTCGGCGGTCGGCATTGCCGGTCTTCTTGCCACCATCGATCCACTTTTCATTTTCCATGTGTTTTGTCTTGTTTTTCCTCACACCTGGTTTCAATTCCCCCAATCACTTGTTATGTATTTAACCCTCTGTTCCCCCCATGTCTTTGTGTGGGATTGTTTATTGTAAGTGCTTGTGCACGTGTTTATTGGTGCGCAACGGGTTTTTGTACTCAACATCTTGTTATTTTTATGCCGTTGGTTTTGCTATTAAACTGCTCCGGCTATTACCAAGTTCTGCTCTCCTGCGCCTGACTTCCCTGCCATCGGTTACGCACCCCTTACAGATTTGTATAGGGGTAAGGTGACTAGGCATCATGATGTGTGATAAACAGAGTAGCAGCAGCGTTAAATGATGATTGTACGTGAGTGTGTATGTGTATAGTCAGTATAAATGAGTGTTATGTGTGTGTTGGAGTGTCAGTGTGTGTGAGTGTGAGACTAAATTAAAATTAAATACAAATCATGACGGATTTGACGAATATCCACTTTGTTAGATCAGATTTGTTGAATGTGGGCCAATCCCGCGTCCTTCTTTTATCCCCCGACGGTCTGTTTTCCATTGATCTCTGCATCAGGTTACCACGACAATGGTCGCAACAACAGGGTCAAAGTTGATTGTCTCTTGCTCAGTTGCATCCTCAGTAATGGCTACATAAAAGGTGAATGCCAGCAAGAAAGAGGTAAAGATTGAGCTGTTTGAAAGGGGATCATATAAACATTACCCAAACTTCAGCCAAAAACATAGTACATCTTACTGAGACTGTGTTCAGACAGTCATCACTACATATTCAGACTCTATGACACACCTGTTTGACAGTATCTGCTTTTGCAGAGCCTCACTGTAATTGTGATAATAAGAATTTGAGTTTGAAATAATATGAAATATTTTATTTATTTATTTTATTTCACCTTTAATATGAAGTATGTGGAGGACATGGAGACAAATCATCATAGAGACAAAGTGACAATGACCTTGAGGCTAGAAGTAGATTGTTGCCAAGACAGGGAAACAAATAGGAACATGAGGAGGGTATTCAACCATACTCACATTGGTTAGTTTAACCCGACCCCATCCACATTATCACACTCAACCCTGAGTGCCTGCACATTGAGATATGTTATTTGTGATTCAAGTTTCAAGACATTGAGCAGCCTTTTTGCGTCCCGATATTGAATTAATGTATTTTATGTTGTTGTGCAAGGGCTTCAGGCTTCATAACAAAATATACACAAACAACCCTTGCCTTAACATGAATCATCCTGTCGAGAACAATTACATTTCTATATCCTGTCTCTGAGAGTCCTTTCAAGGGAAGGATCAACATTGATCAACATTACTGTGGGCCCAAAATGTTAGTCTGGAAACCATTGTCTACTTTCTGCCCAATTCTCTTGTACTCCCGAGTTGTTTTTTACATCTGAATCGGGGTTTAGGACGTATTAGAGGCTAACATAAGTAACCCTTGTCCTGGTGAGGTATTTCACTAAGTAATTAAAACACTCAGACACGCTTTAATTACAGCTCATCAGCACTGCATCCCAAATGGCACCCTATTCCCTATTTAGTGCACTAGCTTTGACCAGGGCCCTGTTGACCATATATTCCCTATATAGTGCACTATATAGGGAATAAGCTGCCATTTGGGGTGCACACAAGGTGTAGAAGGCTCTAATGAGCCGGATGGGGAATGTCAGACAGACAGGGTGAACTAACCAACTAAGTGGCAGCTCTAGCGGCCACTTGTTCACCCGCTCCTTCCATCACTCCATCACTTTATGTGCATCCCAAATGGCATTCTATTCCCTACAATGTGGGCTACTTTTGACCAGAGCCATATGGGCCCAAAAGTTGTGCGTTATATGGGGAATATGGTGCCATTTTGGACGTAGAATCTGTCTTCAGGCAGGAAGAGAGGAGAAGAGCAGGCTGGCAGGAAGAACTAAACTGAAACTGGGCGGCCATATTTCCGTGGCACAGCTGTGCTAATTGTTTTGTCAGCCAGTGATCCATCCCTGGTAAATCAATTTGAGTCTGGTGTCAGTATTGTCTGCCTGTGTCCAAGTCAGGGTTGGCTGCGCAGCCCACTCAGCCTTGACCATCCATGTATACCTCACATGGTTCATTACCTACAATGTTGACCAATCACTCTTCTGAACAGTGACTTTAAAATGCAGTTCATTCTTTGGTTTACAGAGTATTATTCAAATAACTTTTAAATCAGTGAGCTGTAAGGCATTAAAAGGGCCGCACATTATGTACAGTCCAAGCTACAAGTGGTCTTCCAATTTTTAAACGAGTACACTTGATATACGATGTTGTGACAGAAAATAATTTTATGTTGTTGGAACCATTTTCAAAACCCAATTCCTGGCAAAAACACCCTACCAGGAACACTAATGGAAGTGAGAAGAGACAGAACCCTATTTGCTGGCTTATCTAGTTCCTAAGTCCATCTATTAGACTTGCACCTCAGACCTATCTCTCTGTTTACTGGCCTATCTAAATGCCAGTGCCAGTAACTAGGTGTCATGAGACGAGTGGAGACCTCTCCAGGACTTGATCCCCTTTCTATCTCCTTTCTCCATCCTACTGCTGGTGCGAGAGGTGCCCACTAATGTGTATGTCTATAGAGATGCCTTAGTGAGGCGTTACACAGACTGACTAATAAACTTTACCACATGAAAGCCAATTCATAGCTATGACTAGTCTACCATGGAATTTTTTTGCAAAACGGCTGAGTTTTCCAAAGTGCAAAAGAACATTGACTAATACGAAGGCGGCAGCTGGAGAATTGTAAGAAAGCCTTAAGAGGTGAATCAAGAAAAAAGTTACATTGCATTGTTGTACTGCAAAATATTGCCCAACTTTCAAAAAGCCTGTTAATTATAATTTGATACTTTGTGTAATGCTTAAGCTGCACCCTAGACCTGTCTTACCAACCTCTATTCCCTTAGCCTTAGCTTTTCCTAAGCCAACATAACCCATGTCTGAAAGTTCTCTTAGCTTTTCAGCCAGACAATAGGGACACACCGCCAGCCCGGTTCTACTGCTAGCTGTGCTCTAAGAATGCAAAGCTACACTGACAATCAGGGCTTACTATGAGATCTCTCAAGCCTTGGGATTCAGGGTTTAACACAAGAGAGTTTCAAGTTGTCATATCATGTGAATAAATACAGTGAAATGCATTTCTTGCCAGCTACTATCCCAACAATGCAGAAATCAATATCAATGTAGTAGTACAAATAACAATGTAGAACAAAAACCCACAATAAATAAAAAATAAGAAGAACACGAGAAGTAAGTAAGCTATATACAGGATACTGGAGTGATATAGGTAGATACAGTGCCTTCAGAAAGTATTCACACCCCTTGACTTTATCAAACATTTTGTTGTGTTACAAATTGGGATTACAATTGATTTTATTGTCATTTTTGTAATGCCAATATTAATATATTTTTATATTGATTAAATTTGTATTCACCCCCCTGAGCCAATACAAGTTAGAAACACCTTAGGCAGTGATTACAGCTGTAAGGCTTGTTGGGTAAGTCTCTAAGAGCTTTGTATACCTGGATTGTACAATATTTGTCCATTATCCTATAAAAATCATTCCTCTCCAGCAACTGAGTTAGGAAGGATGCCTGTATCTTTGATACACCGTGCGAAGACTAATTAATAACTTCAGCAAGCTGAAAGAGATATTCAGCGTCTTGACTTTTACATTTGAGATAATTACAGATAATTGTATGTGTGCATTACAGAGAGGTGGAAGTCATTCAAAAATCATGTTAACAACTATTATTGCAACCAGAATGAGTCCATGAAACTTATTATGTGATTTGTTGTGTTAACATTTTTACTCCTGAACCTATTTAGGCTTGCCATAACAAAGGGCTTGAATACTTATTGACTCAAGACTTTTCAGC
Organism: Oncorhynchus kisutch; assembly: GCF_002021735.2. Lineage (NCBI taxonomy): Eukaryota > Metazoa > Chordata > Actinopteri > Salmoniformes > Salmonidae > Oncorhynchus > Oncorhynchus kisutch. Next base: position 16,947,590 of record NC_034183.2, on the reverse strand, counting down.
TTTTTATTCATTATTAATGTAGAAAATGTGCTACAAACAAATGTCCACTTTGACATTATGCTGTATTGTGTGTAGATCAATAACACAAATCTCAATGTATTTTAAATCCAAACTGTAACACATCAAACTGTGGAAAAAAGTTAAGGGCTTTCGAATTCTTTCTGAATGCACTGTATATATAGGGTTAAGGTGATTTTATTTTTTTATTTTATTTTACCTTTATTTAACCAGGTAGGCAAGTTGAGAACAAGTTCTCATTTACAATTGCGACCTGGCCAAGATAAAGCAAAGCAGTTCGACAGATAAAACGACACAGAGTTACACATGGAGTAAAAACAAACATACAGTCAATAATGCAGTATAAACAAGTCTATATACAATGTGAGCAAATGAGGTGAGAAGGGAGGTAAAGGCAAAAAAGGCCATGATGGCAAAGTAAATACAATATAGCAAGTAAAATACTGGAATGGTAGTTTTGCAATGGAAGAATGTGCAAAGTAGAAATAAAAATAATGGGGTGCAAAGGAGCAAAATAAATAAATTAATTAAAATTAAATACAGTTGGGAAAGAGGTAGTTGTTTGGGCTAAATTATAGGTGGGCTATGTACAGGTGCAGTAATCTGTGAGCTGCTCTGACAGTTGGAGGGAGATAAGTGTTTCCAGTTTCAGAGATTTTTGTAGTTCGTTCCAGTCATTGGCAGCAGAGAACTGGAAGGAGAGGCGGCCAAAGAAAGAATTGGTTTTGGGGGTGACTAGAGAGATATACCTGCTGGAGCGTGTGCTACAGGTGGGAGATGCTATGGTGACCAGCGAGCTGAGATAAGGGGGGACTTTACCTAGCAGGGTCTTGTAGATGACATGGAGCCAGTGGGTTTGGCGACGAGTATGAAGCGAGGGCCAGCCAACGAGAGCGTACAGGTCACAATGGTGGGTAGTATATGGGGCTTTGGTGATAAAACGGATTGCACTGTGATAGACTGCATCCAATTTGTTGAGTAGGGTATTGGAGGCTATTTTGTAAATGACATCGCCAAAGTCGAGGATTGGTAGGATGGTCAGTTTTACAAGGGTATGTTTGGCAGCATGAGTGAAGGATGCTTTGTTGCGAAATAGGAAGCCAATTCTAGATTTAACTTTGGATTGGAGATGTTTGATATGGGTCTGGAAGGAGAGTTTACAGTCTAACCAGACACCTAAGTATTTGTAGTTGTCCACGTATTCTAAGTCAGAGCCGTCCAGAGTAGTGATGTTGGACAGGCGGGTAGGTGCAGGTAGCGATCGGTTGAAGAGCATGCATTTAGTTTTACTTGTATTTAAGAGCAATTGGAGGCCATGGAAGGAGAGTTGTATGGCATTGAAGCTTGCCTGGAGGGTTGTTAACACAGTGTCCAAAGAAGGGCCGGAAGTATACAGAATGGTGTCGTCTGCGTAGAGGTGGATCAGGGACTCACCAGCAGCAAGAGCGACCTCATTGATGTATACAGAGAAGAGAGTCGGTCCAAGAATTGAACCCTGTGGCACCCCCATAGAGACTACCAGAGGTCCGGACAGCAGACCCTCCGATTTGACACACTGAACTCTATCAGAGAAGTAGTTGGTGAACCAGGCGAGGCAATCATTTGAGAAACCAAGGCTGTCGAGTCTGCCGATGAGGATATGGTGATTGACAGAGTCGAAAGCCTTGGCCAGATCAATGAATACGGCTGCACAGTAATGTTTCTTATCGATGGCGGTTAAGATATCGTTTAGGACCTTGAGCGTGGCTGAGGTGCACCCATGACCAGCTCTGAAACCAGATTGCATAGCAGAGAAGGTATGGTGAGATTCGAAATGGTCGGTAATCTGTTTGTTGACTTGGCTTTCGAAGACCTTAGAAAAGCACGGTAGGATAGATATAGGTCTGTAGCAGTTTGGGTCAAGAGTGTCCCCCCCTTTGAAGAGGGGGATGACCGCAGCTGCTTTCCAATCTTTGGGAATCTCAGACGACACGAAAGAGAGGTTGAACAGGCTAGTAATAGGGGTGGCAACAATTTCGGCAGATAATTTTAGAAAGAAAGGGTCCAGATTGTCTAGCCCGGCTGATTTGTAGGGGTCCAGATTTTGCAGCTCTTTCAGAACATCAGCTGAATGGATTTGGGAGAAGGAGAAATGGGGAAGGCTTGGGCGAGTTGCTGTTGGGGGTGCAGTGCTGTTGTCCGGGGTAGGAGTAGCCAGGTGGAAAGCATGGCCAGCCGTAGAAAAATGCTTATTGAAATTCTCAATTATGGTGGATTTATCAGTGGTGACAGTGTTTCCTATCTTCAGTGCAGTGGGCAGCTGGGAAGAGGTGTTCTTATTCTCCATGGACTTTACAGTGTCCCAGAACTTTTTTGAGTTAGTGTTGCAGGAAGCAAATTTCTGCTTGAAAAAGCTAGCCTTGGCTTTTCTAACTGCCTGTGTATAATGGTTTCTAGCTTCCCTGAACAGCTGCATATCACGGGGGCTGTTCGATGCTAATGCAGAACGCCATAGGATGTTTTTGTGTTGGTTAAGGGCAGTCAGGTCTGGGGAGAACCAAGGGCTATATCTGTTCCTGGTTCTAAATTTCTTGAATGGGGCATGTTTATTTAAGATGGTTAGGAAGGCATTTAAAAAAAATATCCAGGCATCCTCTACTGATGGGATGAGATCAATATCCTTCCAGGATACCCCGGCCAGGTCGATTAGAAAGGCCTGCTCGCAGAAGTGTTTCAGGGAGCGTTTTACAGTGATGAGTGGAGGTCGTTTGACCGCTGACCCATTACGGATGCAGGCAATGAGGCAGTGATCGCTGAGATCTTGGTTGAAGACAGCAGAGGTGTATTTAGAGGGGAAGTTGGTTAGGATGATATCTATGAGGGTGCCCGTGTTTAAGGCTTTGGGGAGGTACCTGGTAGGTTCATTGATAATTTGTGTGAGATTGAGGGCATCAAGTTTAGATTGTAGGATGGCTGGGGTGTTAAGCATGTTCCAGTTTAGGTCGCCTAGCAGCACGAACTCTGAAGATAGATGGTGGGCAATCAGTTCACATATGGTGTCCAGAGCACAGCTGGGGGCAGAGGGTGGTCTATAGCAGGCGGCAACGGTGAGAGACTTGTTTTTAGAGAGGTGGATTTTTAAAAGTAGAAGTTCAAATTGTTTGGGTACAGACCTGGATAGTAGGACAGAACTCTGCAGGCTATCTTTGCAGTAGATTGCAACACCGCCCCCTTTGGCAGTTCTATCTTGTCTGAAAATGTTGTAGTTTGGAATTAAAATGTCAGAATTTTTGGTGGTCTTCCTAAGCCAGGATTCAGACACAGCTAGAACATCCGGGTTGGCAGAGTGTGCTAAAGCAGTGAATAGAACAAACTTAGGGAGGAGGCTTCTAATGTTAACATGCATGAAACCAAGGCTATTACGGTTACAGAAGTCGTCAAAAGAGAGCGCCTGGGGAATAGGAGTGGAGCTAGGCACTGCAGGGCCTGGATTCACCTCTACATCGCCAGAGGAACATAGGAGGAGTAGAATAAGGGTACGGCTAAAAGCTATGAGAATTGGTCGTCTAGAACGTCTGGAACATAGAGTAAAAGGAGGTTTCTGGGGGCGATAAAATAGCATCAAGGTATAATGTACAGACAAATGTATGGTAGGATGTGAATACAGTGGAGGTAAACCTAGGTATTGAGTGATGAAGAGAGAGATATTGTCTCTAGAAACATCGTTGAAACCAGGAGATGTCATTGCATGTGTGGGTGGTGGAACTAATAGGTTGGATAAGGTATAGTGAGCAGGACTAGAGGCTCTACAGTGAAATAAGCCAATAAACACTAACCAGAACAGCAATGGACAAGACATATTGACATTAAGGAGAGGCATGCTTAGTCGAGTGATCAAAAGGGTCCGGTGAGTGGAGAGGTTGGTTGGTGATTTAGACAGCTAGCCAGGGCATCGGTAGCAAGCTAGCATAGGATGGAGGTCTGTTGTTAGCCACCTCTTGCGTTCCGTCAGTAGATTAGTGGGGTTCCGTGTGGTAGAGGGGATTAATCCAAATCACACAACAACAACAAAAATAAAAACAATAGATATAGTTATAGAGGCCCAAGAAGAAAACATAATAATAATAATAAAAATAATAAAAAAATTGTCCGATTGTCTATTCAGATAGCAGCCGGTAAGACAGCTAACGGTTAGCAGGCCGCAGATGGGCGTTCAGGTAACGTCGCGACGGAGGAGCCAGCCGAATAACTCCTTCGGGTAGATAACGGCGGCAGTCCAGTTGTGAAGGCCCGGTGGGGCTCCGCGAAGGCAGTAAAACGGGTCCGGATAGGTGACTGCAGCCCAGGTGTGATTGATGGAACTCAGGAGTGATTGATGGAGCTTGCTAGCTCCGGAATAATTGATGTTTGCTCCGGAATCGACGAAGGCCGATAGTCACACGGATAGCAGCTAGCTAGCTGTGAGATCCGGGTATGAATGTCCAGAGAGCAGTCGAAATCCAGGGACATGGAGAGAAAAATTGGTCCGGTATGTTCCGTTCCGAGCCGCGCTGCACCGTACAGAACTGGCGATAGATTTTCGAGCTAAAGGATAGCTGATGACCACAAACCGTGGTTAGCTGAATACTAACGATTTGCCAGTAGAGGAGCTAACTAGCTTCTGAACTAGCTTCTGGATTAGCTTCTGGCTAGTTTCAGGCTAGCTTCTTGGAGTTTCTGGCTAGCTTCTTGGAGGATTACAGATCTGAGGTAAATAATACTTTTTTATAAATATACATTGGTGAGGCGGGTTGCAGGAGAGTGTTTTGAAGATGAGTTGATGGAAAATAAAAATAAAATGTATGTGAAAAAGTTGTAAATATATATATATATACAGGACACGACAAGACGAGGACAAAAGACGTCTGAACTGCTATGCCACCTTGGAGTCAAAAAAAGATTGTGTTGAGGCACAGATCTGGTGAAGGGTAGCAGAACCTTTCTGCAGCATTAAAGGTCCCCAAGAACACAGTGGCCTCCATCATTCTTAAATGGAAGAAGTTTGGAACCACCAAGACTCTTCCTAAGCTGGCCACCCGGCCAAACTGAGCAATCGGGGAGAAGGGCCTTGGTCAGGCAGGTGACCAAGAACCTGATGGTCACTTTGACAGAGCTTTAGAGTTCCTCTGTGGAGATGGGAGAACATTCCAGAATGAATCTCTACAGCACTCCACCAATAAGGACTTTATGGTAGAGTGGCCAGACGGAAGCCACTTCTCAGTAAAAGGCACGTGGCAGCCCGCTTGGAGTTGACCAAAAGTCACCTAAAGGACTCTCAGACCATAAGAAACAAGATTCTCTTGTCTGATAAAACCGAGATGAACTATTTGGCCTGAATGGCAAGCGTTACGTCTGGAGAATACCTTGCACCATCCTTACGGTGAAGCATGGTGGTGGCAGCATCATGCTGTGGGGATGTTCTTCAGCGGCAGTGAGACTAGTCAGGATCGAGGAAAAATGTACGTAGCAAAAAAAATAAAAAAGTACAGTCGTGGCCAAAAGTTTTGAGAATGACACAAATATAAATTTTCACAAAGTCTGCTGCCTCAGTTTGTATGATGGCAATTTTCATATGCTCCGGCTGACATTATGTCAGTTATTCTCTCGTTAACACAGTGTGTTGACGAGGACAAGGCTGGAGATCACTCTGTCATGCTGACTAAGTTCGAATAACAGACTGGAAGCTTCAAAAGGAGGGTGGTGCTTGGAATCATTGTTCTTCCTCTGTCAACCATGGATACCTGCAAGGAAACACGTGCCGTCATCATTGCTTTGCACAAAAAGGGCTTCACAGGCAAGGATATTGCTGCCAGTAAGACTGCACCTAAATCAACCATTTATCACGAACTTCAAGGAGAGCTGTTCAATTGTTGTGAAGAAGGCTTCAGGGCGCTCAAGAAAGTCCAGCAAGTGCCCGGACCGTCTTCTAAGGTTGATTCAGCTGCAGTATTGGGGCACCACCAATACAGAGCTTGCTCGGGAATGGCAGCAGGCTGGTGTGAGTGCATCTGCATGCACAGTGAGGCGAAGACTTTTGGAGGATGGTCTGGTGTCAAGAAGGGCAGGAAAGAAGGCACTTCTCTCCAGGAAAAACATCATGGACAGACTGATATTCTGCAAAAGGTACAGGGATTGGACTGCTTAGGACTGGGGTAATGACATTTTTGTCTGATGAATCCCCTTTCCGATTGTTTGGGGCATCCGGAAAAAAGCTTGTCTGGAGAAGACAAGGTGAGCGCTACAATCAGTCCTGTGTCAAGTAAAGCATCCTGAGACCATTCATGTGTGGGATTGCTTCTCAGCCAAGGGAGTGGGCTCACTCACAATTTTGCCTAAGAACACAGCCATGAATGAAGAATGGTACCAACACATCCTCCGAGAGCAACTTCTCCCAACCATCCAGGAACAGTTTGGTGATGAACAATGCCTTTTCCAGCATGATGGAGCACCTTGCCATAAAGCAAAAGTGATAACTAAGTGGCTTGATGAAAACCTGCTCCAGAGCACTCAGGACCTCAGACTGGGGCAAAGGTTCACCTTTCAACAGGACAACGACCCTAAGCACACAGCCAAGACAAATCAGGAGTGGCTTCGGGACAAGTCTCTGCATGTCCTTGAGTGACCCCGCCAGAGCCCGGACTTGAACCAGATCGAACATTCCTGGAGAGACACTCCCCATCTAACCTGACAGAGCTTGAGAGGATCTGCAGAGAAGAATGGAAGAAACTCACCAAATACAGGTGTGCCAAGCTTGTAGCTTCATACCCAAGAAGCCTCGAGGCTGTAATCACTGCCAAAGGTGCTTCAACAAAGTACTGAGTAAAGGGTCTGATTACTTATGTAAATGTGATTTTTCAGTTTAAAATGTTAATTACATTTGCAAAAAAATTCTATATATTTTTTTTAATCAAATGTTATTTGTCATATGCGCCAACTATAACAGTTGTAGGTAGACCTTACGGTGAAATTCTTACTTACAAGCCCTTAACCAACAATCCAGTTTTTTAAAAGTAATTGTTTAAAATTTTTAAAAGCAAACACTTCAAATAAAAGTTTTTAAAAAAGCACTAAACTAGCAATAGCGAGGCTATATACAGGGGGTACCGGTAAAGATTCAATGTGCTGGGGTACAGGTTAGTCAAGGTAATTGAGGTAATATGCACATGTAGGTAGAGTTAAAGTGACTATTCATAGATAATTAACAGAGAGTAGCAGCAGCATAAAAGGATGCAATGCAATTCAAATAGTCTGGGAAGCCACTTGATAAGATGTTCAGGAGTCTTATTGGCTTGGTGGTAGAAGCTGTTAAGAAGCCTTTTGGACCTAGACTTGGCAGTCCGGTACCGCTTGCCTAGCAGAGAGAACAGTCTATGACTAGGGTGGCTGGAGTCTTTGACAATTTTTAGGACCATCAGCAAACTTAATGATGGTGTTGGCCATGCAGTCATGAGTGAACAGGGAGTACAGGAGGTGACTGAGCACTCACCCCTGAGGAGCCCCCGTGTTGAAGATCAGTGTGGCGAATGTTTTGTTACCTAGTCTTACCACTTGGGGGTGGCCCGTCAGGAAGTCCAGGATCCATTTGAAGAGGTAGGTGTTTAGTCCCAGGGTCCTTAGCTTAGTGATGAGCTTTGAGGGCACTATGGTATTGAACGCTGAGCTGTATTCAATGAATAGCATTCTCACATAGGTGTTCCTCTTGTCCAGGTGGGAAAGGGCAGTGTGGAATGAAATAGAGATTACATCATCTGTGGATCTGTTGGGGCGGTATGCAATTTGGAGTGGGTCAAGGGTTTATTGGATAATGGTGTTGATGTGAGCCATGACCAGCCTTTCAAATCAAATCATCAAATCAAATCAAATTTTATTTGTCACATACACATGGTTAGCAGATGTTAATGCGAGTGTAGCGAAATGCTTGTGCTTCTAGTTCTGACAATGCAGTAATAACCAACAAGTAATCTAGCTAACAATTCCAAAACTACTACCTTATAGACACAAGTGTAAGGGGATAAAGAATATGTACATAAAGATATATGAGTGAGTGATGGTACAGAGCGGCATAGGCAAGATACAGTAGATGGTATTGAGTGCAGTATATACATATGAGATGAGTATGTAAACCAACCATGTAGTTAAAGTGGCTAGTGATACATGTATTACATAAAGATGCAGTAGATGATATAGAGTACAGTATATACATATACATATGAGATGAATAATGTAGGGTATGTAAACATTATATTAGGTAGCATTGTTTAAAGTGGCTAGTGATATATTTTACATAATTTCCCATCAATTCCCATTATTAAAGTGGCTGGAGTTGAGTCAGTGTGTTGGCAGCAGCCACTCAATGTTAGTGGTGGCTGTTTAACAGTCTGATGGCCTTGAGAGAGAAACTGTTTTTCAGTCTCTCGGTCCCAGCTTTGATGCACCTGTACTGACCTCGCCTTCTGGATGATAGTGGGGTGAACAGACAGTGGCTCGGGTGGTTGTTGTCCTTGATGATTTTTATGGCCTTCCTGTGACATCGGGTGGTGTAGGTGTCCTGGAGGGCAGGTAGTTTGCCCCCGGTGATGCGTTGTGCAGACCTCACTACCCTCTGGAGAGCCTTACGGTTGTGGGCGGAGCAGTTGCCGTACCAGGCGGTGATACAGCCCGACAGGATGCTCTCGATTGTGCATCTGTAGAAGTTTGTGAGTGCTTTTGGTGACAAGCCGAATTTCTTCAGCCTCCTGAGGTTGAAGAGGCGCTGCTGCGCCTTCTTCACGATGCTGTCTGTGTGGGTGGACCAATTCAGTTTGTCTGTGATGTGTACGCTGAGGAACTTAAAACTTACTACCCTCTCCACTACTGTTCCATCTCTCCACTACTGTTCCAGGGGGGTGTTCCCTCTGCTGTTTCCTGAAGTCCACAATCATCTCCTTAGTTTTGTTGACGTTGAGTGTGAGGTTATTTTCCTGACACCACACTCCGAGGGCCCTCACCTCCTCCCTGTAGGCCGTCTCGTCGTTGTTGGTAATCAAGTCTACCACTGTTGTGTCGTCCGCAAACTTGATGATTGAGTTGGAGGCGTGCGTGGCCATGCAGTCGTGGGTGAACAGGGAGTACAGGAGAGGGCTCAGAATGCACCCTTGTGGGGCCCCAGTGTTGAGGATCAGCGGGGTGGAAATGTTGTTGCCTACCCTCACCACCTGGGTGCGGCCCATCAGGAAGTCCAGTACCCAGTTGCATAGGTATTCCTCTTGTCCAGATGGGTTAGGGCAGTGTGCAGTGTGGTTGAGATTACATCGTCTGTGGACCTATTTGGGCGGTAAGCAAATTGGAGTGGGTCTAGGGTGTCAGGTAGGGTGGAGGTGATATGGTCCTTGACTAGTCTCTCAAAGCACTTCATGATGACAGAAGTGAGTGCTACGGGGCGGTAGTTGTTTAGATCAGTTACCTTAGCTTTCTTGGGAACAGGAACAATGGTGGCCCTCTTGAAGCATGTGGGAACAACAGACTGGGATAGGGATTGATTGAATATGTCCGTAAACACACCAGCCAGCTGGTCTGCGCATGCTCTGAGGGCGCGGCTGGGGATGCCGTCTGGCACTGCAGCCTTGCGAGGGTTGACACGTTTAAATGTTTTCCTCACGTCGGCTGCAGTGAAAGAGAGTCCTCATGTTTTAGTTGCGGGCCGTGTCAGTGGCACTGTATTGTCCTCAAAGCGGGCAAAAAAGTGATTTAGTCTGCCTGGGAGCAAGACATCCTGGTCCGTGACTGGGCTGGTTTTCTTTTTGTAATCCGTGATTGACTGTAGACCCTGCCACATACCTCTTGTGTCTGAGCCGTTGAATTGAGATTCTACTTTGTCTCTATACTGACGCTTAGCTTGTTTGATTGCCTTGCGGAGGGAATAGTTACACTGTTTGTATTCGGTCATGTTTCCGGTCACCTTGCCCTGATTAAAAGCAGTGGTTCGGGCTTACACGAATGCTGCCATCAATCCACGGTTTCTGGTTTGGGAATGTTTTCATCGTTGCTATGGGAACGACATCTTCAACGCACGTTCTAATGAACTCGCTCACCGAATCAGCGTATTCGTCAATGTTGTTGTCTGACGCAATACGAAACATATCCCAGTCCACGTGATGGAAGCAGTCTTGGAGTGTGGAATCAGATTGGTCGGACCAGCGTTGAACAGACCTCAGCGCGGGAGCTTCTTGTTTTAGTTTCTGTCTGTAGGCAGGGATCAAAAAAATGGAGTTGTGGTCAGCTTTTCCGAAAGTAGGGCGGGGCAGGGCCTTATATATATAAGTATTTTTTCTTCTTTTTTTACGTGGTCGTGTCATATCTCATAAAGAATCCTGGGAATATTTTCAGTTTTTATCAATGCATACTTTGAGTTGGACTCATGCTACGAGTGGCGCAGTGGTCTTTACAGTGTCATTACAGTTCCTGGTTCAAATCCAGGCTGCATCACATCCGGCTGTGATTGGGAGTCCCATAGGGTGCTGTACAATTGGCTGGGGTAGACTGTCATTGTAATTAAGAATTTGTTCATAACTGACTTGCCTAGTTACATAAAGGTACATTTTTACAAATGTTTTTGATTTAAATAACCTTCGGTGCTCCAATTTGCATGCTCGGAGCACAAATAGTACGCATATTGAGAAACACCCCTAGTTTAAGTGCCAACAAATCCTATGAGAATCTGAAACTCTAATGCAAAATCAAAAATATCACAAGCATAACTTAAAATCATCAAAACTCTTGAGTTCGGCTTCTTCGTGTAAACTGAAAGCAGTGTGAGGTATATAAAGTGACAAAAATTGTGGATTACATCATACTGTATGTTTCCATTTTAGTGCTATTCAGTGGAATTTCCCACCATTCTCCCGCTTTAAAACCAATTAGGCAGTCCTCACCAGACCCTGCTCATTTATCTAAGCATGACCCATTCTTCCATTTCTGGAATACATGTGCCCCTGTGTGTGTGGGTTGACCTTTTGAGTCTTGGTAATAATTTACAGACATTGACTTTATGCAGACAGAGGCTGACTTTCTGAGCACTTGACATCTGATTTGTGAAGCTCAAACTCCATATATTAGTGAGGTTCCTACATTCAGCCGTTCTACAGCCATTTTCAATCAGGCAAACTCCTATACAAATCAGTAACTGAACTGAACAATGAGAATGACTAGATGGCGCAGAATGGAACACAGATTACTGCTTTTGGCAGTGCTGAAAACCCATTTATTTAGTTATTTATTCACATGAGTCATGTACATTTTCCCACCTATGTAAATCAAACATGTCGGAATTAGCAATATAATGGCTGCAGAGACATCTCTCATTCTTTAGGACCCATTATGAATTGGTCCCCAAATCTGTCTAGCATTGTTCTACTGCACTGTATCAAATATGATATGTGATGTTGGTTTCCCCCTTTGTGCCTCCCTGTACTGGACCTTAAGGATCAATGAGGCCCTGATATAAGTCTCCACATTGAAGTAGTCTCTGTCACATCGCCCGCTTTGCCACACTCACTCAGCCCGGAAATGATTGATGGCTATCAGGAATTGCGGGAAAACGTTGAGGAATCATTGTGAGGGATCTGAAGGGCCAGTCACAAAGAGTACAATGTGTTATTTTAACGAGTTACGCAAAAGGAAATGGGCAGTAAAATTCATCCAGCGAGGGAAGTAAGATGATAAGAGCGGAACCTGTGGTAAGCTCTGTGACCTGTGTCCCTGTGTTATATGGGTGGCAAGTAGCTTAACGTTTAGGGTGTGGGCCAGTAACTGAAAGGTCGCTAGTTCAAATACAAGGTGAAAAATCTGGCGATGTGCCCTTGAGCAAGGCACTCTATGGAGACAAGATTTGTATGAATTTTTTTACCCCTTTTTCTCCCCAATTTCATGGTATCCAATTGTTTTTAGTAGCTACTATCTTGTCTCATCGCTACAAATCCCGTACGGGCTCAGGAGAGACGAAGGTTGAAAGTCATGCGTCCTCCGATATACAACCCAAACAAGCCGCACTGCTTCTTAACACAGCGCACATCTAACCCGGAAGCCAGCCGCACCAATGTGTCGGAGGGAACACCGTGCACCTGGCAACCTTGGTTAGCGGCCCTCCACAGGAGTCTCAGGTGCGCGATGAGACAAGGATATCCCTATCGGCCAAACCCTCCCTAACCCGGACGACGCTAGGCCAATTGTGAGTCGCCCCACGGACCTTCCGGTTGCGGCCGGTTACGACAGGGCCTGGGCGCGAACCCAGAGTCTCTGGTGGCACAGCTGGCGCTGCAGTACAGCGCCCTTAACCACTGCGCCACCCAGGAGGCCCGGAGTCAAGATTTTTATATAGATTATTTTGAGAGAAAAAAATCAAGCATTGTACTCTCCTCCTCTGCCAACTCTTGCATGCAGCATATTCACATGAATAATTTTCAGATTCCCCTTCCTTCCCTTAACCAAAGCTCGTTATTGATACCATGTCTTGTTTTGAAGTGTTTTGACCAGCGCATAAAATTAACACCCATTAACACCCATCAAATGCGGGTAGATTTAGATATTGGCGGGTAAGAATGTCTATTTCACCAGCCACATAGGTGGGTGGACAGCAGGGCTCTGCAGTGTGAGCGTTACATTTGCATTTGCGGGTAAAAAGTCAAGTATGAGGACTTGTGAGAGTTGTGATTTATAGCAGAAAAATGCTGCAGTGGCTGTTTTCATAGTATTTCTATAGTTTTGTTTCACAGCAGCTAATCACACAAAGAAATATTAATCTATAACCCACCTCACGCAGCAACACTGCACAGTGCTGATATATTATAATGATGGGGTAGGCTGTCATTGTAAATAAGAATTTGTTCTTTAACTGACTTGCCTAGTTAAATATAGGTTAAATAAAAATAAAAATAATCATTTTTGGAGGCGCTGTGCACAGGCTTAAAAGTTGGTTTAATTGACTCAAAAGTCTACAAAATTAGACTTTATGTAACGGCTTTCTTCGGGTGAAAGAGAGTCGGACCAAAATGCAGCGTGGTTAATTCGATACATGTTTAATAGACGAATAAACACGATGAATACAAAAAACAATAAACGTACGTGAAAACCCGAAACAGCCTAAACTGGTGCAATAACACAGAGACAGGAACAATCACCCACAAACACACAGTGAAACCCAGGCTACCTAAATATGGTTCCCAATCAGAGACAACGAAAATCACCTGACTCTGATTGAGAACCGCCTCAGGCAGCCATAGACTATGCTAGACACCCCACAAAACCCCAAGACAAAAACGCACCACAAAAACCCATGTCACACCCTGGCCTGACCAAATAAATGAAGACAAACATAATATACTACGACCAAGGCGTGACACTTTATCCTTTCTTGGCTATTTACAGTGCCTTGCAAAGGAATTCACCCCTTTTGGCGTTTTTCCTATTTTGTTGCATTACAACCTGTAATTGAAATAGATTTTTATTTGTTAAATAAAGTCCACCTGTGTCACATGTCCTGTCACATGATCTATATACACCTGTTCTGAAATGCCCCAGAGTCTTCAACACAACTAAGCAAGGGGCACCACCAAGCAAGCGGCACTATGAAGATCAAGGAGCTCTCCAAACAGGCCAGGGACAAAGTTGTGGAGAAGTACAGGTCAGGGTTGGGTTATAAAGCTTTGAACATCCCACGGAGCAGCATTGAATCCATTACTAAAAAATTTTAAAAATGGCATCACAACAAACCTGCCAAAAGAGGGCCGCCCACCAAAACTCACAGACTAGGTAAGGAGGGTCAGAGAAGCAACAAGGAGACCAAAGATAACCATGAAGGAGCTGCAAAGCTCCACAGCAAAGATTGGAGTATCTGTTCATAGGACCATTTTAAGCCATACACTCCACAGAGTTGGGCTTTATGGAAAGAAATACGCAAATATGTTTGGTGTTCGCCCAAAAGGCATGTGTTCGCCAATAGGCATCCCCAAACATATGGAAGAAAGTACTCTGGTCAGATGAGACTAAAATTTAGCTTTTTGGCCATCAAGGAAAACGCTATGTCTGGCGCAAACCCAACACCTCTCATCCCCCCAAGACCCCATCCCCCCAATTTTAATCGGCAGGGACTGGGAAACTGGTCAGAATTTAAGGAATGATGGATCACCCTAAATACAGGGAAATTCTTGAGGGAAACCTGTTTCAGTCTTCCAGAGATTTGAGACTGGGACAGAGGTTCACCTTCCAGCAGGACTATGACCCTAAGCACACTGCTAAATCAACACTTGAGTGGTTTAAGGGGAAACATGTTAATGTCTTGGAATGGCCTAGTCAAAACCCAGACCTCAATCCAATTGAGAACCTGTGGTATGACTTAGGTTCTGCTGGTGTACAGCAATCTTTATCCAACTTGAAGGAACTGGAGCAGTTTTACCATGAAGAATGGGCAAAAATCCCAGTGGCTAGATGTGCCAAGCTTATTGAGACATACCCCAAGATACTTGCAGCTGTAATTGCAGCTGTAAAAGGTGACTCTACAAAGTATTGACTTTGGGGGGGATGAATAGTTATGCACTCAAGTTTTCTGTTTTTTTTGGTGTTATTTCTTGTTTGTTTCACACACAAATATATTTTGCATCTTCAAAGTGGTAGGCATGTTGTATAAATCAAATGATACAAACCCGCCCAAAATATATTTTAATTCCAGGTTGTAGGGCAACAAAATATGAAAAATGCCAATACTTGGGTGAATACGTTCGCAAGCCACTGTGCCTTGTTTTATTTTCAAGGTTGGTTGTTTGTTGTTAGTTTGAGTCTGCTGTTTCAACTGATAGCGAACAGACACACTTGACAGAACTGGAGTGGCCCCGTTACCACGGTTACGTCATACCTTAAAGTGGCAGCTGAACATTTTGTCTCATCTGTTATTTTGGTTAAAAGACAGGTCACACATTTTTTAAATAAAATCTAGCAATATATCAATCACATTACTTCTTACTAATACATTTTTTGTATTAGAAACATTAAGCATGATCATCAGTTTTTGCGTGATTTCTTTTGATAATTATGGCAAAAAATAATAAATATTTGGGCTGGTAAAAAATATGAGTGGCTGGTAGATTTTTCCATCTACTTGCCACAGTGGCTGGTGGACCAAAAAATACATTTTAGGCCCTGGTTTTGACTGTCATGTCTATTCTAATATGGATAAAATTTGCTAGCTAGCTAACCAACAACTGTAATGATATATTTGAGAGAATAGAAGTGCTCATTGTGCAAATGTATTTATGTTTTCAATAAATATTTGGAGAGGGAATATAGTTTTCATGTTCTCAACATCCTTTGATTCTAAGCCAACCCTGTCTTTTTTGCCCCAAGAGTTGCACCTGCATCGGTTTTGTTGCTTAACAACCCACACTTCTATAGACCCATAGAACTCTGATCAGCAGTAGTGCCCTATGTAGGCAACATGGTGCCATTTGGGATACAACAACAAATTCAACAGAATTATTTATGTTCAGTGGCATGGAAATAAAAAGCTTGACATTAAAAGATGTATGAAGCACTGTCCTGGTGATAAGTGTAATTAAAGTTAAACAACTTTCTCAAATAGGTTAACCCTTATTTTGTTGATGGTGGCTGCTCCGGAAGGTCAAGTCATTACATTATTTAATCAGAACCCAGGGGGAATTGACAGGAGGTATTAACATATTAATAATGAGCTGTCCTCCATATAAATAGGCTCAGTGGATAATTCTGTTCTCTCCCCAGTGAAAGGTCAGTTACGGTGGCAGTCTTTTTATGGAACGTAAAACTGAGGAAGCATGCAAAATAGGACCTGATCATGTACAATATTGTGGTTAACTGGTCTGGTGATTCAAATCCCCTTTTGCTCAACTGTTGTTTTAAGGTCTATTAAGACCAAATGATGACTACAAATTCTGTGAATGAAAATGTATTATGTGTACCACTCCAACCCTCTCACAAGCTACGGTTGTTTACATGGCTATAAGTCTGGGAAATGAACTATGGTGCATGATGACAAATACTGGGACACTTATGTTTGGAAAATGCACTTTAGAGTGTCAACTGTATGGCAGTAAACTTCCAGTCTTAGCATTAAAGTGGATCTAAATTATATAGTAGATAAACTGTTATTTTACATAACAGTCCAATCCCTCTCACTATATGTTATTTATTTTTACATTGATATTGGTGACTAAAGAGAGACTAGGACTGTGTCCCAAATGGCACCGTATTCCCTACATAGTACAGTACTTTTGATCAGAGCCCTAGATGGCTGGGGAGGAGAGAAGCCTAGCGGGGTGTGGAGTGACGGAGCCTGGCTGAGAGTGTTCATGTGAGATACACCGCTTTGTTATCTCCACACACAGACACACACACACAGCGCTGATGTGCTCATTGTCTGTGGAGCTTCGCTGCTCTACTGGATTGACAACAGGACAACAGTTATTGTGTGCCAGCATTGAGATGTGACTACAGAGGGTGACTTAATAGTTCCATGCTATCGCTGCCATTATAAAGCTGTCACTGTGCACTGTCGGTGAGCCTTGGCATGGGCAGACATGGCATTTAGACTGGCCAATGCCCTGCTGCTACCTCTTTCAGCTGAAAGAAGAGAATAACACAACTGACTCCTCCACTTAGAGACAAACACACAATGTCTTCCATGTCACAGCTGAACTATGACCTTTATGTCACAATGTTTGTCCTTCTCATTTGTCAAGTAACTCCCATGATGCATTTCCCCTCTCCTGCAGTGCTGTGTCTCTCCTCAGTGGACCAGGCTGATCAATATTGAAATGGCAGCTGTAGGATGGCTTTGGATTATGATACAAGGCTAGCTATGCAGGATGAAAGAATTCCAAACAGAGTCCATCATGCAAAGAAGATTTACATTTGAATCATTTAGCAGAAGCGCTTGTCCAGAACGACTTACACAAGCAATTAGGGATAAATGCCTTGCTCATGCACACATTGACAGATTTTTCAACGAGTGGGCTCGGGGATTTGAATCAGCGATCTTTTGGTTACTGGTTACTGATCCAACGCTCTCCACCTTATAAGAAGAGACAAAAAGAGCACACAGCACATAGCACAGCACCATTGATCTATCAATGTCTGAACAGGGGAATGCAACTTTTTCTTGAGGCACGTCGAAGTTCGGTAGTCCCTTCATCAGTGATTGGCCAACTGTAGGGGTGTGGACAGGATTCTTGACTGGCTAGCTAGCCTAGATGCATACTCATGCAGAGAAAGCAAGCCAACCAACTAAGCTAAAGATCTGTACAACTTTTTGATCAAACAACATTTTGTCAGAGAAAGAACATCATAGCCTTCCTGTTGGTAAAACAGATGTCAACGTTTGGTAGCAAGGTCCAGGTAGCTAGCTAGCTATTGTTAGGAAGCAGGCTACTCAACTCAAATGTTAGCGAAGGTCTTTAAGGGAGTATGCGAGCACAGTCGTGAACTTACACCTAGCCGTGTTCTACTAGGAGCAAACAGAACCTAATCTGCAATCACCTTTATTCTGTTGACGATCTGATCTGGAAGGTCAAGGCATTCCATTATTTAATCAGAACCCAGGGGAATTGACAGGAGGTATTATCAAATTAATAATGTGCTCCTCTCCGTATAAATAGGCTCAGTGGATGATTCAATTCACTCACCAGCGAAAGGTCAGTCACTGTGGCAAATCAATTCAAATCAAATTTTATTCGTCACATGCTTCGTAAACAACACGTGTAGACTAACAGTGAAATGCTTGCTTACGGGGCCTTCCAAACAATGCAGAGAAAAATGAAACAGAGAAATAATAGAAAAGTAATAAAAGGTCATAATAAAAGTAACAAGAAATATACAATGAGTAGTTGGCTATATACACTGGGTATCGGTACTGAGTTGATGTGTAGGGGTATGAGATAATTGAGGTAGATACAGTATGTACATATAACTAGGATTAAAGTGACTATTCAACAGGACAGATAATAAACAGTAGCAGAAGCATATGTGATAAGTCAAAAAGGTTAGTGCAAAAAGGGTCAATTAAGATAGTCCGGGTAGCGTCCCAAGTGGCGCAGCGGTGTAAGGCACTGCACTGATTGATCCCAGGCTGTGTCTCCGTGAATCGGGAGACCCATGAGGCGGTGCACAATTGGCCCAGCATTGGCCGGGTTAGGGGAGGGTTTGGCTGGCCGGGATGTCCTTGTGGCGGGCTGGGCGCATGCATGCTGACTACGGTCGCCAGGTATACAGTGTTTCCTCTGACACATTGCTGCGGCTGGCATCTGGGTTAAGTGAGCAATGCGGCTTGGCAGGGTTGTGTTTTGAAGGACGCATCGCTCTGGAACTTCGCCTCTTCCGAGTCCATACAGTAGTTGCAGCGATGGGACAAGACTGTAACAACCAATTGAATATACTGAAAAAGTACCAAGAAAAACTAAGATAGTCCAGGTAGCTGTTTGGTTTATTTAACTCACTTTTTAGCAGTCTTATGGCTTGTGGGTAGAAGCTGTTCAGGGTCCTGTTAGTTCCAAACTTGATGCATCGGTACTGCCTGCCGTGGGGTAGCAAAGAAAACAGTCTTCAACTTGGGTGGCTGGAGTTTTAGGGTCTTCCTCTGACACCGCCTGGTATAGATGTCCTGGATGGCAGGTGGCTCGGCCCATGTGATGTACTGGGCCATACGCACTGTCCTTTGCAGTGCCTTGCGGTCGGATGCCAAACAGTTGCCATACCAAGTGGTGATGCAACCAGTCAAGATGCTCTCAATGGTACAGCTGTAGACCTTTGATGATCTGAGGTCCCATGCCAAATCTTTTCAACCTCTTGAGGGGGAGGAGGCAATGTCGTGCCCTCTTCATGACTGTGCTGGTGTGTGTGGACCATAATAGATCCTTAGTGATGTGGACACCGAGGAACTTTAAGCTCTCGACCCACTCCACTACAGCCCCCTCGATGTGAATGGGGGCTTGCTCGGCCTTCCGTTTCCTGTAGTCCAAGATCAGCTCCTTTGTCTTTCTGATGTTGAAGGAGAGGTTGTTGTCCTGGCACCAAATCAAATCAAACTTTATTTGTCACATTATCCAAATACAACAAGTGTAGACCTTTCCGTGAAATGCTTACTTACAAGCCCTTATCCAATGATGCAGTTCAATAAAGAGTTAAGAAAATATTTACCAAATAAATGAAAGTAAAAAATTATAGAAAGTAACACAATAAAATAACAATAACGAGGCTATATACAGGGGGTACCGGTACCGAGTCAATATGCAGGGGTACAGGTTAGTTAAGGTAATTTGTACATGTAGGTAGGGGTAAAGTGACTATGCATACTGTAGGTCCTGGTTGGCAGGAAGCATAGCCCCAATGATGTACTCGGCCGTAGGCATTACCCTCTGTAGCGCCTTCCATTCAGATGCCGAGCAGTTGCCATACCAGGCGGTGATGCAACCAGGATGCTCTCGATGGTGCAGCTGTAGAACTTTTTGAGGATCTGGTACCCATGCCAAATAATTTCAGTCTCCACACTGCCAGGTCTGACTTTCTCCCTATAGGCTGTCTCATCGTCATCTGTGATCAACCTTACCACAGTTGTGTCATCAGCAAACTTAATGATGGTGTTGGAGTCGTGCATAGGCATGCAGTCGTGGGTGAACAGGGAGTACAGGAAGGGACTAAGCACGCAACCATGAGGGGCCCCAATGTTGAGGGTCAGTGTGGCGGATGTGTTGTTGCCTACCCTTACCATCTGGGGGCAGCCCATTAGGGAGTCAAGGATCCAGTTGCAGAAGGAGGTGTTTGGTCTCAGGGTCCTTAGCCTAGTTATGAGCTTGGAGTGCACCATGGTGTTGAACGCTGAGTTGTAGTCAATGAACAGCATTCTCACATAGTTGTTCCTTTTGTCCAGGTGGAAGAAGGCTGTGTGGAATGCAATAGAGATGGTGTAATCTGTGAATCTCTTGGAGCGGTATGTCAATTAGAGTTGGTCCAGTGTTTCTGGAATGATGGAGTTGATATGAGCCATGGCCAGCCTTTCAAAGCATTTCATTGCTACAGATATGAGTGCTATGGGGCGATAGTCATTTAGACAGGTTGCCTTGGTGTTCTCAGGCATAGGGACTATAGTGGTCTGCTTGAAATATGTAGGTATTACAGACTGGGTCAGGGAGAGGTTGAAAATGTCAGTGAAGAGACTTGCCAGCTGGTCAGCGCATGCTCTGAGTACACGTCCTGGTAATTTGTATGACCCTGCGCCTTGTAAATGTTGACCTGTTTAAAGGTCTTGCTCACATCAGTTATAGTGAGCTAGATCACACAGAGGAGTCATGGAAAATAGAATCAGATTGGTTTTTAATGCTTGTTGGTTATCTTACAATATTGGAAATAACTGGTCTGGTGATTCAGCTGTTGTTTTAAAGTTGATTAAGACATACAATTTCTCTCCAGGGGTGTCATGCACCCCAAAAATCTGAGGGGGCACAAATGTTGCACTTTTAAAACACCTGAAACATATTTTTCCTGCAAACTAGAGCCATAATAATTATGCTTAAAATATGTTTAGTTTCTGCATACAGTACTATCGGAAAGTATTCAGACCCCTTTACTTTTCCCACATTTTGTTATGTTACAGCCTTATTCTAAAATAGATTAAAGAAACATTTTTCCTCAGCAACCTACACACAATACCCCATAACAACAATGCAAAAACAGATTTTTAGAAATGTTTAGAAATGTATTAAAATGAAAAACTGAAAAATCTTATTTACGTAAGTATTCAGACCCTTTGATATGAGACTCAAAATTGAGCTCAGGTTTCTACAACTTGATTGGAGTCCACCTGTGGTGAATTCAATTGATTGGACATGATTTGGAAAGGCACACACCTGTCTACATAAGGTCCCACAGTTGACAGTGCATGTCAGAGCAAAAACCAAGCCATGAGGTCAAAGAATTGTCCGTAGAGCTCCGAGACAGGATTGTGTCGAGGCACAGATCTGGGGAAGGGTACCAAAAAATGTCTGCAGCATTGAAGTTCACCAAGAATACAGTGGCCTCCATCATTCTTAAATGGAAGAAGTTTGGACCCACCAAGACTCTTCCTAGAGCTCGCTGCCCGGCCAAACTGAGCAATCTGGGGTGAAGGGCCTTGGTCAGGGAGGTGACCAAGAACTCGATGGCACTCTGACAGAGCTACAGAGTTCCTCTGTGGAGATGGGAGAACCTTCCAGAAGGACATCCATCTATGCAGCATTCCACCAATCAGGTCTTTATGGTAGAATGGCCAGACGGAAGCCACTCCTCAGTAAAAGGCACATGACAGCCCACTTGGAGTTTACACAAAGGCACTTAAAGGACTCTCAGAACATGAGAAACAAGATTCTCTGGTCTGATGAAACCAAGATTGCCTGAATGCCAAGCATCAGGTCTGGAGGAAAGCGTGGGGGTGGCATTATCATCCTGTGAGGATGTTTTTCTGTGGCAGGGACTGGGAGACTGATCAGGATCGAGGGAAAGATGAACGGAGCAAAGTACAGAGAGATCCTTGTTGAAAATCTGCTCCAGAGCACTCAGAACTTCAGACTGGGGCGAAAGTTCACCTTCCAACAGGACAACAACCCTCGGGATGTCCTTTAGTGGCCCAACCAGAGCCCGGACTTGAAC
This sequence comes from Oncorhynchus kisutch, assembly GCF_002021735.2. NCBI lineage: Eukaryota > Metazoa > Chordata > Actinopteri > Salmoniformes > Salmonidae > Oncorhynchus > Oncorhynchus kisutch. Next base: position 16,925,876 of record NC_034183.2, on the reverse strand, counting down.
CCGATTAAACATTTCTAGAGAGACCTGAAAATAGCTGTCTAGCCACGCTCCCAAAAATGTGGAAAAAAGGGATGGTGTCTGAATAGTATCCCGAGTGCACTGTTTCTAGCATAACTCTTGAGCTGTCTGTCTGTATCAGATTGACTGGTGGCTATTTTTTCAAGAAATTAAATATGCTTCTTTCTATGCATCTCTGCTAAAATCTAACTAAAAGATTGAAAGGAATGTGAGACTCATTTATTAATTGCTTGCTTTTCTAAAGTCAACCAACATTGCCAGCAGTTATGCCAGCTAAGATAGTTAGATAAGATAGCTACTCTAACTTAATAGAAAGCCTGAAATGGCCTCATGGGAGATTGGGAACCTATCTGGGCTAGTTAAAAACAACTTAATAAAATTGCTAGGTGGCTAGTAGTATTACAGAGAAACAACAATAGATTTAACAAAATAATTATAAAATATGAACATGTTTAAATCTTTGGGCCATGTGCCCCCCGTGCCCAATATGGGAATAATGCTCTGCTCCGCTCCCATTTAAAGTCCTGTGTAGTTTATGTGAGTAAAAAAATAAAGAAAATGTATTCCAAGCTCATGAACCAACCCTGGATGTTTCATACTTGCATAAAGAAACAAACCTGGGCTCTTTGAACTTTGTGATGCTACAGAAGAAAACTGATGCTGATGCAGCAAGCATCATGACACTGAAGCGCTCGCTCTTGTGTGGTTATGTTAATCTATACATCCCCCTAAGTGTACATCACCTTCCATCATTTAGATTGAAGACAGATTCTCTGGTGTCTGATGGCCAAAATGCTGTGTTCACGTGAAGTATCTACAATCTCCCTAATATCTCTATTAGCTCTTCAATGTTATTCTCAGACAAAAAGTGGATACAATTGGGGGAGCCTTACCTACTTGGAATGGTCATTTTCCATAAATCCTCTGGTGTTTCTTCTGCCGCTGTATGGTCCAGGGATGGTTTCCCAAGCACATCCCTGTATTAACAGTGAGAGGTATGACATGACGCCTGCTATAATGAAAGGCACAAGCTGAGACAAAATGACTCCAATATTTCATTACACTGGTCTTTTCTCTAACAGCCATTTCCCATGAAAACGGTCTACCCTTAAAAACAAGATCAATAAGAGAGACTTCAATCCGGAAGATCTTTAACATAAGAGAGAGATTGTACAGCTCTTGTCTAAATATTTCTGCTTATATTTAGCATTTCATATTTTGTTTGTGTGCTACATTTAATGGCATGTTTGACGTTCTGCCTACTTAATTTTCTATCCACGAGAGTTGAAGAGGAGATGATGGGTGATTTTCTGGCATATCCTCTGTCCTGGCTGTCATCATGATGAGTGCGGCCACTCAGACGACAGACAGAGCCGGTTGATGAGCTTCTGAATCACCATGTGAAGCGTTGCCTCTGGCAAAGAGACAGGCTATCCTATCACACAGAGAAAGATGCAGTCATTCCACACTTTTACACCCTCTGGGGCGAAGCACAAGAACAAGTGAAGAGGAGGCTTTGACTGGGGATCAAGTTATTAGAATGGTATCAGAAAAATCAAGCCTCACATGATCAGACTTTGAAATGGTTTACAAGAGAAGTCTAGACTTGCAGATTCAGTATCTCTTTTTAAATCCCTGCTTAAGACACACTTATATAAAGATGCTTTCAATGTATGATTTCAATGTATGATTTCAATGTATGATTTCAATGTACAATGGGGCAAAAAAGTATTTAGTCAGCCACCAATTGTGCAAGTTCTCCCACTTAAAAAAGATGAGAGAGGCCTGTAATTTTCATCATAGGTACACTTCAACTATGACAGACAAAATTAGAAAAAAAAATCCAGAAAATCACATTGTATGATTTTTAATGAATTTATTTGCAAATTATGGTGGAAAATAAGTATTTGGTCAATAACAAAAGTTTATCTCAATATTTTGTTATATACCCTTTGTTGGCAATGACAGAGGTCAAACGTTTTCTGTAAGACTTCACAACGTTTTCACACACTGTTGCTGGTATTTTGGCCCATTCCTCCATGCAGATCTCCTCTAGAGCAGTGATGTTTTGGGGCTGTTGCTGGGCAACACGGACTTTCAACTCCCTCCAAAGATGTTCTATGGGGTTGAGGTCTGGAGACTGGCTAGGCCACTCCAGGACCTTGAAATGCTTCTTACGAAGCCACTCCTTCGTTGCCCGGGCGGGGTGTTTGGGATCATTGTCATGCTGAAAGACCCAGCCATGTTTCATCTTCAATGCCCTTGCTGATGGAAGGAGGCTTTCACTCAAAATCTCACGATACATGGCCCCATTCATTCTTTCCTTTACACGGATCAGTCGTCCTGTTCCCTTTGCAGAAAAACAGCACCAAAGCATGATGTTTCCACCCCATGCTTCACAGTAGGTATGGTGTTCTTTGGATGCAACTCAGCATTCTTTGTCCTCCAAACACGACAAGTTGAGTTTTTACCAAAAAGTTATATTTTGGTTTCATCTGACCATATGACATTCTCCCAATCTTCTTCTGGATCATCCAAATGCTCTCTAGCAAACTTCAGACAGGCGTGGACATGTACTGGCTTAAGCAGGGGGACAGGTCTGGCACTGCAGGATTTGAGTCCCTGGCGGCGTAGTGTGTTACTGATGGTAGGCTTTGTTACTTTGGTCCCAGCTCTCTACAGGTCATTCACTAGGTCCCCCCGTGTGGTTCTGGGATTTTTGCTCACCGTTCTTGTGATCATTTTGAACCCACGGGTGAGATCTTGCGTGGAGCCCCAGATCGAGGGAGATTATCAGTGGTCTTGTATGTCTTCCATTTCCTAATAATTGCTCCCACAGTTGATTTATTCAAACCAAGCTGCTTACCTATTGCAGATTCAGTCTTCCCAGCCTGGTGCAGGTCTACAATTTTGTTTCAGCTCTTTGGTCTTGGCCATAGTGGAGTTTGGAGTGTGACTGTTTGAGGTTGTGGACAGGTGTCTTTTATACTGATAACAAGTTCAAACAGGTGCCATTAATACAGGTAACGAGTGGAGGACAGAGGAGCCTCTTAGAGAAGAAGTTACAGTTCTGTGAGAGCCAGAAATCTTGCTTGTTTGTAGGTGACCAAATATTTATTTTCCACCATAATTTGCAAATAAAAATCCTACAATATGATTTTCTGGATTTTTTTTCTCATTTTGTCTGTCATAGTTAAAGTGTACCTATGATGAAAATTACAGGCCTCTCTCATCTTTTTAAGTGGGAGAACTTGCACAATATATTAATATATTATTTTATACAGAACATGTAGTTTTTATAGAAAATTTAGTTTACACTTGCCTGAGGAAATGAGCTCCATGAGAAAGAGCAATGTTCGGCCCACTCAATGTCTGCCTATTGCTGCTGGAGGACCAAATGCTGATTGTTTGAAGAAAATGAGAGGTTAACTGGTGGCATCTCTGACTAATGCTATCAATGCTTACCAGTTATCACCATGGTTGGTGTCTTTACTTAAGTGATAATGCCCAAGAAGTCAGTGTTTGGAAGATATATTGGCACGGTGTTGTTAGGCCTGAGACAAGATCTAAAATATGTCAATATTCATTTGAATATGTTGGTAACCCATGGTATGAATCCTACCGTATAACTCGAAAAAGTCATCATTGGTGGGAGAGAGTGGGAAACTAGTTGGCAAGTGCCTTGGATAGTTTAACCAGGGCAATGCTCTCTACTCTCTAGTTGTCATGGTAACTTATTAGACATTATTGGAAAAAAACCTAGAGCAAGGATATGAACATTGTCCTGTCTTAAAACAGAATGCAAAATTATGAAAGTCTTCTCCTTAGCAATTATTTGGCTGTGGTCATAATTTCCACATGGTTTAGGCATGATTGTAGTTTATGTGCATCAATATCAAATCAATGAACTTAACTGAGTGTGCACTGTATGAAAACAGTATGTAGGCTACTACAAGATCATGACTAAGCATCAATATCAGGCAGAGTGTATGCAGTATGCCACCTGGACCCTGCCTTGGGGACAGGCATGTAAACAGGGTTTATATGTCATAGGCAGGCTGTTTATCCATTACAGATGATGCCATCTCTAAAGGTAACACTTACAGAACACAGCCAGGAGGGTAAACAGTATGCATGACACAAGATGTTGATGTATTCTGAGTATACTGTACATCAGATCCACTACATTACATTTTGTTGCTTATAGCATAGCAGTCATCCACACTAACCTGTGCCGTTCGCTTTCACCAAACAAGGCAAACATATTGGAATAAAATCAGAAACGGTTTCCATTTCCACCAAAATGGAATGAAACATGTTTAGTAAATTGTATGTTGCATCAAGAAAGTGAGAATTGTTGCACTGCTCTGAAAAAAATCATGTCAGTGTGGGATTACAGTGTATGATTGATTGCTATGACCTCGTATATTTTGATTTACAGTATATACTAGTTTCAGAGTTTTTCCCACCATCATCGTCTGGTCTCTTCTTTTCAATGCTGGTTAAGCACATGTCTTCTCTGTCACTGAGCTGATGATTCTCTGCTGATGTGTGGATGCCATCTTGAATTAGATACAGTAAATAGTGGCAATAACTTTTAGGTACACGGTACACCACAGCTGGTAATCTATGTGATCATACTGGGAATTTATAGAACTATTTTCCAATTTGCCACACTATCTTACTTTGGACAGCTGGCTGACGGCAGCAAGGTTGCCATGGAAACAGTTAGTACAGATTGGGGGAAATAACAGTTTTATCAGAAAAAGAACTTCATACAGGGAAAATCCTGATTAAATCTCACCCGTTTGTTTTGAAAGTCTCTCCCTCTTCTGTTTTCTGAATAAACAAATGTGTTTTCCAGCAGATGCTCTCAAAATACACTACCAATGAAACGTTTGGACACAAATCAAATTTTATTTGTCACATGCGCAGAATAACACAGGTGTAGACCTTACAGTGAAATGCTTGCTTACAAGCCCTTAATTAACCAACAATGCAGTTTTAAGAAAAATACCAACACAAATAATAAATAAAAGTAACAAATAATTCAAGAGCAGCAGTAAAATAACAATAGTTAACAATAACTTAATTAGCCACTTTAAATGTTAGGGGTGGACCTCATCGGACCACTTTGAATGTCAGGGGTGGACCTCATCGGACCACTTTAAATGTTAGGAGTGGACCTCATCGGACCACTTTAAATGTTAGGGGTGGACCTCATCGGACCACTTTGAATGTCAGGGGTGGACCTCATCGGACCACTTTAAATGTTAGGGGTGGACCTCATCGGACCACTTTAAATGTCAGGGGTGGGCTTCATCGGACCACTTTAAATGTTAGGGGTGGACCTCATCGGACCACTTTAAATGTTAGGGGTGGACCTCATCGGACCACTTTAAATGTTAGGGGTGGACTTCATCGGACCACTTTGAATGTCAGGGGTGGACTTCATCGGACCACTTTAAATGTTAGGGGTGGACCTCATCGGACCACTTTAAATGTTAGGGGTGGGCTTCATCGGACCACTTTAAATGTTAGGGGTGGACCTCATCGGACCACTTTAAATGTCAGGGGTGGACTTCATCGGACCACTTTGAATGTCAGGGGTGGACTTCATCGGACCACTTTGAATGTCAGGGGTGGGCTTCATCGGACCACTTTAAATGTCAGGGGTGGACCTCATCGGACCACTTTGAATGTCAGGGGTGGACCTCATTGGACCACTTTGAATGTCAGGGGTGGACCTCATCGGACCACTTTGAATGTCAGGGGTGGACTTCATCGGACCACTTTGAATGTCAGGGGTGGACTTCATCGGACCACTTTAAATGTCAGGGGTGGACTTCATCGGACCACTTTGAATGTCAGGGGTGGACCTCATCGGACCACTTTAAATGTCAGGGGTGGACTTCATCGGACCACTTTAAATGTCAGGGGTGGACCTCATCGGACCACTTTGAATGTCAGGGGTGGACCTCATCGAACCACTTTGAATGTCAGGGGTGGACCTCATCGAACCCTTCACGAAATTCAGGAATGGCAACAGCTGGTGTCTGACGGCAACCGATCACTTTATCAAGTGTGTGGGGGCAATACCCATTAAGGTCATTAAATGAAGAGAATGTGCTTGACTCTAAATTCCCTTCTGTAACCCATTAAAAAGGGTGCTTGGAACCAAACAACGAGACTGGCCAGGCCACCTCCAAGGCGATGATGGACATCTTCTACCTACAGTTTACCCATAATTGACTTAGTGTTGTTGTTTGTCTATTTCTATTTTTCTATAACGTACTTTCAGATCACTGAAACCCCACCAGATGTGGTGGAAGTTGTCAAACCAGATCAGAACGCCTTCGAGGACCACCTTCAGGCACGGACTGAAAAGGATGTAGAGGTTTTCGACCAGGTGAAAATGTTGTTAATTTATTTTCTGGCCCTCCAAGAGACATGTAAGAAATGTATTTGTAATACGGAATATAATTGCATTTATTCCTGTTATCAATCAAGGTGAGACTGAACATCGACAAGGCACAGGAGAAACAGAAGGAAAGCTATGGGAGCAAAATCAAGAATGGAACCATGTGCTACGACATCCGGGCGAATTACTTGGTTTGGAAGAAGGACAAAAGGAAGGCGAGACCTGGGAAACCTCGCTGCTCTTCACTCCTAGCTGGGGTCACCATCTATTAAGGTTATTCAAAAAAATCGCAGATTTTAACTATTTGCATTTGCACGTAAAATAACCTGAAGCTAGTTTTAGTTTCCCCTAACACTGATATTTTTCTCTGTCTTCCTAGGGTTAACTCGGTGGAAGTCACAATCTTCTCCAGTTGAAGCAGTTGGACGGTCGACCACTGAAAGCACTGACGCCCTACACTTCGGTGAAGCCCAATAGACAAAGTATTTTAAGCTTTGTGTAATGGCTTTCGTTGTCGGATGAGATAGAGTAGTCGGACCAAAGCGCAGCGTGGTAAGTATTCATGTTTGTTTATTGAACTGAACACTAATACAAAATAACAAAATAATAAATGAAACCAAAACAGTCCCATAAGGTGCAAACACTAAACAGAAAATAACTACCCACAAAACCCATGTGGAAAAAAGCTACTTAATAATTAAGTATGGTTCCCAATCAGAGACAACGATAGACAGCTGTTCCTGATTGAGAACCATACCCGGCCAAAACAAAGAAATACAAAACAAAGAAAAAGGACATAGAATGCCCACCGAAATCACACCCTGACCAAACCACAATAGAGACATAAAAAGCTCTCTACGGTCAGGGCGTGACACTTTGGTTGACATTTGAGAAAGCAAGAAATGGTAGTTATGCTGAGCTTATAAAATATAACTCTTCAATTTACCTCTCCAAATGACTTTAGGACCATCGACTGTTCAAGCCCCCAGTAGGTATCCCATCCACCAGAACCAGTGAGTTTGTGATTCTCTGTGCTCTGACTCGGAGGGGGACCAGCTTAAGGTAGGCTATACCTTCCAAAAATGTTGAAAAGTACATATCTCCCATTTATAGCACTGCATTAATCCATCAAATTTTCTCACAGTAAAGTGTAACCTGTGTGTTTGCTTGTTTACGTCTCTGTCTTCTCTAACTCTGCTCCTGTTCTCCAGGACCTAGGGGTTCTGGATCCACCTGATGTCCTTCATTACCAGCCACCCTCCATCTTTTCATTACATCATCTACAGCTACTGTTATTAACTAAAAACACTAGCACTGCAAACCCTCAGAAAAAAAGTGCAGCAGTGCCTTGACTTTGCAGTCTCCCTCTCCATGTCCCCCTTCCGAGACTGACTGCCTGTTGAGAACAAGTGACAGGCAGACCCTCCCACCCACACAGCAACCACTGGCTTACTCGCTTCTAGTCCTTAGGAAACTTTGCAGAATTTTGTTTTTCTGTATTATTTCTTACATTGTTAGCCCAGAAATCTTAAGTGTTATTACATACAGCTGGGAAGAACTATTGGATATCAGAGCGGTGTCAACTTACCAGCACTACGACCAGGAATATTACTTTTCAGAAGAGGATAGTTTGTCTGCACCACCCAGGGCATTTTAATTGATTCCAGAGGCCGAGCCAAAACAACGCCGCCGGAGAAGAGGGAGTCGTAGCGATCTTTTAGTCAGACTTCGGATGCGCGCACACCACCCACTCCTTCCGATTATATTACTTGCTAATGTCCAGTCCCTAGATAACAAAGTTGATGTAATAAGGGCATGGGTTGCTTTCCAGAGAGAAATCAAGGATTGTAACATACTCTGTTTCACGGAAACATGGCTCTCTTGGGATATGCTGTCGGTACAGCCACCTGTATTCTCAGTGCATCGCGCCAACAGGAATAAACATCTCTCCGGGAAGAAGAAGGGCGGGGGTGTATGTTTCATGATTAATGACTCATGGTGTAATTGTAACAACATACAGGAACTCAGGTCCTTTTGTTCACCTGACCTAGAATTCCTCACAATCAAATGCCGACCATATTATCTCTCAAGAGAAATCTCTTCGGTTATTGTCACAGCCCTGTATATCCCCCCCTCAAGCCGATACGATGACGGCCCTCAAGGAACTGCACTGGACTTTATGCAAACTGGAAACCATATATCCTGAGGCTGAAGTTATGGTAGTTGGGGATTTTAACAAAGCAAATTTGAGAAAAATGCTACCTAAATTCTATCAGCATATTGACTGTAGATCTCGCGCTGGAAAAACACTGGACGATTGTTACTTCAGAGATGCATACAAGGCCCTCCCCCACCCTCCTCTCGGCAAATCTGACCATGACTACATTTTGCTCCTCCATTCCTAAAGGCAGAAACTCAAACAGATGTACCTGTGCTAAGGACTATTCAACGCTGGTCTGCCCAATCAGAATCCACGCGTCAAGATTGTTTTGATCACGAGGACTGGGATATGTTCCTGGGTAGTCTCAGAGAATAATATTGTATAGTATAGTATACGCTGATTCGGTGAGTGAGTTTATAAGGAAGTGTATAGGAGCAGTTGTGCCCTCTATGACTATTAAACCCTACCCTAACCAGAAACTGTGGATAGATGGCAGCATTCGCTCAAAACTGAAAGCGTGTACCACTGCATTTAACCATGACAATGCGACTGGTAATATGGCAGAATACAAACAGAGTAGTCATTCCCTCCGCTAGGCAATCAAACAAGCAAAATGTCAGTATAGAGACAGAGTGGAGTCGCAATTCAACGACTCAGACACGAGATGTATGTGACAGGGTCTAAAGACAATCACGGACTACTAAAGGAAAACCAGCCACATCGCGGACACCGACGTCTTGCTTCCAGACAAACTAAACACCTTCTTTGCCCACTTTGAGGATAATACAGTGCCACCGACGCAGTCCGCTACCAAGGACTGTGGGCTCTCCTGACGTGAGTAAGACATTTAAACGTGTTAACCCTCGCAAGGCATCCCTCGTCTTCAGAGCATGCGCAGACCAGCTGGCTGGTGTGTTTACAGACATATTCAATCTCTCCCTATCCCAGTCTGCTGTCCCCACATGCTTCAAGATGGCCACCATTGTTCCTGTACCCAAGAATGCATAGGAAACTGAACTAAATGACTATCGCCCCGTAGCACTCACTTGTGTCATCATGAAGTGCTTTGAGAGACTAGTCAAGGATCATATTACCTCCACCCTACCTGTCACCCTAGACCCACTTCAATTTGCTTACCGCCCCAATAGGTCCACAGACGATGCAATCGCCATCACACTGCACACTGCCTTTTCCCATCTGGACAAGAGGAATACCTATGTAAGAATGCTGTTCATTGACTATAGATCAGCATTCAACACCATAGAATCCTCAAAGCTCATCATTAAGCTTAAGACCCTGGGGTCTTACCCCTGCCCTGTGCAATTGGGTCCTGGACTTCCTGACGGGCCGCCCCCAGGTGGTAAAGGTAAGAACCAACATCTCCACTGATCCTCAATACTGGGGCCCCTCAACACAGGGCTCATCCCCCTCCTTTACTCCCTGTTCACCAATGACTGCATGGCCATGCACCCTCCAACTCAATCATCAAGTTTGCAGACGACACAACAGTAGTAGGCTCGATTACAAACAACGACGAGACAGCCGACAGGGAGGAGGTGAGGGCTCTCGGAGCGGTTAAGGGAACACCCCCTTATCCACATCGACTGGACAGCAGTGGAGAATGTGGAAAGTAGTAAGTTCCTCGGCATACATATCACTGACAAACTGAAATGGTCCCCCCACACAGACAGTGCGCCTCTTCAACCTCAGGAGGCTGAAGAAATTTGTCTTGTCACCTAAAACCCTCACAAAATTTTACAGATGCAATATTGAGAGCATCCTGTCGGGCTGTATTACCGCCTGGTATGACAATTGCAGGTCGCAACCGCAGGGCTCTCCAGAGTGTGGGGTGTTCAACCCAACGCATCACCGGAGGCACATTTCTTGCCCTCCAGGCCATTTACAGCATCCGATGTCACAGGAAGACATCAAGGACAACAACCACCCGAGCCACTGCCTGTTCATCCCGCTACCATGCAGAAGGCGAGGTCAGTACAGGTGCATCAAAGCTGGGACCGAGAGACTGAAAAACAGCTTCTATCTCAAGGCCATCAGACTGTTAAACAGCCATCACTAGCACAGAGAGGCTGCTGCCTACATACAGACTTGAAATCATCGGCCACTTTAATAAATGGAACACTACTCACTTTAATAATGCCACTTTAATAAGGTTTGCATATCTTGCATTAATCATCTCATATGTATTCTATACTATATATATTATCTTAGCCTATCCCGCTCTGACATTGTTCATCTATATATTTATATTTATATATTATTATTCCATTCCTTTACTTAGATTTGTCTGTATTAGGTATTTGTTGTGGAATTGTTAGATATTACTTGTTAGGTATTGCTGCACTGTCGGAACTAGAAGCACAAGCATTTCGCTACACTCGCAATAACATCTGCTAAACATGTGTATGTGACCAATACAATTTGATTTGATTTGAAAATTACACACACCAGAATTCAGTATTTTAGTCTATAATTGCCATGTGTAGAAAAACAATCTGTGAAAATAAATTCACTGTTTCACAAATATCACTGTTTATGTATTAAAATCTTAAATATTGCCAGGTTGGTTTTCACAGCTGTTTCACAAGGTGTTCATTGTTGTAAGTTGTAAGGTATCCTTTGATGTTATTTATTTGTTCCACATTATTCACAATAGATACATATATATTCAACCACAAGGGTGTATTAGTGAGCTATGCGAGATAGAACAAATTAATCATAATAGAGAACTACTGAAATGATATTATTTCAGTGTAGATAAGTGAAGGGCAGGTTCAAATAAAATAAAAACATGACAGCCAGACAAACCAGTGTATGAATCAAATGGATTTGCATATGAATGGAGTGGAAATTAGCTGACTTCATGATCTGTAAAGTAAGTAACTTTAATATCAAGCAGATTACACATTTTTTTCCCTTCTGAACGTAGCAATGTTAAAGACATGGAGTTCATGTTGTAATGTTAACAAGGTACCCAAAAGTAGTTTGAAGTAATGTTTTCATTTTATTAGCTAAACAAATACTTGTTTGCATAGCGATGATGAAAATAACGTAACTTAGGCTGTAATGATCTTCAAACTTCTAATCTTTAGGTCATCACACCATTGATATAGCAACGGATGCTAATAGTTTATTGAATCCCATTGTGCCGCAGAGGGGGACACTTTTTGGTTGGGAGACATTATTTGGCATGACAGGCCTGTGCCCTCCCTGACCCACCTATGGCTGCACCCCTGCCCAGTCATGGGAAATCCATAGATTAGGGCTTAATGAATTTCTTTCAATTGACTGATTTCCTTATATGAACTGTAACTGTATCATTGAAATTGTTGCATGTTGCGTTTATATTGTTGTTCAGTATAAATGTTTTCAGTGGTCTAGGTCGGATATTTAGCTATTACTTAATTGCTTCAGTGTTTGTTTGCCAGTAAGGACTGAAGACCGTGTCTGAAAATGGCCATAAGGCACGGAGCCCAGTTATTAGAAATAAAAATATACAAAAATGCTTTTTACGACCAGGAAAGTGGGGCCAGGACATCTGGTTCCTATTTCCTGCCTTTGAACTCCTACTAAACGTTCTCTTCATTTCTCTTGCTCTCTCTTTCTTTTTCTTTATGCCCCTTTAATGAGCCTAATGATGAATCAAAGTTTGATCCGAAGTGAGGAGGAGAATAATATGTGAGTTATTTAAATCTTAGTTGACACGTCTACAAACAGGCTCTCTCTTGTTATCTCTCTCACTGTTGTGAAGAAAAATGGTCAAATGGCATTTGGAGGGAACGTCAATAAATCTGGCTCGGCGAGCTGAGACAGACAGACTGCTCTAGTCTGCTGTAATACCATTTTGATTCAACCTGGACTCAGGGGTAGACGTAACATAGCAAATTTAAATTTGGTACACTCAAATAAGTATGTTATGTTTCATGTGTTATGTATTCATTCGTGGATGACCATCATCCACTATATGTTACGAATCTCAATCTGTACGATATGTTACAAATTGGAATTAATACAATATGTTAGGAATTTGCTAATCGTGTTATATGTTTGAATTCCACATTTGGTGTGGCTAACCTTAGCTAGTTGGCTAGGTGGCTAATGCTAACGTTAGGGTTATGGTTCAGGGTAGAGTTAAAAGTTAGGTTAAAGGGTTAAGGGGAAGGGTTAGCTAACATGCTAAGCAGTTGAAAATTAGCTAAAAAGCAGTTGCAAAGTTGCTAATTAGCTAAAATGCTAATGTTGTTGTTGAAATTCAAACACGCAACATTTGGATTGCTAGGTGTTTGCGTTATACGTCTACCCATCCATCCCAACCAACCACTCTACTTTAATTTTTGTTTTAACCTTTTCACACGTAAGTTCCAAATATCTCTAACATTCACCCCAGCGTGAGTTGTTTTATGCAGGTGATGTCAGAATGCACTCACTGTTCCAAAATGTGATTATTACGCAACACACGCTGCCTGCTAATTAACTATAGGCTATGTTTCAACTTGTCAATTTCAAATTATTTTCGAACAAATTGTATTTTCTAACAACAGTTTGAATTGAGGTGTGTTCCGCCTCCTCATTAATTCACATAGAATTAGTCAATTTCAGCGTTGCGGCCAATTTATGTTTGAGGCTTTCCTGAGCCAGATAAACTTCTCTCTTCCAGGTGAACCCACTGCACATCACTCATGTTTGAGCAGGACAAGTATGCATATATTTGCTCAGTTTTGCAAGAATTGTAACATTTTCTTGCTGCCACTCGCTTTGCCTTCCATGTTGCTTTACTTACATATAATAACTTTGGACATGTGTGTGTTCCTATCAAAGTAAGTTCCTTATTTTCTGTATATCGTGTTGTCGTGTCTACTGAAGGCATGTCTACTGTACATACAGTATGTATGTATGGAGCATAATGTATTTACAGTTTTATTCACATTTTCAATTACTGGTAACAAATAATGCATTCCGATTATTGCATATATTGTAATGGACACCTATGATGTGTGTAAAATACTTTTTTGAAGGTTGCACTTATTATAATGAGCTAAGTTATTTGCCAGCTATGTGTGGCGCCATATTTGTTGACATTATACAATGAATTCTGGGTGTCACGTAATCTGACAGACCAAAGGTGTTATAATGAGGTGAAGGAATGGTTCACTCATCTTTCGGGCAAACTTCTGGAAGTGAATGAAGGGACAACACACCCCCTTCAACATGCATACTATAAACAGACCAAACTCATCTTGTCTCCTCTTATTATATTTGGTTGATGTGAGAAAAAAAACAGGCATGGCAGCACGCACAAACTACCCATCATCGGGTTACTTTCCATTTCTACAAAGTGTTTTACTCAATTATTTCAATCAATGGTGAGCTCACCCATAATGTGATTCATTATAAATAGTAATTGCTATTAGCTAATTCATATTGTAGTTTCTGTCAGCTGAGAGTTATAAAAATATGACCGCTTGTGTTACATCAATCTTTTCTCAGTTAGCACTAGGACAAATGTAGCCTACATTTTTCCGATTTGGAAGATTGTGTTATGCTGTAGCTTCTTCTGTGAATGTCTGAACATTGCATCCAAAAATAAACTGCTCACAATCTGGACATAACTTTGTAAGGACTGTTTTTGTGCTAAATGTTTCTGAAAAAACTGTGTGGCCAGCTCAAATGCTGATTGTTGCGCCATTCGAAACTGGACGTTCTAAATACGCGTTCTAATCACACCAGTTTGATCATAAGCTACAGAGACCACTGTAGCAGGATCACACCCGTGTGTTGGTACGTGTGAAAAGGTTATGTAACATTCTGTCTCATGTAACCATACAAATGTAACATACAGTATCATATTAATTTCAGTGTCTAGGATTTACTTTTACAATGTTACGTCTAGTCTATGAGACCAGGCTGTGTGATTAAATTCTAATCTCTCAGAGAGCAGAGGGTTTAGTCTCAGGCATGAAAGCATCACAGAGAGAGAGAGCATTTCTCATTAGAAATCACATTAAAAGGCCACTCTCAAAGCATGTGATCCATCAAAGATTATTAGGGGAGAAAAGGGCCTGTAATGACACACTGTACATTTCAAGGGAAATACATGTCTTTAAACATAGAAAGGAGAATCTGAAAATATATACCATAAATGAATGCAGAATATAATGAGAGATTAAGATCCTTTTCATAGACTTAACATATATCAAACAAGACAAAGCAGTAGTAGAGAAGACTCTTTTTTTTTTAAATTTACTAGGCAAGTCAGTTAAGATCAAATTCATATTTACAATGACGGCCTGGGAACAGTGGGTTAACAGCCTGTTCAGGGGCAGAACGACAGATTTGTACCTTGTCAGCTCGGGGGTTTGAACTTGCAACCTTCCGGTTACTAGTCCAACACTCTAACCACTAGGCTACCCTGCCACCCCTTCCTACGAGGTATTGTCAGAGAGTCAGATGAGGGCATGCAGTCATTTAGAATCAGAACTCTGTTGGGTTCCAGATCATGCAGTCATTTAGAATCAGAACTCTGTTGGGTTCCAGATCATGCAGTCATTTAGAATCAGAACTCTGTTGGGTTCCAGATCATGCAGTACTTTAGAATCAGAACTCTTTTGGCTTCCAGATCATACAGTAATTTAGAATCAGAACTCTGTTTGGTTCCAGATCATGCAGTCATTTAGAATCAGATCTCTGTTTGGTTCCAGATCATGCAGTCATTTAGAATCAGAACTCTGTTTGGTTCCAGATCATGCAGTACTTTAGAATCAGAACTCTGTTTGGTTCCAGATCATACAGTCATTTAGAATCAGATCTCTGTTTGGTTCCAGATCATGCAGTCATTTAGAATCAGAACTCTGTTGGGTTCCAGATCATGCAGTACTTTAGAATCAGAACTCTTTTGGCTTCCAGATCATACAGTAATTTAGAATCAGAACTCTGTTTGGTTCCAGATCATGCAGTCATTTAGAATCAGATCTCTGTTTGGTTCCAGATCATGCAGTCATTTAGAATCAGAACTCTGTTTGGTTCCAGATCATGCAGTACTTTAGAATCAGAACTCTGTTTGGTTCCAGATCATACAGTCATTTAGAATCAGATCTCTGTTTGGTTCCAGATCATGCAGTCATTTAGAATCAGAACTCTGTTTGGTTCCAGATCATGCAGTACTTTAGAATCAGAACTCTGTTTGGTTCCAGATCATACAGTCATTTAGAATCAGAACTCTGTTTGGTTCCAGATCATGCAGTAATTTAGAATCAGAACTCTGTTTGGTTCCAGATCATGCAGTCATTTAGAATCAGAACTCTGTTGGTTTCCAGATCATGCAGTACTTTAGAATCAGAACTCTGTTTGGTTCCAGATCATGCAGTCATTTAGAATCACAACTCTGTTTGGTTCCAGATCATGCAGTCATTTAGAATCACAACTCTGTTGGTTTCCAGATCATGCAGAACTTTAGAATCAGAACTATGTTTGGTTCCAGATCATGCAGTACTTTAGAATCAGAACTATGTTGGGTTCCAGATCATGCAGTACTTTAGAATCAGAGCTATGTTGGGTTCCAGACCGTACAGTCATTTAGAATCAGAACTCTGTTGGTTTCCAGATCATGCAGGACTTTAGAATCAGAACTACGTTTGGTTCCAGATCATGCAGTACTTTAGAATCAGAACTCTGTTTGGTTCCAGATTATGCAGTACTTTAGAATCAGAACTATGTTGGGTTCCAGACCGTACAGTCATTTAGAATCAGAACTCTGTCGGGTTCCAGATCAGGTCACACATAATAACCCTGCATTTTTCACAGCACCTGGTTCGCCACAGAGCTCCTGTCACTTAGCCTGAAGGGTCTGAAGGGGAAGCGCAGTGGATGTACCGTACAGTATAGTCCTGTGATGACTCTTAGAGATTGGCTGGTTGCAGCCAAAGGTCTTCCCAGCGTAACTATAGCCTTGTTCACACTGCAGGCCTTAATGCTCAAATCAGTTTGTTTTACAGATCATTTTTGTAATACTGACTGTCAAAACAGCAAGTTACAATTGACCAAGTTAGATTTGTGTATGTTCAGAATGTAGTAATTTGCTGACATGGCTATGCTACTTGTCATGGTAATAGTGGGTGGGTGGGCGTGTGTGCAGTGGTGTAGGCTGATTGGTGATAGTGCTTGTGCTTCTTATCACTCAGAAGTTGTTGTGTAGCAAGCTAAGGTGACAACAATGCCAGCCATGGATGTCTTCGAGTTGCTTTGAGTGTTTGGAATCATAGTATAAGAACACTTTTAAAACCTCAAAGGATAAGATGATCCAACTTTCAAAACAAGTCATTTTTGGCTAGCCACAGCAGTCAACTAGCTGTTTAGCTTGCTAGCACATTCACTTATTTGTTTGTAAACAATTAACAAGCTAGTTATCTATCACTTGTTCTTGTCAAACTGTCAACAAAGTTGCTAGCAAGCAACAATATATACCAAATAAGTCTAAAAACCACTTGAGGGCAAATAAATCAGATTTGACCATTCAGACACAAGTCTCATGGCCAGGAATCCGATTTAAATCTGATTTCAATCCACCTACGAAGGTGGTTTGAGATGTGGCTGTTCAGACTGCAGGAAAAATATCAGATTCTATATTTAATGCAAACAAATAGGATTTGAGTCACTTCAAACTGCCAGTGTGAGCAAGGCTTAACAAACACATGAATGGTTCAAAACAATACACATACTTATTTTAGCTACAATGGGCACCAATCAACAACAGTAATGCCAAGCCAGTAAAATTGCACAACATCCAGAAACAACTGTTGTTAATGATAATAGCATATCAACATATTTGCCTTGTGAAAAGTATAGGAAACAAAAACTGAACATTTCACACATGCTCTGCAAGCACACTGCAACACTGTAGACCGTATTGTATTTATTGTTGGCATGGTTCCACCTGTCACCAGAGTGCAGCAGAGACCTCCCTAGAGACTATTATGGCACTCAGGTGTTTTCAGTTACTTATTATGATTTCCTTTTCATAGGTATTTTTTCTGTTACCATTTGCAGAAGCTTGATTTGTTAGCTTTGTGCGTTGTCTCCTGAGTGAGTTGGAGTCTTAGTGTTTGTTGTTTTCCCAGTTTTGCTTTGTACTTTCTGTTGAACTTTTTCCAGTATAGTATTTATGTTTTTTCCTAAACCACTGGTTCCTCGTCTGGTTCTCTTTTCTGCTCCTGGGTTCTACCACATCACATCACAGCAAGCCAACATGAACCCAGCAAAGATCGACCAGATCAAGAGCCTCATAGCCCACCAAGGAACACTGGTGGGGTGGCAGCAGAAACAACTCTCCCAAATATCTGAGACTCTCCGGGCACTTACCAACTCCCTCTGACCAGTGCGCACCCCAAACCCAGGAGGACCTACTGTCCAAGTCTCAGCGCCCAGAGCTCCAGTCATCGCCGTAGTTCCCCCAGGGAACCTGCACTGGGAAACCAAGATTCCAGCCCCTGAGAGGCATGACGGCCATCCGGGAAGATGCAAGGGGTTCCTCACTCAGTGCTTGCTGGTGTTTGAGCTACAGCCCTCCTCGTTTCACACCGATTTGACCAAGATCGCCTACATCATTTTCCTACTCTCGGGCAAAGCCCTGGTGTGGGCAACGGCGGTCTGGGAATAACAACCAACATCTTGCAGCTCCATATCAGCCTTCACTTCCGAGTTGCGACGAGTCTTCGACCACCCAGTCGGCCAAGGGGCCAAACCAGTGGCCGACTTCGCCATTGATTTTGGAATACAGAGGCGTTGGTCACCGCCTTCCACCAAGGGCTGTCTAACTCCATCAGGGATGAACTGGCCTCTCGGGAACTGGGAGAGGACCTCAAGTCCCTGAAAACACTAGGCAATCAAAATTGACATCCACATCTGAGAACAAGTGAGACAGCGCCCCAGTATCCCAGGTCCCTGAGTACCCCAAGCCCCCCGAGCCAAGCACTGAGGAGCCCATGCAGCTGGGACGCACACGTCTGAGCATACAGAAACGCGAAAGGCTCATGCACAAAGGCTGCTGCCTCTACTGCGGAAGTCTTGGCCATCTCCGCTCTACATGCCCAGAACCGACAAGATACTCCAGGGCTCGCCAGGACAGAGGGAGACCCTGACGAGCTGTGCAGTGACCCCCAGACTGCCCAGTCACCACTTGTCACTACCCGGCACCCTCCACTGGGACAACCATCAGCACCAAATTCAAGCCTTCGTGAACACTGGGGCAGCGGATAATTTCGTAGATCAGGACCTCGCCAGAGAATTACAAATTCCTTGAAGGAAATCCCCCATCCCTCTGCAGATTTAAGCCATCAGAGCCCCATTGGCTCCGGCCAGGAGGAATATCAACTTCAGGTTAGGGTGAACCACTCAGAGCCTCTTAGTTTTTTTCTGATCACTGCTCCCAAGAATCCCCTTATCCTGCAGTAACCTCATCTGGTTAGTGCAGCATATCCCACTATTCTCCTCGTCCACGGGACACCTACTAGACTGGGGAAAGGACTGCCAGACTAAATGCCTAAGACCCTCACCAAGAGCCTTGCCACGTCCCCCTGCAGATTTCTCCGCTCTCCCTCCCAAATACTTCGACATTCGGAAAGCCTTCAGTAAGAAGCAAGCCGCCATCCTCCCTCTTCATCGACCATACGACTGCGCCATAGAGCTCCTACCCAGCTCCACCCCTCCCCGGGGCCGTCTTTACTCGCTTTCAGCCCCTGAAGCAGCAGCCATGGAAGACAATGTTCACGGGAGTCGCTGGAGGCAGGCTTCATTCATCAATCCTCCCCAGCTGGCCCAGGCTTCTTCTTCATGGGAAAGAAGGATGGGGGCCTGTGTCCCTGCTATAGACCACCAAGTGCTAACAGTAAGTACAGTGCCTTGCGAAAGTATTCGGCCCCCTTGAACTTTGCGACCTTTTGCCACATTTCAGGCTTCAAACATAAAGATATAAAACTGTATTTTTTTGTGAAGAATCAACAACAAGTGGGACACAATCATGAAGTGGAACGACATTTATTGGATATTTCAAACTTTTTTAACAAATCAAAAACTGAAAAATTGGGCATGCAAAATTATTCAGCCCCCTTAAGTTAATACTTTGTAGCGCCACCTTTTGCTGTGATTACAGCTGTAAGTCGCTTGGGGTATGTCTCTATCAGTTTTGCACATCGAGAGACTGAAATGTTTTCCCATTCCTCCTTGCAAAACAGCTCGAGCTCAGTGAGGTTGGATGGAGAGCATTTGTGAACAGCAGTTTTCAGTTCTTTCCACAGATTCTCGATTGGATTCAGGTCTGGACTTTGACTTGGCCATTCTAACACCTGGATATGTCTATTTTTGAACCATTCCATTGTAGATTTTGCTTTATGTTTTGGATCATTGTCTTGTTGGAAGACAAATCTCCATCCCAGTCTCAGGTCTTTTGCAGACTCCATCAGGTTTTCTTCCAGAATGGTCCTGTATTTGGCTCCATCCATCTTCCCATCAATTTTAACCATCTTCCCTGTCCCTGCTGAAGAAAAGCAGGCCCAAACCATGCTGCTGCCACCACCATGTTTGACAGTGGGGATGGTGTGTTCAGGGTGATGAGCTGTGTTGCTTTTACGCCAAACATAACATTTTGCATTGTTGCCAAAAAGTTCAATTTTGGTTTCATCTGACCAGAGCACCTTCTTCCACATGTTTGGTGTGTCTCCCAGGTGGCTTGTGGCAAACTTTAAACGACACTTTTTATGGATATCTTTAAGAAATGGCTTTCTTCTTGCCACTCTTCCATAAAGGCCAGATTTGTGCAATAAACGACTGATTGTTGTCCTATGGACAGAGTCTCCCACCTCAGCTGTAGATCTCTGCAGTTCATCCAGAGTGATCATGGGCCTCTTGGCTGCATCTCTGATCAATCTTCTCCTTCTATGAGCTGAAAGTTTAGAGGGACGGCCAGGTCTTGGTAGATTTGCAGTGGTCTGATACTCCTTCCATTTCAATATTATCGCTTGCACAGTGCTCCTTGGGATGTTTAAAGCTTGGGAAATCTTTTTGTATCCAAATCCGGCTTTAAACTTCTTCACAACAGTATCTCGGACCTGCCTGGTGTGTTCCTTGTTCTTCATGATGCTCTCTGCGCTTTTAATGGACCTCTGAGACTATCACAGTGCAGGTGCATTTATACGGAGACTTGATTACACACAGGTGGATTGTATTTATCATCATTAGTCATTTAGGTCAACATTGGATCATTCAGAGATCCTCACTGAACTTCTGGAGAGAGTTTGCTGCACTGAAAGTAAAGGGGCTGAATAATTTTGCACGCCCAATGTTTCAGTTTTTGATTTGTTAAAAAAGTTTGAAATATCCAATAAATGTCGTTCCACTTCATGATTGTGTCCCACTTGTTGTTGATTCTTCACAAGAAAATAAGGAAAAGATAGGATATTGCTGCCAGTAAGATTGCACCTAAATCAACCATTTATTAGATCATCAAGAACTTCAAGGAGAGTGGTTCAATTGTTGTGAAGAATGCTTCAGGGCGCCCAAGAAAGTCCAGCAAGTGCCAGGACCGTCTCCTAAAGTTGATTCAGCTGCAGTATCGGGGCACCACCAGTACAGAGCTTGCTCAGGAATGGCAGCAGGCTGGTGTGAGTGCATCTGCACGCACAGTGATGTCACGACTTCCTCCGAAGTCGGCTCCTCTCCTTGTTAGGGCGGTGTTCGTTGATCGACGTCAGTGGCTTTCTAGCCATCGCTGCTCCATTTTTCATATATCCAATTGTCATGTCTTGTTTCCATACACACCTGGTTTTCATTTTCCCAATCAATCTACTTGTATTTAACCCTCTGGTTCCCATCATGTTTTGTGTGTAATTGTTTCATGTTATGTTATGTTACTTTTATGTTCTGTTTTTTGAGCACGTTTGATTTATGTAGTGCTCTCGTTTTTGGAACAATAATAAAAGTGCGCCTGTTCATTATACTCTGCTCTCCTGCACCTGACTTCGCTTCCAATACACCATTGACAAGTGAGACGAAGACTTTTGGAGGATGGCCGGGCGTCAAAAAGGACAGCAAAGAAGCCACTTCTCTCCAGGAAAAACCTCAGCCTGAGGAAACACACTAAATTAATTGGGTAAAGTGTTATGAAATGAAATGTCAAGAAATCTTTTACATTTTATATGACTGCCTTAATGTTGCTGGACCCCAGAAAGAGTTGTTGGATGCAGAAGGACACTTGTCAGGGGTTGAAAGGGGGTCTGACTAGTTAGAGTGGCCCCTCATCCTCTGCCCTTGGGCCTTGTTCCACACACCATCACAAGCAACCTCCAGGCTAACTCTCTCCCTCCATCTGCCCTGAGTGACAGAGAGTAGAAACCGGAGCTCCCAAATTAACGGTCGGTCAGTGCTCAAAATAACAGCAGGTG
This sequence comes from Oncorhynchus kisutch, assembly GCF_002021735.2. NCBI lineage: Eukaryota > Metazoa > Chordata > Actinopteri > Salmoniformes > Salmonidae > Oncorhynchus > Oncorhynchus kisutch. Next base: position 16,903,828 of record NC_034183.2, on the reverse strand, counting down.
TGCTCTGTGTGGCCCGCTCTACGTCAGCCTCGCCATGACAACCCAGGCTAGTCTGATGACACCGCCCCTCCGTCTTCAACCTTTTACTTCATTAATATCAAAGAGCCATCAAGCACCATCACTAATTTCATTCTGTTTGCCAATAAACACACTAACACACACAAGTGCAGGCACACACACACACACAATTAGCATAAATTTCTCCCTGATACAAGTCCCAGTTTATCAATTAAGCCATGTAAGGGTAGAGGAAGCCATGTGAGGTCTTGTGGAATTGAATTAAGATATTAACTGGGACTGTATGCTGCTCAATTATATTATGGATTATGAGATTATGGGTTGTGATTATGGATTCTTCCTGAATAATGACAACATGCTGCTTGAAGAGAATGTAATATAATGCCACCATATCCATTTGAAGTCACATGTTAAATGTCCACAAATTAATTTCTATACCATAAATCTATTCATATAACAGATCACCAGAAACCATTATAATGCCAACCTCATACGGTAACTTTGAGATGGATCCCCATACGTGTTCTGTCTATCTTCTTATGTCATCACTTCTACAAAGGATATTTTGGCACTGTGTTACGTAGCTACCTTCTTCTCTACTTCATGGATATTGCTACCTTCAGATATTCCAGTGCTCTCTGTTGTGTCAAGGATTTGCAATTCAACATGACAAATCACATCAAATACACAATGTTTCCTTCCCCAGGGCTCTCTAAACTCTTCCACCTGGAGCAAGTTTACTCATGCACACGTGCACACACACACACACACACACACACTGAGAATGTAGAACTCTGGATGAGAGGTATCGACATGTATAATTAAACAGGGGGTGTTTACAGAGGATTTACTGCATGTCGGGACATGACATTTAAGTGATAATGGCAGAGAACCCGGTGTTTGAAGGATATATTGGCATGGGTGTTGTTAAGTCCGAGACAAAATCGAGGGCCGGTAAACTGTGCCAATAGATCCTCCAAACACCGGCTTTGAGGGCATTACCTCTTTTATACAATGGGTTACCAACATATTCAAATAATGATTTACATATTTTCATAAAAAATGTATTTTGATTAATTAATTCATACTATTGAATAATTCCACAAGATATAGTACCGACACACATTTAGTAGGCTGGTCTTTGGTTCTATTGGTTCAATTGCCAGAGACGCAATCCAGTCGTTAAGTATTTTAGTTCCGTATCTATGGACGCAACTCAGTCATTCATACAAGCTGGCAATGTTCTTATCCCTTACTTGCTAGCTATCCAACTGCGGCTAACTTACCGTCGCGTCAAACAGTGCAGCCAGAATAACAACAGATTAGCTCCATTTGCATTTGCTGTTTAGGCGTAGAAACCTGGCATAGAAAATGTGGTCTTGCGTCAGGACACTGTTGTCCAGAGGAGCTAGCCAACAACACAGCTAACACAATCACTTCAAACTGTAGCTGGAAAGACTGTCAACTAGCAGCACTTCATTTCGTTTACCCGTTTTCTATTGATATTTCTTTGTATATATCCATACAAATTATGCTGATTCATGATTTCGACTGGCTGAGAATAGCTTCCTGCCTGTCTGTCTCATCCCGACTCCTGACTTGAATTTGAATATTGAAACAATGTTGCAAATGTCAGAGGTGATTTTATAGTGGAGATTACATTTATAAATTGCCTGGCTGGGCTGACGAGAGAGTGTATTGCGCAGTCAGGTGGAACAGAGTAAATAGGCATGTTAACATCATAGATTTAGCCGGTGGTAACTTGTGGAATAGGCACCGGCTGGAATGGGGTTTCCAACCAATCAACATTCAGGATTAGACCCACCCGTTGTACAATTTTGTATTCTAGGTTATAGGACATGGCTGTCTAATAAATATCAAACCCTAAGTCTCTCTTGCAGTCAGTGTGAGGATGGCGTTAGTTACCTTAAAACCTGTTTGGGATAGGGGGCAGCATTTTCTCTTTTGGATGAAAAGCGTGCCCAGAGTAAACTGCCTGCTACTTAGTCCCAGTTGCTAATATATGCATAGTATTAGTAGGAGCTCTATGGCGCAGTCGTAATATATGCATAGTATTTGGATAGAAAACACTCTGAAGTTTCTAAAACTGTTTGAATGATGTCTGTGAGTATAACAGAACTCATAGGGCAGGCGAACCCCTGAGAAAAATCCAACCAGGAAGTGGGAAATCTGAGGTTTGTAGTTTTTCAAAGATTGGCCTATCGAAAACACAGTGTCTATGGGGTCAAATTGCACTTCCTAAGGCTTCCACTAGATGTCAACAGTCTTTAGAAACATGTTTGATACTTCTACTGTAAAGGAGGGGCTCATAAGGGCTCTTTGTGTCAGTGGTCTGGCAGAGTGCCACAAACTCGTGACGCTCGTTCACGTGAGAGGTAGCACGCATTCCATTGCTTTTCTACAGACAAAGGAATTCTCCGGTTGGAACATTATTGAAGATGTATGTTAAAAACATCCTAAAGATTGATTCTATACATCGTTTGACATGTTTCTACGGACTGTAACGGAACTTTTGGACTTTTCGTCTGGACCTAGTGCTCGAGCCTCATAAAGATGGATTACTGGGCTGAACGCGCTAACAACAAGGAGGAATCTGGACATAAATTATGAACTTTATCGAACAAATCAAACATTTGTTGTCGAACTGGGATTCCTGGGAGTGAATTCTGATGAAGATCATCAAAGGTAAGTGAATATTTATAATGCTATTTCTGACTAATGTTGACTACACAACATGGCGGATATTTCTTTGGCTGGTTTGGTCTCTGAACGCCGTACTCAGATTATTGCATGGTTTGCTTTTTCCGTAAATCTTTTTGAAATCTGACACAACAGTTGCATTAACTTCTTGGATATAGGGGGCGCTCTTTTAATTTTTGGATAAAAAAACGTTCCCATTTTAAACAAGATATTTTGTCACGAAAAGATGCTCGACTAGGCATATAATTGACAGCTTTGGAAAGAAAACACTCTGACGTTTCCAAAACTGCAAAGATATTGTCTGTGAGTGCCACAGAACTGATGCTACAGGCGAAACCAAGATGAAATTTCAAACAGGAAGTGCCCCAGATTTTGAAGGCGCTGTGTTCCAATGTCTCCTTATATGGCTGTGAATGGGCCAGGAATGAGCTTACACTTTCTGTCGTTTCCCCAAGGTGTCTGCAGCATTGTGACGTATTTATAGGCATATCATTGGAAGATTGACCATTTTACACTACATCTACCAGGTGCTCACTTGGTGTCCTCCGTCGCGATTATTGCGTAATCTCCAGCTGCGTGTATTTTTCCGTTTGCTTCCGAGGAGAAATCCAACTGCCACGAATGATTTATCATCGAATAGATATGTGACAAACACCTTGAGGATTGATTCTAAACAACGTTTGCCATGTTTCTGTCGATATTTTGGAGTTAATTTTGAAAAACGTTTGGCGATTTCTCCTACACAAATAATCTTTTTGGAAAAAATTTACATTTGCTATCTAACTGAGAGTCTCCTCATTGAAAACATCCGAAGTTCTTCAAAGGTAAATGATTTTATTTGAATGCTTTTCTTGCTTTTCTTGTTTTTGTGAAAATGTTGCCTGCTGAATGCTAGGCTTAATGCTATGCTAGCTATCAATACTCTTACACAAATGCTTGTGTAGCTATGGTTGAAAAGCATATTTTGAAAATCTGAGATGACAGTGTTGTTAACAAAAGGCTAAGCTTGTGTTTGAATATATTTATCTCATTTCATTTGCGATTTTCATGAATAGGAAAAGTTGCGCTATGGTAATGCGCTTGAGGCTATGATTACGCTCCCGGATACGGGATTGCTCGTCGCTAGAGGTTAATCCAGCGCTGTGTCAGATTTCAAAAAGGCTTAACGGCAAAAGCAAACCATGCGATTATCTGAGGACAGCGCCCTGCATACAAACACATGTTTCAACCAGGCAGGTGCCCCACAAAAGTCAGAAATAGCGATATAATTAATGCCTTACCTTTGAAGATCCTCTTCTGTTGGCACTCCAAATGTCCCAGAAACATCACAAATGGTCCTTTTGTTCGATAATGTCCTTCTTTATGTCCACAAAATGTCTATTTATTTGGCGCATTTGATTCAGAAATACACCGGTTTCAACTCGCCCAAACATGCCTTCAAAGTATCTAATAAGTTACCTGTAAACTTGGTTCAAACATTTCAAACAATGTTCCTAATCCAACCTCAGGTACCCTAAAATGTAAATAATGGATCACATTTAAGATGGAATAAACTGTTTCTAATACCGAATAAAAACAACGTGAACTGCGCTCCAGTTCACGTGCACAGTCCTCCTGGAGTGACACTTACAATGAATAGGACTACTTCTTAATTTCTCAAAAGTAAAACATCGAACAGTTTCTAAAGACTGTTGACATCTATTGGAAGCCATAGGAACTGCAACCAAGTTCCTAATAATAAGGGTATCACATAGAAAACAATTGGAAAATCCACCAATTCTTTCCCTGGATGGCTTGTCCTCGGGGTTTCGCCTGCCATATCGGTTCTGTTATACTCACAGACATTATTTTAACAGTGTTAGAAACTTTAGAGTGTTTTCTATCCAAATCTACCAATTCTATCCAAATCTGGAAAAATTATGCATATCCTAGCTTCTGGGCCTGAGTAACAGGCAGTTTACTTTGGCCATGCTTTTCATCCAGAGGTGAAAATACTGGCCCCTGGCCCCTACCCCATATTGAAAAAGGGAAAAAAAGGTTTGTGAAGGAAATTTTGTGCATCTTGTCTTTGGTTTCTGCCTGTGCCTGGTAACAATATGAGGGGGTGCCATCATGACCTCCTCCTTTAGACTATTTGGCAGAATGCCCAAAATATGTTCTTTAAGTTATGATAGGGGGCGGTGCCAGACACATGCCAGAACCAACCCTATGAACTATGCCTATGTAACGTGTCTGTAATCAGAATATAAGGGAACTAAACGGCACTGCCCTGTGAGAGCTCCTGATCGACATGTGTATTTGGTGCATTGAGTTGGTTGGAACCATTCCAGCATTCTGATAATAAACCATTCTTATTTTAATATTGACTTCGACTGTCCCTGTGTAAGAATTTCCACAACAATTTGGCGTCACCGAACAGGATGATTTATTCTGCCTGTGGAGCTTTTCAGTGGTGGTCTGCGAGGAAAACTGGTGGCGCATTTTATGAAACATGAGGGAAATTCCCGTCTGACCAAAAAACGACAAGACGAGACCAGATCAGACCCTCACTGTGAGCTGCCCAGCAGGAGACACATCATCCGTGAACAGTTGAGGGATGGCATCTGATTTCAGTAAGTCAAATTAAATTAATCTGTACAAATAAATAAATAAAAAATGATAAAAAATTAAATCAAGGCGAGTAACACATAAAGATTTACCCATAGTCTTATGGAGAGAAGGCTACTCACTAGTCTTATTAAGAAGACTAGAGCGAGGGCGTAATGGTACCATGGAAAGCCCCGCTGACAGCTGTCTGTAGGCATTTATAAGTAATGTCTATGTGGTCTGCAACCACTACAAATAACACAAGGTGTTTTTGAATACAGGGTTTTATTTATATGTGCATAGTAAGTAATGACAAGAGAATTGTTGAAGATGCACATGGGGTAATTAGGGAGATGATCAAGTCTGTTTGGGAATAGTACTGAGTGAATGTGAAATCAAACATTTATTGGGTAACAGGGAGTCTTGTGAGTGCAACCATATGAAGATGATCAAAGGTAAGTGATTTATTTTATCGCTATTTCTGACTTTTGTCTCTACTTGGCTGGTAACTGTTTGTAATGTTTTGTGTGCTGGGCGCTGTCCTCAGATAATTGCATGGTATGCTTTCGCCGTAAAGCCTTTTTGAAATCTGACACAAAGGTTGGATTAACAAGAAGTTAATCTTTAAGCCGATGTATAACACTTGTATGTTTTTTGAATTTTTATTATCAGTATTTCTGTTTTTGAATTTGGCTCTCTGCAATTTCACTGGATGTTGGCCAGGTGGGATGCTAGCATCCTACACCCCCTAGAAAGGTTAATGAAGCAGCCAGTTGAGGACTTGTGAGGCGTCTGATTCTCGAACTAGACACTCTAATGTACTTGTCCTCTTGCTCAGTTGTGCACCGGGGTCTCCCACTCCTCCTTCTATTCTGGTTAGAGATGAGAGGAGTAGTACACAGCGTTATAAGGGATCTTCAGTTTCTTGGCAATTTCTCACATGGAATAGCCTTCATTTCTCAGAACAAAAATAGACTGACGAGTTTCAGAAGAAAGTTCTTTGTTTCTGGACTTTTTGAGCCTGTAATTGAACCCACAAATGCTCATGCTCCAGATACTCAACTAGTCTAAAGAAGGCCAGTTTTATTGCTTCTTTAATCAGGACATGAGTTTTCAGCTGTGCTAACATAATTGCAAAAAGGTTTTCCAATGATTAATTATCCTTTTAAAATGATAAACTTGGATTAGCTAACACACCGTGCCATTGGAACACAGGAGTGATGGTTGCTGATAATTGGCCTCTGTACGCCTATGTAGATATTCCTTAAAAAATCTGCCATTTCCAGCAGCAAAAGTCATTTACAACATTAACAATGTCTACACTGTATTTCTGATCAATTTTATGTTATTTTAATGGACAAAAAATAGCTTTTCTTTCAAAAACAAGGACATTTCTAAGTGACCCCAAACTTTTGAATGGTAGTGTAGATCGCCAAGATAATAGGGGAGTATAAGCCAATTTGGAACGAAAAATGCTTTCAACTGTGTGTTGTTGTTCAAGAACTCTGTATTGATTTAGAATTCTGTATTAAGAATATTGGCAATAGTAAGCACTTGTTATACAGTAAATAATTTGTCTAGATTTCCTGAATCAGGTAGTAGTAATAATTTGTTTAACAGTGAATCATTTGTTATACAGTGAATAATTTGTCTGGATTTCCTGAATCAGAAATATCCTAAACTAAACTGTCCTCTATCGAGGTTATGGCAAAGGTGTCCAAAGATGGAGTCTAGATGCATGGAATAGATCATTTGACCAAGAACCGTGTGAACCTCAACCCCCTTAACCGGCTGAAGCAATGGCGACAATGGGGTTCAATATGGTCCTCCACCACTTGTACCGTGAGACCTGAGTCCGAGACAGCAACCTGTACACAGCATCCAGTCGAAGCTATAAACTGCCTACTTCACAACAAAGCCTCCTTCACTCATGCTGCCAAACATACCCTCGTAAACCTGACTATCCTACCAATCCTTGACTTCGGGGATGTCATTTACAAAATAGCCTCCTCCTCTGCTCAGCAAATTTTATGTAGTCTATCACAGTGCCATCCGTTTTGTCCTCAAAGCCCCATATTCTACTCACCACTGCGATCTGTATGCTCTCGTTGGCTGGCCCTCGCTACATATTCATTGCCAAACCCACTAGCTCCAGGTTATCTATAGGTCTTTGCTAGGTAAAGCCCCGCCTTATCTCAGCTCACTGGTCACTATAGTAACACCCACCCATACTCCAGCAGGTATATTTCACTGGTCATCCCCAAAGCCAACACTTCCTTTGGCCGCTTTTCCTTCCAGTTCTCTGCTGCCAATGACTAGAACGAATTGCAAAAATCACTGAAGCTGGAGACTTATAGCTTCCTCTCTAACTTTAAACATCAGTTGTCAGAGCAGCGTTCTGATCATTGTACCTGCACACAGACAATCTGTAAATATCACACCCAACTTTCTCATCCCCAGATTGTTATTTATCTTCTTGCTCTTTAGCACTCAAGTATCTCTACTTGCACATCATCATCTGTACATTTTTCTCTCCAGTGTTAATGCTAAATTGTAATTATTTCACCTCTATGGCCTTTTTATTGCCTTACCTCCCTACTCTTCTACATTTGCACACTCTGTACATAGATTTCTTTCTATTGTGTTATTGACTGTACGTTTGTTTATGTGTAACTCTGTGTTGTTGTTTTTGTCGCACTGCTTTGCTTTATCTTGGCCAGGTCGCAGTTGTAAATGAGAACTTGTTCTCAACTGACCTAGCTAATTCCAAAAATAAAATAATAATAATAATAATTGTAGCTTGGGCTAACCTTGCCCCAATCTCATTCTTGTCAAGGTTGGTGTGGAACTGTTATAACATGTGTTCTCTCTCTTCCCTGTGAAAGTCAATATGCATGTGCCCTACACCAAATTTGAGAGATCTCTATAGACGTCGAGAAAATTGGAAAAGCGATAAGAATTGCGTAAAATGGCTCTGCAAAACAGAAAGACTCTTGACTAAGTCAAGGGAACCCCTGTGCAATCATTGGCGATAAATGTTGTACTTTTGTCCCAGATCACTCTTATAATTTGACTGATCTCGCTGAATAAAATGCCACTGTTGCTCAGAATAGTTCCCTACAACCAGTGTACGCCTGCAACTTGTAAAGATCGTCGTAGGTGGAAGAAGGAGAGGACCATGGTGCAGCGTGGTACGTGTTCATGATATTTTAATTACACTGAACACTAGAACAAAAATAACAAAAACGGAACAAACTAAACAGTCCTGTCTGGTACAGAGACAGAGACAGAAAACAACTACCCACAAATCAAGGGCGATAACAGGCTGCCTAAGTATGGTTCTCAATCAGAGACAACGATTGACAGCTGCCTCTGATTGGGAACCATACCAGGCCAAACACATAGAAATACAAACATAGAACAAAACATAGAATGCCCACCCCAATTCACGCCCTGACCAACCTAAAATAGAGACATAAAAAAAGGAACTAAGGTCAGGACGTGACAGTTGGAATCCCTGTTTGAAAGTTGTGGATCCCAAATTGCCAAATGGACTCCAGCGTGATTTTTTTCTTAGCTTCTCTAAATTGTGTTATTTAACATGTTGTGTATGTGTGTGTATTTTTTATAAATTCACCCCCGTCAATAGAAGTATAACCTTTATTATGATGATAGTACCATACTAATTGGATTGTACAACCCAGAATGAAGGGCTTTAAATTATGAAGTGTCTGGTTTTGTGTTGATTTCCCTTACTTCAATAGAAATATGATATAGAAGTTGAACAATGCTTACCTTAAAATGTAAGGATTCATTATCACACAAGTGATAAAAGGGTGGAATATGAAGGAAATTTTACTTTGTGCATCTTGTATTTGGTGTTATAAATAATCCTTGGTTCCTGCCTGTGCCTGCTAAAGATATGAGGGGGGGGGGGGGACATGACCCCCTCCTTTAGACTATTTGGCAGAACGCCCAGAATAAGTTCTCTAAGTTATGATAGGAGAAGGTGCCAGACACATGCCGGGAAACCAACCCTATGAACTATGCCTGAGTAACGTTTCTGTAACCAGTACATAAGGGAACTAAACGGATTGCATTGTGAGAGCTCCTGATCGACATGTGTACATATGGTGCATCGAGTTTTTTGGGACCTCTCCAGCATGCTGATAATAAACACTTATTATTTTAATATTGACTTCCAGTGTCCCTGTGTAAGAATTTCCACAACAAGTTTTTTTTACATTTATAAAAACCCCAGAAATATCAAATTTACATAAGAATTCAGACCTTTAACTCAGTACGTTGTTGAAGCACCTCTGTCAGCGATTACAGCCTCGGGTATTCTTGGGGATGCCGCTATAAGCTTGGCACACCTGTATTTGAGGAGTTTCTCCCAATCTTCTCTGCAGATTCTCTCAAGCTCTGTCAGATTGGATGGGGAGCGTCGCTGCACAGCTATTTTCAGGTCTCTCCAGAGATGCTCAAACAGGGTCAAGTCTGGGCTCCGGCTGGGGCACTCAAGGGCATTCAGAGACTTGTCCTGAAGCCACTCCTGCATTGTCTTGGCTGTGTGCTTAGGGTCGTTGTCCTGTTTGAAGGTAAACCTTCGCCCCGGTCTAAGGTGCTGAGTGCTCTGGACCCGGTATTCATCAAGGATCTCTCTGTACTCCGTTCATCTTTCCCTTGATCCTGACTAGTCTCCCAGTCCCTGCCACTGAAAACCATCCCCACAGCATGATTCTGCCACCATGATGCTGCTGCCACCACCATGCTTCACCGTAGGAATGGTGCCAGGATTCCTACAGATGTGAGGCTTGGCATTCAGGCAAAAGAGTTACATTTTGCCTTCATCAGACCAGAGAATGTTGTTTCTCATGTCTGAGAGTCCTTTAGGTGCCTTTTAGGCAAACTCCAAGTGGGAGTCTGGCCACTCTACCATAAAGGCCTGATTTTTGGGGTGTTGCAGAGACGATTGTCCTTCAGGAAGGTTCTCCCATCTGAACAGAGGAACTCTGGAGCTCTGTCAGAGTGACCATCAGTTCCTTAGTCACCTCCCTGACCATGGCCCTTCTCCCCCGATTGCTCAGTTTGTCCGGGTGGCCAGCTCTAGGAAGAATCTTGGTGGTTCCACACTTCTTCCATTTAGGAATGATGGAGGTACCCGTCCCCAGATCTGTGCCTCGACACAATCCTATCTCGGAGCTCTACGGACAATTCCTTCGACCTCATGGCTTGGTTTTTGCTCTGATATGCATTGTCAACTGTGGGACCTTATATATATGTGTGTGCCTTTTCAAATCATGTCCAATCAATTGAATTTACCACAGGTAGACTCCAATCAAGTTGTTGAAACTTTTCAAGGATGATCAATGGAAACAGGATGCACCTGAGCTCAATTTCGAGTCGCAAAGTTTCTGAAAACTTCTGTAAATAAGGTATTTCTGTTTTTTTGTTTTTTTAATTGTAAACATGTATAAAAACCTGTTTTCGCTTTTTCATTATGGGGTATTGTGTTTAGATTGATGAGGGGAAAAGTGTATTTTATCCATTTTAGAATAAGGCTGTGTCATGACTGTCCTGTGAGGACCACATGAGTTGGATCAGCTTTGCATTGGATGACTTCGGCCAGACCCCTCTCGCCCAAAGAGGGGTGGAGAAGGGAGCTGGTGGGGGGTTGACAGCTCACACCCTGTGTGATAAGAACATTCAGCTCTCTCCCTCTCCAATGTTCACCACAGGAATGTGCCTTTGTTATACAGACATTTTCCTGCTGACACTCTAACAAGTTCTAAAGCGAGTTCTGGAACAATTTTTTAACATAGGATGTGGGTAATGGGCAGATGTGACCTAAAATAACACTGTTGTCGGTTTGGTTGTTATTTTGTGATGTCATTAAAAATGTTATAAAGGAAATACAGTAACTTGAAAAGTATACACAATAAATACGTTAAGTGTCCATCTAATGCGTTGTACATGAAATATGAAAAAGGATGAGAGTTTTTGGTAAGAGGGGAATGTGATTTTAGAAACTATAAGAGGAAATTGTTTCTATAGTAAGTAGTCACCGCCCTCTGAGTGAGGTCAGAGAGAATGTCAGCCTTGTGGAACCGCTCTTTTGAACAAACTGTATAAATTATGGGTTAAGAATGAACATATCAGACCAGAAAGCCGTCGAGCTGCAGCTCAAGTTAAAGTGGTTTAAACATTGAATCTAAACACGAGGTAGAGACAATAGTCACCTCATGGACAATCACTGGTACGGCTGATTAGCTGTTTTAAAACCTCTTGGTGTTAGGGGGCAGTATTTTCATTTTTGGAAAAAAAACGTTCCCGTTTTAAACTGGATATTTTGTCAGGAAAATATGCTAGAATATGCATGTAATTGACAGCTTTGGATAGAAAACACTCTAACGTTTCCAAGACTGTAAAGATATTGTCTGTGAGTATAACAGAACTGATGTTGCAGGCGAAAGCCTGAGAAAAATCCAATCCGGAAGTGCCCCAGGTTTTGAAAGCGCTGCGTTCCAATGACTCCCTATTCAGCTGTGAATGTACCATCAACGAGCTTACGCTTTCTACGTATTCCCCAAGGTGTCTACAGCATTGTGACGTAGTTTTACGCATTTCTGTTGAAGAATAGCCGTAGGCGGCCACATTGCGTAAGTGGTCACATGGTGGCTCCGAGAGAGATTCTCGCGTAAAATACAAAGGAATCCATTACTCCAATCGGTCCGACGGATATGTTATCGAATAAATATTAGAAAAACACCTTGAGGATGGATTCTAAACAACGTTTGCCATGTTTCTGTCGATATTATGGAGCTAATTTGGAATATTTTTCGGTGTTGTGGTGACCGCAATTTCCGGGCGATTTCTCAGCCAAACGTGAAGAACAAACGGAGCTATTTCGCCTACAAAAATAATATTTTGGGAAAAAATGAACTTTGGCTGTCTACCTGGGAGTCTCGTGAGTGAAAACATCCGAAGTTCATCAAAGTTAAACGATTTAATTTGATTGCTTTTCTGATTTCCGTGACAAGGTTGCCTGCTGCTAGCAAGGCATAATGCTATGCTAGGCTATGATAAACTTACACAAATGCTTGTCTAGCGTTGGCTGTAAAGCATATTTTGAAAATCTGAGATGACAGGGTGATTAACAAAAGGCTAAGCTGTGTTCCAATATACTTCACTTGTGATTTTCATGAATAGGAAGATTTTCTAGGAAGATTTATGTCCGTTGCGTTATGCTAATTAGTGTCAGATGATGACTACGGTCCCGTTCACGGGATGGGGTGTCACTACAGGTTAACTTCTTGACGCTACCCATCCCTTTAGCAGGATAATTGTCATCAACAACCGCTGAATTGCATAGCGCCACATTCAAATAATATTACAAAAAATATTTATGTTCATGAAATCACAAGTGCAATATAGCAAAACACAGCTTAGCCTTTTATTAATCCACCTATCGTGTCAGATTTTGAAAATATGCTTTACAGCGAAAGCAATCCAAATGTTTGTGTAAGTTTATCCATTCCTCAACAAAACATTATGAACACCTAGCATCAAGTAGCTTGGTCACGAAAATCAGAAAACCAATCAAATGAATCGTTTACCTTTGATGATCTTCGGAGGTTTTCACTCACGAGACTCCCAGTTACACAATAAATGTTCCTTTTGTTCCATAAAGATAATTTTTTAATCCAAAATACCTCCGTTTGTTTGGCGCGTTATGTTCAGAAATCCACAGGAAAGAGCGGTCACGACAACGCAGACAAATTCCAAATAGTATGTCCACAGAAATATGTCAAACGTTTTTTATATAATCGATCCTCAGGTTGTTTTTAAAATATATAATCGATAATATATCAACCGCAACTGTCTTTTTCAGTAGTAGAGGGAAAGGCAATGGCTGCCCAAACTCTCGCTCATTTTTCAAAATAAAAGCCTAAAACTATGTCTAAAGACTGTTGACACCTTGAGGAAGCGATAGGAAAAGGAATCTGGTTGATATCCCTTTAAATGGAGCAAAGGCAGGCTATGGAACATGGAGTTTTCAAAATAGAAGCCACTTCCTGGTTTGATTTTCCTCAGGGTTTCGCCTGCAATATCAGTTCTGTTATACTCACAGACAATATTTTCACAGTTTTGGAAACTTTAGAGTGTTTTCTATCCTAATCTGTCAATTATATGCATATTCTAGCATCTGGTCTTGAGAAATAGGCCGTTTACTTTGGGAATGTAATTTTTCCAAACATAAAAATAGTGCCCCTAGCTTCAAGAGGCTAAGTATAGTATTTAGAAAAGTAAACTTAAGTGGGACCATTTTGCTACTTTTCTCAAATCACCCTAGTACCTTACTCTCATCACCCCACTGAGAACCATTAACAAATAAACATCTTCAAGAGTGAATGGAAGGACAATACACTCTGTAGTTCTGTTCAGGACTACATGAGTGTCACACACTGTCTGTTTCACCTGGCTTTGTGCTTGTCTCCACCCCCTCCAGGTGTCGCCCATCTCCCCCATTATCCTCAGTGTATTTATACCTGTGTTCTCTGTTTGTCTGTTGCCAGTTTGTTTTGTTTGTCCACCAGTGTTTTTTCCCCTTGTTCCTGTCTGTTTCTCGTTCCTGTTTTCTAGTTTTCCCAGTTTTGACCATTCTTCACACTAAGAGTTGCCTGTATTACGGGACTACTGGTCATTTTCCTCCCACCTGTCCACTAAAACACCTGGCTCACCGGTAGAAGCGAGTACTCTGGTGGGCCATACAGAGAACTTTTCCTCTCCCCTTACTTGCACCCCTTTTCATGCCATTTTGCTGTGGGGGAACCAATCAAAATCTCTCCAGGTACTCAACAACTGGGGCCGATGAGCGCTTTATGGACGCTACCCTGGCGTCCGAGCTGGGTATCCCCACATCCCCACTCAGTCCCTCTCCATTCCCATGGATGTTAGAGCGCTAGAGGGGCGCTCTATAGGACGGGTCACCACAATCAAGGAACCACAGCGAGACGATCCAATTCCTGCTCATTATAAGTCTCCTCAGGTTCCCATGGCATTGGAAATCTCTTGGCTCCAGAGACACAATCCCCTTATTGACTGGTCTGCTGGTGCCATCATGGGCTGGAGCCCGTTCTGCCACGCTCATTGCTTGATGTCAGCGCAGCCTACCCCGGGACATCTTCCTGTGGGCTCAGAAGTTGCCCCGGACCTCTCCGCCATTCCCGCTGAGTACCAGGACCACCGGGAGGTGTTCAGCAAGGCCCAGGCCACTTCGCTTCTGCCGCACCGACTCTATGACTGCAAGACTGACTTTCTCCCAGGCACCACTCCACCAGCTCGTGGTGAAGCACGTCTTCCAGATCCATGGACTCCCGCCCTTGCTCTGACATGGGTCTCTCGCCCTTTGAGTGTTTCCTGGGAAATCAGCCCCTGTTCTTCCCTGAGCAAGAATATGTCAAGGAAGAAGTCGCCATACCTTCATCCCAGATGTTTGTCTTCATCTGTCGTTGTACCTGAAAGAGAGCCTGGTATGCCATTCTCAAGACCACCTCCAGGCATCCATGACAAGCGGACCGCCATTGGACCCTGGCTCCCCGGTATCATCTTGGGCAGAAGGTATGGCCCTGAGGAGAAGTGCTGGGTCCTCGCCAGGGCCATCCTGGACCCAGGCCTCATCGTTGATTTCCAATGCCGGCACCCTGGTCAACCAGGTATGTGCCCAGGTAGGACGTCATTATCCCCAGTGTATTTACACTTGTGTTCTCTGTTTGTCTGTTGCCAGTTCCTTTTGTTTGTCAAGCCTACCAGCGTTTTCCCCCTTGCTCCTGTCTGTTTCTTGTTTCCCGGTTTTGACCATTCTGCCTGCCTTGACCCTGAGCCTGCCTGCTATTCTGTACCTTGTCACATCACACTGGATTATTGACCTCTGCCTGCCCTGACCCTGAGACTGCCTGCCATTCTGTACCTTTTGGACTCTGATCTGGATTACTGACCTCTGCCTGCCCTTGACCTGTCGTTTTACCTGTCCCCTCTTCTAGTAATAAACTTTTGCTACTTCAACATGGTCTACATCTGGGTCTTCCCTACAACATGATAATGACAAGTCACTAGATACCGGACGACAGCAGATAGCAACAGTAGAAGACGGGTGGGGACCCCTTTTGGGCAATGAGAGCCTTACAACTGTCCCGTACAAATGCCCAACACCCTTTCCAAGAAGGACTGGTTCTGACAGAAATATACGAAGAACCAAGACATTTACATGTAAATACATTCATGATTTCTTACTCCAAAAGGGCAGCGGTTCATGGGCAAAGTATATGATTTCTATGAGAATAGTTTCTAAATGTACCAAAATATTATGTCTCTGTCCCTATCTCTCCCCCCTCCATCTCTTTTGTAACAAACCTCCATATTGTATCAGTCCGCTTTGGACCTGTTTTTAATGAATTAAGTGTGTATGTTTATCCTGTGATGCCATTTAGTTAGCTAGTAAATAACTCATTTGTGTAGTACTGAATCATAAGTATGGCTCTGGTTTTTGCAGATGCAGGAGGTTACGACTGTTCAGAATGACGACATGATATGAGGTATGATTAATAAGTTGACTGTTTATGGATGTGATAGGTAAAGACCTTTAGAGTTTAATTTGGGAGATGGTAAAGAACCGATCTTGTGGTGCCCCAAATCCTAATGAGTTAATTGTTACAAGATTAATTTGATCGGGTAATAATTAAACATAGTTAGTTGATTAGATAAATAACAGTCTTCAGATTAATGAAAGTAAAGTCATGACACCTGTAACGTAACAAAATATGGAAAAGGTCAAGGGATCTGAATACTTTCCGAATGCACTGTATACCTATAATATCATCTATACTACACTCACTTGTTTTCTATTGATAAGTAGCTCTGGACTAACAACGGAGACCCCATTTTGCTGCTTGTAATTGTTATTTGTTCTCTTGTTCCTCTGAAAATTTTTTGGAATTACTTTCCCTGTTCTCTGTTCTATTCCCAACTACAATTGTATTGTCGTTTCCATTATTGATTTCCTTGTTGTTTGACAGGCATGCCTTTGATGTTTTGTCAATTTAATTTCCTCACCTTTGGCAACCAAGTTCTGGATGCAATTTCAAATACTGTGTGTGTGTGTGTGTGTGTGTGTGTGTGTGTGTGTGTGTGTGTGTGTGTGTGTGTGTGTGTGTGTGTGTGTGTGTGTGTGTGTGTGTGTGTGTGTGTGTGTGTGTGTGTGTGTGTGTGTGTGTGTGTGCACGCATAAAAAATATATATAACGAGACAGTTATACGAGACAGTGCCCTACAACATGTTGAGTGCTTTCTGAGTGTTTGGCAAGGTTTTACTACAGAAATGTACCAGAACATTTTTCTACGTGTCATTACAAATTGCCATTATTGTGTATTGTGGATGTCATTCAATTTGTCTCATGTGACAGAATTAAGTGACTCAAATGTTAAAATGACAGTAATTGGATTATTAGTGATTTGACTCAACGAAAGGATTTAACAGACCAGCAGCACTCAATCAGTAAGTGACACGATGAGATATCTCAAATGCCATGTAACACCAATCAGACCACAAACTGATGTTACAGACACATGTTGACTAGCCAGGCACACGCAGGCACCTTGAGGATCAATAAGTCCAAGTCTCCTGAGTCAATAGTAATGAATAACGGTAAAAATCCATATATTGTCCTCCAGCACAAAATTGACTGATGTTACAGTGCAGTACACTGCAACCAATGATGTACAGTTGAAGTCGTAAGTTTACATAGACTTTAACCAACTACATTTAAACTTAGTTTTTCACAATACCTGACTATTTAATCCTAGTAAAAATTCCATGTCTTAGGTATGTTAGGATCATCACTTTATTTTAAGAATGTGTCAGAATAATAGTAGAGAAAATTATTTATTTCAGCTTCTATTTCTTGTCAGAATAATAGTAGAGAGAATTATTTATTTCAGCTTTTGTTTCTTTCATCACATTCCCAGTGGGTCAGAAGTTTACATACACTCAATTAGTATTTGGTAGCATTGCCTTTAAATTGTTTAACTTGGGTCAAACGTTTCAGGTAGCATTCCACAAGCTTCCCACAATAAGTTGGATGAATTTTGGCCCATTCCTCCTGACAGAGCTGGTGTAACTGAGGCAGGTTTGTAAGCCCTCCTTGCTCGCACACACTTTTTCAGTTCTGCCCAGAAATGTTCTTTAGGACTGAGGTCAGGGCTTTGTGATGGCCATTTTGTGATGGCCATTTTGCCACAACTTTGGAACTATACTTGGGGTCATTGTCCATTTGGAAGACCCATTTGCGACCAAGCTTTAACTTCCTGACTGATGTCTTGAGATGTTGCTTCAATATATCCATATAACTTTTCATCCACATAATTTTCCTCCCTCATGATGCCATCTATTTTGTGAAGTGCACCAGTCCCTCCAACAGCAAAGCACCCCCACAACATGATGCTGCCACCCCCATGCTTCACGGTTGGGATGGTGTTCTTTGGCTTGCAAGCGTCCCCCTTTTCTCTCCAAATATAATGATGGTCATTATGGCCAAACAGTTCTACAATTTTTTTCTGAGGTCTGGGCTGATTTCTTTTGATTTTCCCATGATGTCAAGCAAAGAGGCACTGAGTTTGAAGGTACATCCACAGCTACACCTCCAATTGACTCAATTGGAGCTTCTAAAGCCATGACATCATTTTCTGGAATTTTCTAAGCTTTGAAGCCACCGGCCGGCCATATTGGCTCTCCCTAGTAGGAGTGCTCCATAGGAATGAATGGAATTCTACAATATTTAAATGAATTGTTTCAATGACAAAATTACATGTAATTTAAGTATTTTCCAGTTGTAGTGGGGACAGTACCATTAGTAATCTCAAAATATACTTTTAGGAAAAGGGTGTGTATCTTTTTTTTGTTGGTTTAGCTCACATAATATAATTTAAAGCATGCATTAAGGTGTCTGTATTAGAATATACATGGCAAAAATGAATATAGACATTAATAAATGCATTTCTATTGCTTCTATGTATGTATGTCTATCTATCTATTCTTCTTATGTTTTACAATGGTGGGAGAGTGCCAAGATGGGAGCCTGGGGCTTCAAGTGAGAGACCCCTTACATGCATCTAGTGTAAATCATTGGTTGCAACCCTTGAGCCCTACAGGTACAGGTATAGGTCTTTGCTGTATCTATGAGGACCTTAGGTCATATCATTTTCTCTAAAAAGTATTTTTGCGATGTACAATCAAAGAGCTTGATATTGATGACTCTGATTTTGCAGTAGACATGGTTATCAGCTATGCTTTATGTGGATTATGAAATGTTCCCTGAACGTCCAGACTCTTACATAGTCTACATTTGTTTTACATCTCCTGTTACAGAGCTGGTACTTTCTATCAAAGGAAAGGGAGAGAACTGCACCTGTGGTTCAAACACTTGTCAAATTGTCCTATTTCAAATTGCTGGTGGAATTACACTGAAACATTCTTTGATTTGCTTGTATAAATATAAACTACAACTGTCTTCTTGCTGAGGAGCTGAGCATTCCTAATAATAACTACCTTAGAATAAATCATTGGTCAACGGATTATGGTAAAACATTCCGACACCAAACCAAAGGATCCCCTGGTGTCTTTCGAAGGTCAAACTTGCTCTCTCTTGTCAGTTTGATTGGCAACCGATGCAGATAAACCATCAGGCATGCACCAGTCTGGTCCATTAATATGGATAGGCCTGGGGCGCATTAGCAACACCCCTGGCTGGAAAGGACATCCAGCAGTAGCCCTACACACACGTTGGGTATATGTTGTGTAATTTGTTAGATTTGACTTGTTAGATATTACTGCACTCTCGGAGCTAGAAGCACAAGTATTTCGCTACACCAAATTAAATATCTGCTAATTACGTGTATGTAACCAATGCAATTTGATTTGATCTCAACATTACTGATTAGTGTGTGAGATTGAGAGTGACCAAAAACGCATTCTAAACAGACATATTTACCTCGACAGCTCCGTTCTGGCCTCCTAAACGTGTCAGTGTGGCAGGCTAACAAGCCATCACAATCTCACTGAGAGCTTTTAGCCTGATTTATTTCTATATTTAGTTTGCTCATCAGCTCTTAAAAATCAACATCTATCAGCCAACACACTTTGGGATGATACCTTCCTCTTAGCTTCTTCTAAATACTTGTCTTTGAATTTCTCAATCTTACATTTTTTTGCCTTTTGAGCCTATCTTGAGCCACACATTTAGATACTCCTATCATTAGAGTTGGACTGGCATCCTTGAATATGCACTGTTGTCACACCCTGACCATAGTTTGCTTTGTATGTTTCTATGTTCTGTTTGGTCAGGGTGTGATCTGAGTGGGCATTCTATGTTGTGTGTCTAGTTTGTCTGTTTCTGTGTTTGGCCTGATATGGTTCTCAATCAGAGGCAGGTGTTAGTCATTGTCTCTGATTGGGAACCATATTTAGGTAGCCTGTTTGGTGTTGGGGTTTGTGGGTGATTGTTCCTGTCTTTGTGTTTGTTACACCAGATAGGGCTGTTTTCGGTTTTTCACATTTTCTTGTTTTTTTTGTATATTGTTCTATTTTCATCTTTATTAAAGATGTATCACAATAACCACGCTGCGTTTTGGTCTGCCTCTCCTTCAACAGAAGAATCCCGTGACAGAATCACCCACCACAACAGGACCAAGCGGCGTGGTGACAGGCAGCAGGAGCAGCGCGAGGAGTACTGGACATGAGTTGGATGGAAAAGGACCCTGGGCACAGCCTGGAGAATATCGCCGCCCCAAAGAAGAGCTGGAGGGGTGAAGGCGGAGGAATCCCGTGACAGAATCACCCACCACAACAGGACCAAGCGGCGTGGTGACAGGCAGCAGGAGCAGCGCGAGGAGTACTGGACATGAGTTGGATGGAAAAGGACCCTGGGCACAGCCTGGAGAATATCGCCGCCCCAAAGAAGAACTGGAGGGGTGAAGGCGGAGAGGCGCTGGTATGAGGCAGCACGGCGGTGTGGATGGAAGCCCGAGAGTCAGCCCCAAAATTTTCTTGGGGGGTGGCACACAGGAAGTGTGGCGAAGCCATGTAGGAGACCTGCGCCAACTTCCTGTGCTTACTGGGGGGCTAGAGTGACCGGGCAGGCACTGTGTTATGCTGTGAAGCGCACGGTGTCCCCAGTGTGGGTGCATAGCCCGGTGCGGTACATACCAGCTCCGCGTATCGGCCAGGGCTAGAGTGGGCATCGAGCCAAGTGCCATGAAGCAGGCTCTACGCATCTGGTCTCCAGTGCGTCTCCTTGGGATGGCTTACATGGCACCAGCCTTGCGCATGGTGTCCCCGGTTCGCCTGCATAGCCCAGTGCGGACTATTCCACCTCGCCGCACTGGCAGGGCGACTGGGAGCATTCAACCAGGTAAGGTTGGGCAAGCTCTGTGCTCAAGAGCTCCAGTGCGCCTGCACGGTCCGGTCTATCCGGTACCACCTCCATGCACCAGCCCTCCGGTGGCAGCCCCCCGCACCAGGCTGTCTCTCCGTCTCATCCCTACAGGTGCTCCCGCCTGTCCAGTGCTGCCGGAGCCTTCCTCCTCGCCAGCGCTGCCGGAGTCTCCCGCCTGTCCAGCGCTGCCAGAGCTTTTCTCCTCTCCAGCGCTGCCGGAGTCTCCCGCCTGTTCAGCGCTGTCGGAGCCTTCCTCCTCGCCAGCGCTGCCGGAGTCTCCCGCCTGTCCAGCTCCGCCTGAGCTACCCGTCTGCCCAGCGCCATCAGAGTCGCCAGTCTGCCAGCCCCGCCTGAGCTACCCATCTGCCCAGCGCCGCCAGTCTGCAAGGAGCCGCCAGTGCTGCCAGTCTGCAAGGAGCCGCCAGTGCTGCCAGTCTGCAAGGAGCCGCCAGTGCTGCCAGTCTGCAAGGAGCCGCCAGTGCTGCCAGTCTGCAAGGAGCCGCCAGTGCTGCCAGTCTGCAAGGAGCCGCCAGTGCTGCCAGTCTGCAAGAAGCCGCCAGTGCCGCCAGTCTGCAAGAAGCCGCCAGTGCCGCCAGGATCTGCCAGAGCAGCCAGTCTGCCAGGATCTGCCAGAGCCGCCAGTCAGCCAGGATCTGCCAGAGTCGTCAGCCAGTACGGAGCTGCCCCTCTGTCCCAAGCTGCCCCTCTATCCTGAGCTGCCCCTCTGTCCCGAGCTGCCCCTCTATCCCGAGCTGCCCCTCTATCCCGAGCTGCCCCTCAGTCCAGTGGGTTCATTTAGAAGGGTCGCCGTGGTCAGGAGGCCACGGAAGCGGACAATTGGGCGGACTATGGGGAAGTGGGGCCCACGTCCAGCACCAGAGCCGCCACCGTGGACAGATGCCCACCCAGACCGTCCCCAATAGGTTCAGGTTTTGCGGCCGGAGTCCGCACCTTGGGGGGGTACTGTCACACCCTGACCATAGTTTGCTTTGTATGTTTCTATGTTCTGTTTGGTCAGGGTGTGATCTGAGTGGGCATTCTATGTTGTGTGTCTAGTTTGTCTGTTTCTGTGTTTGGCCTGATATGGTTCTCAATCAGAGGCAGGTGTTAGTCATTGTCTCTGATTGGGAACCATATTTAGGTAGCCTGTTTGGTGTTGGGGTTTGTGGGTGATTGTTCCTGTCTTTGTGTTTGTTACACCAGATAGAGCTGTTTTCGGTTTTTCTTGTTTTTTGTATATTGTTCTATTCATCTTTATTAAAGATGTATCACAATAACCACGCTGCGTTTTGGTCCGCCTCTCCTTCAACAGAAGAATCCCGTGACAACTGTACCTGGTATACAGTCGGATCCAAAATTACTGGCACCCCTGACTGGCAATGCACAAACAATACTTAAAAAATATAAACAATATAATTAGAGAGACAAACTCAAAAAATACCAACATGTGAAAAATAATGTACTTTATTAATGTTTCAATGGAACCCACCAAGCACAAACAAAAGAAAAAATCTTGAAACGATCTGCATAGAGGAATGGTCCAAAATCCCTCCAAATGTGTTCCTTAACCTTGTCAAACATTACAGGAAAAGACTCCATGCTGTCATCCTTGCCAGAGGTGGTGGCACTAAGTACTAAATGAGGAGTGCCAATAATTATGAAACCTTGATTTTGGTGAAATTTATTTTGTATTAAATAATTGTATGATTTTGGTGGGTTCCATTGAAACATTAAAGTACAGTATTTCTCACATGTTGGTATTTTGAGTTTATCTCCATAATTATATTGTTTATATTTTAAGTATTTTTTGTGCATTTCCAGTCAGGGTTGCCAGTAATTTTGGAGCCCACTGTATAATATGATATATCAGGGGAGATAATATGACATCAGAAGCATCAGAAGCTCCCTCATTGCTTCCACCCCTGGTTGAGCGCTGGCTCTGATACCTTTGTGGCCATTCCAGATCGGCTCATCCTGATCAAAGGGTGATATAACAGGTCATTTCATTGAGAGGAAGATCTATTCTTCCTCTACGAGAGCACACATTTCACTAGACGTCTCAGGGCGGCCATGAATCAGTGAGGAGGCTTCGGCGAAGACAAGAGCTAGACGTCCAGGTGTATTAGATTTGACTCCGGCAGACAAAACAAAGAACTTTACCTCTGATTTGTAGCCTAATGTTGCTATTAGACATATTTGTGTGACTGCCAACACGGGGTTGTAATTCAACCGTTTTCTATCGTCTTGGATGGTCTCCTGTTTTCTTCTTTGCTCTGTTTGTAATTCATTACACCACATATCTGAAGTTATTCTGAAAGGTAGCACAGGCCAAGGAGGTAAACTGTGCAGTGCAAGGCTTAAGAGGTAAACTGGAATAGATTTATATTTTATCCCTTGATGTAGGGCCTCATATATTTTCCATGAAAAGGGTATCTGACTATCCACCTCAAGTTAAAACTCAAAAGGCAAGAAAAATAAGGGAAATAGAAGGAGAGAACTGATAGAAGAGGAGACAGGTGTCATGGTTGGTTGACAGAAAGCTGTTGATTTT
This sequence comes from Oncorhynchus kisutch, assembly GCF_002021735.2. Lineage (NCBI taxonomy): Eukaryota > Metazoa > Chordata > Actinopteri > Salmoniformes > Salmonidae > Oncorhynchus > Oncorhynchus kisutch. The sequence continues at coordinate 16,880,462 of NC_034183.2, read as the reverse complement.
ACAGAGCTGATTGATGAACAGCTCTCTTATTAGCAATCCGTGTAAAAGCCCTCAACGAGATTAAAGATGCAATCTGGGATTTTAAGCACTTACAAATTCGTTACATTGTACAAATTGGAATTTGTAACATGCAGATGTAGGATCTAAATTTGAGCCAGAAAATGTGAATTATTATGTGTATTATAATTAATGGACATTTTTCTAGAGGTTGATACATTTTTCATAAGGGAAAAGGAAGTCTGAAATTACAAACTTCAGACGCATTTTTAAACTGAAAATATACAACAAGTGTTACATTTCCTGCAGTGGGATCAAATTCAAATCCTATATCTATATTATATGAATTGCCAAAAAATATTATACTTTATTTAGAAAGTTTTGCAGGACATATCCTACAAAATGGATTACATAGTACACAATTGTTCACAATTTGTGTGTACTCGTTTAGGCTTCTGAACACTACACTCAAAATGACTTGCTGAAATTATACAAATGCTCTGGACCATCACTTGAATCTACAGAACTATGCCTCCATACCCCTCATCACACACCATTTACTGCAACTCTCTTCCCTTCACCACACCCCCATCCCCTTCTCACCCCAACTCCCATCTCTACCCCTCGCTCTTGTGCTCTTCATTTAGGTGTGAAATGCCAATGCACAAGATAAAACCGATAATGTATTCAGCTATGTCTCTAATTTACATCCTCACTGCTAATAAGTAATGCCATGGTGCTAAAATGGAGTCCCAAGGCTCCATTTTATATTTCCACCGATGCTGAATGAATAGAGAGAAATCCATGCAGTTCTATCTCTGGTTGAGTCAAATTCCTCCTAGCATTGACCATTCTCACTATATTGTTTTCACCCTAATTTCCCTGTTCCAAAAGCATCAATCCGTGTGCAAGGCGTGGCAGGCGTGATTTCTCTCTGTGCAAAGTGCTACTTACACTCTCACCTCCTAAACAACTTCATCCACACGGTGAATGACAAGATACACACCCATATTCAATAAAGTTATGTTTGTGTTTTAGAACGGTAGTAGAACTTCAGCAAGTTCAATTGTTTAATTTTGAACACCGTAGTCGTACCAAAGACTCTCCAAGTTCCTCTGAATCTCCAGATGAGTGTAAAAAGATATTATCCCCCTGAGGTATGGAATTTACCCAGAGTTTGATGGACAGTCCCTTTCCTCCAGGGATTGCTCAAAGGATAAAAAGGCAGAAAGATGATAGGTTACACACTTCTAAGGCTGTAATGTTTTTTTCCTCACTGATGGGGTAGGCTAGAGCAGGTGCATCATAGACAGGTAGAAAATATTTTATAGACCTGTCCGTTTATCTCACGTCTTCACTTGGTCCTCTACACATTTTAGATTTGTACTACAGATAGGAGGGTGCCTTTATGGCACAATGCACATTCTATGTACATTGTCTGCCTGGTTGGCAATTGGGTATCTTTTGTAAGGCAATTTTACCCATAACAACATATGTGCATACCTAGAATACCAGCTGAATGAACTGTAGATTCTGTGCAGCAGAACATATTGTCCAGTCATGTGGAAAGCAGGAAGGGGTTTGTGTTGTTTGTGATGCCACTGTCACTGCATCAATGTGACGAGTCGCTCTGAGAGTAAGCAAAAGGTACAATAGAAAAACTAATGAGACAGAACAGCCCTGAGGTGCAGTAACAGCTGACAGAACAGTAAAAAACCAAGTCAGGACAAAGTGAAGGGAACTAAGGGAACATAGCCATTTCAATAGAACGCCAGTACTTTTCTGTCACCGTAGATCCATGAACAGTGGGTAGTAAGGGTACAGTCATGGATTAGACATGCTACTGGCTCACAGTAAGCACAACAGAAATTGATGTGTATTTCCAAATCTGTCTACATGAATGACTTATTGTGGTGACAAAGTTAAAAAATAGTCTGGTGTAGATAGAAAATAAATTCCACATGCTGGGTTTACTTTCTCAATAGCATAAGACAGAACAAAGAGAAAGACAATTTAATAAAACTAGCCCATTGTTATTCTAAAACATTTATATAGAACATATAGTATATCTACAGTGCATTCAGAAAGTATTCACACCCCTTGACTTTTTCCACATTTTGTGGTGTTACAGTCTGAATTTAAAATGATTCATTTAGATTTTATGCCAATGGCTGTTAGAGGTTTTGTTTTTTCCATTTATGTTTTGAGGTTGGACTTTTAGCACGTATAACAAGTTAGAAAATAGGGCGCTCCAATTGAAGTCACCTGCTCAGTCAGTATGTGTTACACCTGTGCTGGTTGCCTTTGTCTGATCTTCCATGTTTTTGTTTTGCCTAACTTTTTGGTTTGCTTCCTGTCTTTCAGTTTTGTGTGGTTTTTAATTTTGTTTGCCTCTTCTTGGGCAAATTTAGTGGGCGCTCATGGTGGGTGTTTTTTTAGGTTCCAGTTGTTGTTGCTAGTCAACTTTCAGTGGACACCCCATGAGTGTCTTTCAGAATCCCTCCTAAAGTCAGTGACTCTTTGTTAGTTCCCCCTTCCGTTTGAGCGACATTATTTTAATTTGTTTTGCTGGGGAGCGTTACACTGGTCTACACACAATACCCCATAACGTCAAAGTGGAATTCTGTTTAAAAAATATCTTGAACAAATGAATTCAAATTTTAAAAGCTGAAATGTCTTCAATCAATAAATACTCAACCACTTTTTTTATTTCAAGCCTAAATAAGTTCAGGAGTAAACATTTGCTTAACAAGTCACATAAGTTGCATGGACTCACTCTGTGTGCAATAGAGTTTAACATTATTTTTGAATGGCTACCTCTTCTCTATACCCCACACGTACAATTATCTGTAAGGTCCCTCAGTCGAGCAGCGAATTTCAAACACTGATTCAACCACAAAGACCAGGGACGTTTTCCTCGCAAAGAAGGGCATCTATTGGTAGATGGAGAAAAAATAAAAGCAGACATTGAATAAACCTTTGAGCATGGTGAAGTTATTAAATACACTTTGGATGGTTTATCAATATACCCAGTCGCTACAAAAAAAAGGCGTCCTTCCGAACTCAGTTGCCGGAGAGGAAGGAAACTGCTCAGGGATTTTTACCAAGATGCCAATGGTGACTTTAAAACAGTTACAAAGTTTATAGGAGAAAACTGTGATAGGAGAAAACTGATCTTGAATCAACAACATTGTAGTTACTCCACAATACTAACCTAAATGACAGAGTGAAAAGAAGGAAGCCTGTACAGAATACAAATATTCCAAAACATGCATCCTTTTTGCAATAAGCAACTTAAGTAAAACTGCAGCAAAGTCATTAACTTTATGTCCTAAATACAAACCGTGATGTTTGGGTCAATTCAAACACAACACATCACTGAGTACCACTCTTCATATTTTCAAGCATGGTGGTGGCTGCATCATGTTATGGGTATGCTTGTAATCGGCAAGAGCTAGATTTATATTTAAGATATAAATACATTTAATAGAGCTAAGCAGAGGGAAAAACTGGTTCAGTATGCTTTCCAACAGACACTGGGAGATGAATTTACCTTACAGCAGGACAATACCCTAAAACACAAGCCCAAATATACACTGGCGTTGCATACTCAGACAACATTGAAGGTTCCTGAGTGGCCTAGTTACAGTTTTTACTTAAATTGGGTTGAAAATCTATGGCAAGGCTTAAAAAGGTCTAACAATGATCAACAACCAACATTCTTTTTAAAGAATACAATCCAGGTGTGTAAAGCTCTTACAGACTTACCTTGAAAGACTCACAGCTGTAAATGCTGCCTAAAGTGATTCTAGCATGTATTGACTAGCGTGTATTGAAACTAAAAACATGTTTTCACTTTGTCATTATGGGGTATTGTGTGTAGATGGGTGAAAAATTCTGGCTGTAAGACAACAAGATATAAAATAAGTCAAGAGGCTTGAATACTTTGTGAAGGCACTCTATGTTCTAAAATCTATGCAATGATTGTGTCATGCTTCTGGATTATTGCAGTAACAAAGGCACTTTAAATTCAGTTTGGAGCCTATGTACTTAATCTCACTTTTTAATTTGCTCCAGACGACCAAATCAGTCTTAAAAACTTGGGGGCAGTATTTCATGAGAAGCGTGCCCAAAGTAACCTGCCTGTTACTCAGGGCCAGAAGCTAGGATATGAATATAATTGGATAATCCATATATATCCATATATTTGGATAGCAAACACTCTAACGTTTCCAGAACTGTCAAAATAATGTCTGTGAGTATAACAGAACTGATATGGCCGGCAAAAACCTTAGGAAGATCCTTCCAGGAAGTGGGATTTCTTTTATGTGGGTAGTTTTCAATTGAATGCCTATAGAGTATCTAATGGCTTAGGACCCAGATTGCAGTTCCTATGGCTTCCACTAGATGTCAACAGTCTTTAGACATTGTTTCAGGCTTGTTTTCTGAAAAATGAAGAAGAATGAGACCTTTCTGTCAGTGGACTATATAATCATGCAGTGCTGGTTTGTGAGCGTGACCGAGTGCGCCTTCATTGTTTTTCCTTTCTATTGAATACGCTATTGTCTGGTTGAAATATTATCGATTAGTTAGACAATTGTCAACCTGAGGATTAGTTATAAACATCGTTTGACATGTTTCAACAAACTTTACCGGTATTATTAGGATGTATTCATCTGCATGTTTTGACCGCCTTTGGATTACAGTGGATTACTGAACAAAATGCGCCAACAAAACAGAGTTTTTGGGATATAAAGAGGAACTTTATTGAACAAAATTAACATTTATTGTGTAGCTGGGACTCTTGTGACTGCAACCATATGAAGAAGTGATTAAGTGATTAATTTTATTGCTATTTCTGACTTGGTAATTCCTTTACTTGGTTGTAAAATGTTTGTATGCTATTGTAAGCAGGGTGCTGTCCTCAGATAATCGCATGGTATGCTTTCGCCATAAAGCCTTTTTCAAAACTGACAAAGCGGCAGGATTAACAAGAAGTTAATGTTTAAACCGATGCATTTGTATTTAATGAATGTTTATTATGACGATTTCGGAATTTTGAATTTGGCACTCTGCAATTTCACCGGATGTTGTCGAGGTGGGTCGCTAGGGGAACGCCTGCGCCAGAGAGGTTTTAAGGGATGCAGCTGCTGGGATAAAAAGTTTTCAAAGAGGGTGGTAAACTATGTTCAACAGCATTAGCAATGTTCACCGTGAATATTGTTTGTTTTTGAGACATTTTATTGTAATAGCTTTCAGATGGCTGAGCAGTCAATGATTGAATCTTGTAATTGCTGATGTTTAGCGACACCCCATTGCTTAAAGATGGAGTTTACAGCTTTGTAAAGAACAACAATGTCTTCCAGGCAATAAGAAAGACGCACTTCCCCAAGTGGGTAGAGACGCTCGGAAACCAACCCATCAGAGTGGAGAGAGACGCTCTGAAACCAACCCATCAGAGTGGGGAGAGACGCTCTAAAACCAACCCATCAGAGTGGGGAGAGACGCTCTGAAACCAACCCATCAGAGTGGGGAGAGACGCTCGGAAACCAACCCATCAGGGTGGGTAGAGACACTCTGAAACCAACCCATCAGAGTCAGGAGAGACGCTCTGAAACCAACCCATCAGGGTGGGTAGAGATACTCTGAAACCAACCCATCAGAGTGGGGAGAGACGCTCTGAAACCAACCCATCAGGGTGGGGAGAGACGCTCTGAAACCAACCCATCAAGGTGGGTAGAGATGCTCTGAAACCAACCCATCAGGGTGGGGAGAGACGCTCTGAAACCAACCCATCAGGGTGGGGAGAGACGCTCTGAAACCAACCCATCAAGGTGGGTAGAGACGCTCTGAAACCAACCCATCAGGGTGGGGAGAGACGCTCTGAAACCAACCCATCAGGGTGGGTAGAGACACTCTGAAACCAACCCATCAGAGTGGGGAGAGACGCTCTGAAACCAACCCATCAGGGTGGGGAGAGACGCTCTGAAACCAACCCATCAGGGTGGGGAGAGACGCTCTGAAACCAACCCATCAGGGTGGGGAGAGACGCTCTGAAACCAACCCATCAGGGTGGGGAGAGACGCTCTGAAACCAACCAATCAAGGTGGGTAGAGACACTCTGAAACCAACCCATCAGGGTGGGGAGAGACGCTCTGAAACCAACCCATCAGGGTGGGGAGAGACGCTCTGAAACCAACCCATCAGGGTGGGGAGAGACGCTCTGAAACCAACCCATCAGGGTGGGTAGAGACGCTCTGAAACCAACCCTTCAGGGTGGGGAGAGACCCTCTGAAACCAACCCTCAGGGTGGGGAGAGACCCTCTGAAACCAACCCTTCAGGGGAACTGCTCCTGCTGGAGAGGATGACGATGTTGTGAACGACTTTCCAAAAATGGGGCCTGTGCCTAACTAAATTACTATTGAGGGATCCATGTGGAGGGCCACCCACGAGTTGTACTTACATTCAGAAATCCAGGAATCAACCCATTGACCTGCACAGTACGGAGTTCGGCTAACGATTCATCAGAGGACAAATCAAGCGAGGTAGAGCTGTTATTATCAGGTGTTTATAACCCCAGTCCACCAGGCGTGCTGTGTGAAGTCTCTGTAAATAGATACAGTAAGTCTTCACACATCTCTCCATGCTCCCCCTCTGATCTCCACATTACCCCCCTCACCAATGCCCCTGAGAGGGGCTTGACAAGAAGATTCACTCTCCTCCATGTTGCTGAATGACTTCCCGGCAGCGGGGGCCGGTCAGTCAGTGATTCATGGTAAGGCTATTGCTTCTAGAGGCATGAGTATTGATTTGATAAACCCACCCTAGAACCCATACGGCCAGAACGGGCCACAGCACATATTTTTGGGGAGTTTTCCTCTGTGGGGCTATTTCCTTTCTAAGAAATGGTGATCATATATAACACAACACACACAAAACATCTGAAAAATAAGTTTCCTTTGCAGACTGAAAATATAATGTGGAACTGAGCTTTTTTAAAGATTGGAAGTTCCATCTGTATCAAATACCCTCCTGGTTTTAATGGCTGGCTATGTAAGCCGATACACTGCATTTATGGTCTCTCCTAAAAGGATTCAAAGAAATCTCCTTGAGCCAGACTAACGCAGGGAAGATTGCACTGCAGAAAATATACACTGTGTCAGTTGGATCTCTCCACTTGCTGAAGGATGGAGGGATTTACAAACAAAGATGAGCAAGTTGGACAAAATGTCCTGTTCAGTTAAATGTTGATTTTGAACAAAAGTGAAGGCACAGCAATTCAATGAGTAAAATGATCGATGGACATTGCTGTACACACACAGCTTTGAAGTATGAATTAAATCAGCTGCATGACCAACACAGAAATGGACAGGGCATTACATAGTTTCACATTTCAAATTTTTATTAGTCGTATTGACAGTATGCACTGTCCAACAAAACTTACTTGCAGGTTCCTTCTCAACAACGCAACAACAATAAGAAATAATAAAAGATGAGAATATGAACATAAAGTAAATGGCTCAGTAGAATATAATAAATATTTTAGCATAAGTATAATACAGGAAGGAACCATTTGTAGTGCAATATTTGCACATCTATCATGAAGGGGTGATTGGGTGCAAATGTTTAAATTGTGTAGTATTAGCAATAGCAAATTAGAGTCTGGTAGCAGCAGTTAGAGTGAGGGAATGAGTGAGTGAGTGCAGGTGGTCAGTCCAGTTCCAATGTTCAGCAGTCTAATGGCTTGTAGACAAAAACTGTCTCTGTTGTATATCAGACCTCATGCTCCAATACCATCTGCCCGACGGGAAGGAAGAGAACAGCTCATGGCTGGGGTGTCTGGGATCCTTGATGATGCCCTGTGACTTCTTCTGGCACCTTTTCAAGTAGATGTCCTGGATGGGTGGGAACACAGCCCCAGTGATGCACTGGGCCATCTTCACCACCCCGATGGAGAGCCTTGCGTTCGTGGATGGAGCAACTCCTGTACCAGGCCGTGATGTGGCTGGTCAGGACGCTCTTGATTGTGGTAGTATTTGTAGAGGAATTGGCAGAATTTCTTCAGCCGCCTTAGGAAGTCGAGGTGCCTTTGCGGCCTCTTGACAAGAGTTGATGGTCCATGACAAGTCCTTAGTGATGTGGACGCAGAGGAATTTAAAACTGCTGACTCTCTCTAATGCAGTCCCGTTGATGTGGATTGGGGTGTGTTCCCTCCTCAAAGTTGCTGAAGTCAACAATCAACTCCTTTGTTTTGCTGACGTTGAGGGAGAGGTTGTTGTCCTGGAACCACAATGCCAGTTCACTTACCTCTTCCCTATAGGCTGACTCGTCATTGTTGGTTATCAGGCCTTCAACCGTGGTGTCGTCAGTAACTTGAAAATGGAGTTGGTGTCATGCAAAGCCACACAGTCGTGGGTGAACAGGGAGTACAGCAGAGGGCTAAGGACACACCCCTGGGGGCCCCCTGTGTTAAAAGTCAGTGTGAAGGAGGTGTTGTTGTCAACACTCTGTTCCAGTGGGAAACTCACTACACTGGGCATCTCCCCTGTTGAGAAGGCACAGTATGATGAAACTCTTTAATACCCACAGTGGAATCAAAGAGTTACCAACCAATTCAAGGGCGTTATTGGCATGGGAAACATATGTTAACATTTCCAAAGCAAGTGAAGTAGATAATAAACAAAAGTTAAATAAACAATCAAAATGAACAGTAAATATTACACTCACACTCACTATCTATCGACAACCATGTGAGAAGCTTGTTATCTGATAGTCATCAAAGGGTTTACTTCAACATGTGAGTTTTGGAAACAATCCAGAAGCTTCTCTGTTTTGCATTCATTTAACATGACCTGATTTTCCCAGCACATTTCGAAACAGTCAATATTTCATGAGAGGATGAGAGAGACATATTTACAATATTGCAATGGTGCTGGGTAAAAGCCTGATATAGAAACAAACAAAAAGTGATGCTTTGCATTTAGTTGTATTAGGAGACAAATATTTCTTAATCATTTTGATGACTTGTTGTTATGATGTTGTCCTGTTATAATTCACATTCATTATTATGGGGTGGCAGGTAGCCTAGTGGATAGAGTGTTGGATTAGTAACCGAAAGGTGCAAGTTCATAATCCCTGAGCTGACAAGGTAAAACAAATCTGTCGTTCTGCCCCTGAACAAAGCAGTGTCCTAAGCCATCATTGAAAATAAGAATTTGTTCTTAACTGACCTGCCTAGTTAAATAAATAAAAATGATTACTGTTTCATTCACTTCTTACATCCCCGTTGCTGCTCCCCATATGGACGTTCCCCAACGGACTCTTACCCTTCCCCCGCAGTTGTAAATGTGCATAGATTATTACTATTATTATAATAATTACTATCTTTATTTTGTCTCTTTCACTTCTCTTTTATTTATTTTTACTTTTTCATTGATCTGCTCTGTTGGAACCCAGAGCATAAGATGTTCACTGTACCCTGCAATTACAACTGCGTCCCTGTACATGTGACTAATAAACTCTAACTATCAAGAGTAGACTTTGTTTCTGCTCTCTTTGTTTGGCTTATTGTTGGAGGGGTCAGACTGTTTAGCCTCCCTGTTAAGTGGTACCATTACTTCCCAGCAATGACAATTGCCACTCTGCAAAGGACAAGAACTGTAATAATAAGGGTAAACAACTCTAGACAGATGATAAATAAATGTTCTCTCTCAAGGCTGAGTAACATTACAGCAGAAACAGCATACATCTCTTGATACAAGCTTCTCCAGTTATCCTCCTCCAGTATTTCCTGTTGGCTGGACATCATTAACTCAGCAAAAAAAGAAACATCTTCTCACTGTCAACTGTGTTTATTTTCAGCAAATTTAACATGATCATAACAAGATTCAACAACTGAGACATAAACTGAACAAGTTCTACGGACATAAATGTAACAATATTGTCCCTGAACAAAGCGGGGGGAGGGGGGGGGGGTCAACATCAAAAGTAACAGTCAGTATCTGGTGTGGCCACCAGCTGCATTAAATACAGCAGTGCATCTCCTCCTCGTGGATTGCATCAGATTTGCCAGTTCTTGCTGTGAGTTGTTACCCCACTCTTCCAACAAGGCATCTGCAAGTTCCTGGACATTTCTGGGCGGAATGGCCCTAGCCCTTACCCTCCGATCCAACAGGTCCCAGATGTGCTCAATGGGATTGAGATCCGGGCTCATCGCTGGCCATGGCAGAACACTGACATTCCTGTCTTGCAGGAAATCACGGACAGAACGAGCAGTATGGCTGGAGGCATTGTCATGCCGGAGGGTCATGTCTGGATGAGCCTGCAGGAAGGGTACAACATGTGTGAGGAGGATGTCTTCCCTGTAAGGTACAGCGATGAGATTGCCTGCAATGACAACAAGCTCAGTCCGATGATGCTGTGACACACCGCCCCAGACCATGACGGACCCTCCACCTCCAAATCGATCCCGCTCCAGAGTACAGGCCTAAGTGTAACTAACACTCATTCCTTAGACGATAAACGCGAATCCGACCATCACCCCTGGTGAGACAAAACCGCGACTCGTCAGTGAAGAGCACTTTTTGCCAGTCCTGTCTGGTCCAGCGACGGTGGGTTTCTGCCCATAGGCGACGTTGTTGTCAGTGATGTCTGGTGAGGATCTGCCTTACAACAGGCCTACAAGCCCTCATTCCAGCCTCTCTCAGCCTATTGCGGACAGTCTGAGCACTGATGGAGGGATTGTGCGTTCCTAGTGTAACTCGTGCAGTTTTTGTTGCCATCCTGTACCTGTCCCGCAGGTGTGATGTACGGATGTACTGATCCTGTGCAGGTGTTGTTACATGTGGTCTGCCACTGCGAGGACGATCAGCTGTCCATCCTGTCTCACTGAAGCGCTATCTTAGGCATCTCACAGTATGGACATTGCAATGTATTGCCTTGGCCACATTTGCTGTCCTCATGCCTTGCACGTTCACGCAGATGAGCAGGGACCCTGGGCATCTTTCTTTCGGTGTTTTTCAGAGTCTGTAGAAAGGCCTCTTTAGTGTCCTCTTTAGTGTTTTCATTACTGTGACATTAATTGCCTACTGTCTGTTAGCTGTTAGTGTCTTAACGATCATTCCACAGGTGCATGTTCATTAATTGTTTATGGTTCATTGAACAAGAATGGGAAACAGTGTTTAAACCCTTTACAATGAAGATCTGTGAAGTTATTTGGATTTTTACGAAATATCTTTGAAAGACAGTGTCCTGAAAAAGGGTTGTTTCTTTTGTTGCTGAGTTTACTATACTTCCCTCGAATCCAAGATTGTGTAGCAGTCAGGCGTCTTTGTCTTCGTCTTGTCGTGTCTAATATATATATATTTTTCTTTGCATATATTTCGAATATATATATTTTTTTATATTTTTTAAACCTCAACTCCAACATACTCTCCTGCAACACACCTCACCCAATGTGATATGGATCTGCTATTTTCTTTACTTTATAACCGGAACCCCCAACAGAAGCTATCCAGCTAACTAGCTACTAGCTAGCAGTCAGCTAGCCACTGCTAGCGGTCATCAGCTAACCTTTAGCCTGGACAACTCCTGCCAGTCTGCACAGCGCGATTCAACCCAGAGCATACTGGACTCTTTTTTTCCACATCTCCGGAATCCTACCTCAAACTCTGAACCTTTTCACCTGGATCATCAGAGCTAGCTAGCTGCTATCCGAGTGGCTACTTCTGGCCAACGTCTCTGTCTGGAGCTAGCCTATGCTAGGCCCATCTCCCGGCTAGCTGAAGAGGTCCATCAGCCACTCCTTGGGCTACAATACCAATTGGTATTGCCAATTGGCCTGGATCAATTTTACTGCCGATACAGAGCCCCGTCGATCCTTCACGACTGGTCTACCAACGTAATCCGTCCAAGGGGGTTTTCAGCAGGCTCCTCCATAGCGACGTCCCCTAAATGTCCATCTGCTAGCCTGCTAGCCCCGGCCCGCTAGCTGTCTGAATCGCTGTGTCTTCAGCCCGCCTAGCTACTCACTAGACCACATGATCACTCGGCTACGCATGCCTCTCCCTAATGTCAATATGCCTTGTCCATTGCTGTTTTGATTAGTGATTATTATCTTATTTCACTGTAGAGCCTCCAGCCCTATTCAATATGCCTTAACTAACCCTTTTGTCCACCTCCTACACATGCGGTGACCTCGCCTGGTTTAAATTGTGTCTCTAGAGACAATACCTCTCTCAACGTCATTCAATGCCAAGGTTTACCTCCACTGTATTCACATCCTACCATACCCTTGTCTGTACATTATGCCTTAAATCTATTATTCTGTGCCCAGAAACATGCTCCTTTTACTCTCTGTTCCGAACGCACTAGACGACCAGTTCTCATAGCCTTTAGCCGTACCCTTATCCTACTCCTCCTGTGTTCCTCTGGTGATGTAGAGGTTAATCCAGGCCCTGCAATGCCTAGATCCACTCCCATTACCCAGGAGCTCTCATTTGTTGACTTCTGTAATCGTAAAAGCCTTGGTTTCATGCATGTTACCATTAGAAGCTTCCTCCCTAAGTTTGTTTTATTCACTGCTATAACACACTGCCAATCCGGTTGTTCTAGACGTGTCTGAATCCTGGCTTAGGAAGGCCCTGAAACCCTGAAATTTCCATCCCTAACTATAACATTTTCCGGCAAGACAGAACTGCCAAAGGGGGCGGAGTTGCAATCTACTGTAGAGTTCTGTCATACTATCCAGGTCTGTGCCCAAACAATTTGAGCTTCTACTTTTAAAAATCCACCTTTCCAGAAACAAGTGTCTCACCGTTTGCTGCTTGCTATAGACCACCTTCTACCCCCATCTGTGCGCTGGACACCATATGTGAATTGATTTCCCCCATTTATCTTCAGAGCTCGTACTGTTAGGTGACCTAAACTGGGACATGCTTAACACTCCGGCCGTCCTACAATCTAAGCTAGATGCCCTCAATCTCACACAAATTATCAATGAACCTACCAGTTACAACCCCAAATCCGTAAACACGGGCATCCTCTTAGATATCATCCTAACCAACCTGCCCTCCAAATACACAAATACACCTCTGCTGTCTTCAACCAGGGTCTCAGTGATAACTGCCTCATTGCCTGCGTCCGTAAAGGGTCTGCTGTCAAACGACCACCCCTCATCACTGTCAAACACTCGCTAAAACACCTCAGCGAGCAGGCATTTCTAATCAACCTGGCCTGGGTATCCTGGAAGTACATTGACCTCATTCCGTCAGTAGAGGATGCTTGGTTATTATTTAAAAGTGCTTTCCTCACCATCTTAAATAAGCATGGCCCATTTAAAAAATGTAGAACCAAGAACAGATATAGCCCTTGGTTCACTCCAGACCTGACTGCCCTTGACCAGCACAAAAACATCCTGTGGCATACTGCATTAGCATCGAATAGTCCCCGCAATATGCAACTTTTCAGGGAAGTTAGGAACCAATGTACAAACGCAGTTAGGAAAGCAAAGGCTAGCTTTTTCAAACAGATATTAGCATCCTGTAGCACATACTCCAAAAAGCTCTGAGACACTGTAAAGTCCATGGAGAATAAGAGCACCTCCTCCCAGCTCCCCACTGCAATGAGGCTAGGAAACACTGTCACCGCCAGATAAATCCACGATAATTGAGAATTTCAATAAGCATTTTTCTTCAGCTGGCCATGCTTTCCACCTGGCTACCCCTACCCCGGTCAACAGCCCTGCAACCCCCTCAGCAACTTTCCCAAGCCTCCCCCATTTCTCCTTCATCCAAATCCAGATAGCTGATGTTCTGAAAGAGCTGCTAAATCTGGACCCCTACAAATCAGCCAGGCTAGACAATCTGGACCCTCTCTTCCTCTCTTTCTAAAATGATCTGCCGAAATTGTTGCAACCCCTATTACCAGCCTGTTCAACCTCTCTTTTGTATCGTCTGAGATCACTCGTCTGAGATCCCCCTCTTCAAAGGGGGAGACACTCTAGACCCAAACTGCTACAGATCTATATCTATCCTACCCTGCCTTTCTAAGGTTTTCGAAAGCCAAGTTAACAAACAGATCACCGACCATTTTGTATCCCACCGTACCTTGTCCGCTATACACTCTGGTTTCTGAGCTGGTCATGGGTGCACCTCAGCCACGCTCAAGGTCCTAAATGATATCATAACCGCCATCGATAAGAGACAATACTGTGCAGCTGTATTCATCGACCTGGCCAAGGCTTTCGACTCTGTCAATCACCACATTCTTATCGGCAGACTAAACAGCCTTGGTTTCTCAAATGACTGTCTTGGCTGGTTCACCAACTACTTCTCAGACCGATTTCAGAGTGTCAACCTCTGGCAGTCTCTAAGGGGGTGCAACAGAGTTCAATTGTCGGGCTGACTCTTTTCTCTGTATACATCAACAATGTCGCTCTTGCTGCTGGTGATTCTCTGATCCACCTCTACGCAGACGACACCATTCTGTATACTTCTGGTCCTTCTTTGGTAACTTTGATAACTAACCTCCAGACGTGCTTCAATGCCAAACAACTCTCCTTCCGTGGCCTCCAACTGCTCTTAAATGCAAGTCAAACTAAATGCATGCTCTTCAACCGATTGTTGCCCGCACCTGCCCGCACGTCCAGCATCACTACTCTGGACGGTTCTGACTTAATATGTGGACAACTAGAAATACCTAGGTGTCTGGTTAGACTATAAACTCTCCTTCCAGACTCACATTAAGCATCTCCAATCCAAAATTTAATCTAGAATCGGCTTCCTATTTCGCAAACAAAACATCCTTCACTCATGCTGCCAAACATACCCTCGTAAAACTGACTATCCTACCGATCCTTAACTTCAGCGATGTCATTTACAAAATAGCCTCCAACACTCTACTCAGCAATTTGGATGCAGTCTATCACAGTGCCATCGGTTTTGTCACCAAAGCCTCATATACAAACCACCACTGTGACCTGTATGCTCTCATTGGCTGGCCCTCACGTAATATTCGTCACCAAACCCACTGGCTACAGGTCCTTTTTATAAGTCTTTGCTAGGTAAAGCCCCGCATTATCTTAACTCACTGGTCACCATAGCAGCACCCACCCGCAGCACGCGCTCCAGCAGGTATATTTCACTGGTCATCCCCAAAGCCAACTCCTCCTTTGGCTGCCTTTCCTTTGAGTTCTCTGCTGCCAATAACTTGAACACATTGCAAAACTCAATTTAGAGAGGGAGACTCATATCTCCCTCTCTAACTTCAACAGCTGTCAGAGAAGCTCACAGATCACTGCACCTGTACATAGCACATCTGTAAATTGCCCATCCAACTACCTCATCCCCATACTGTTATTTATTTTTTGCTCCTTTGAACCCCAGTATCTCTACTTGAACATTCATCTTCTGCACATCTATCCCTCCAGTGTTTAATTGCTAAATTGTAAATATTTCACCACTTAATTGCTAAATTGTAATTATTTCACAACTATGTCCTATTTATTGCCTTACCTCCCTGATCATTCCTCATTTGCACACACTGTATATAGACTTTTTTATTGTGTTATTGACTGTATGTTTGTTTATTCCATGTTTAACTCTGTGTTGTTGTTTGTGTCACACTGCTTTGCTTCATCTTGGCCAGGCCGCAGTTGTAAAAAAGAACTTGTTCTCAACTGGCCTACCTGGTTAAATATAGGTGAAATAAAAACAATAAAAAATATGCATTACAGTAGCGTCCATTCCCTGTAGGGATCCCTATATGCTCTGGTCTGGTCCTGCCTCTTACCTCTCTCTGACTGACACTGGCCTTTATCAGGGAAGGCAATGCAAATAGTCTGGGTAGCCATTTGATTAGCTGTTCAGGAGTCTTATGGCTTGGGGGTAGTAGCAGAGCGGACAGTCTATGACTAGGGTGGCTGGAGTCTTTGACAATGTTTAGGGCTTTCCTCTTACACCACCTGGTATAGAGGTCCTGGATTGCAGCCATGACCAGCCTTTCAAAGCATTTCATGGCTACAGACATGAGTGCTACGGGTTGGTAGTCCTTTAGGCAGGTTACCTTAGTGTTCTTGGGCACAGGGACTATGGTGGTCTCCTTGAAACATATTGGTATTACATACTCAGACAGGGAGAGGTTGAAAATGTCAGTGAAGACACTTGCCAGATGGTCAGCGCATGCTCGGAGTACATGTCTGATAATCCGTCTGGCCCTGCGTCGTTGTGAATGTTGACCTGTTTAAAACCTCTTTGGGATAGGCGGGACACAAATGTCCCAACTGGCCAATTGCCAGGGAAAATGCAGAGCCCAGATTCAAATAAAATACTATACAATTCAAACTTTCATTAAATCACACATGTAAGATACTCAATTAAAGCTACACGCGTTGTGAATCCAGCCAACATGTCAGATTTTAAAAATGGTTTTCGGCGAAAGCATAAGAAGCTATTATCTGATGATAGCGCCAGCAGTAAACAAAGGGGTTAGCATATTTCAAACCTGCAGGCGCTACACAAAACGCTGAAATAAAATATAAAACATGCATTACCTTTGATGAGCTTCTTTTGTTGGCACTCCAATATGTCCCATAAACATCACAATTGGTCCTTTTGTTCAAGAGATTCCGTCCTTATATATCCAAAATGTCCATTATAAAGCGCGTTTGATCCAGAAAAAACAGCTTACAAAAAACGCAACGTCATTCCAAAATATTTCTAAAGTTGCCTATAAACTTTGCCAAAATATTTCAAACTACTTTTGTAATACAACTTTAGGTATTTTTAAACGTTAATAATCGATCAAATTGTAGACGGGTCAATCTGTGTTCAATACAGGAATGAAAACAAACCAGCGCTACTTTTCACGTCTTGCGCAACTCACAAATGTGTTACCCAGTTCCTAGTTGGCCTACTTCTTCATTGCACAAAGGAATAACCTCAACCAAATTCCAAAGACTGGTGAAATGCAGTGCAAGCGGTAGGAACTGAAAACAGGTTCCTAAGAAATATCCCTTGGCCATGACAAGGGATATTTCAGGGAACAGAGAGAGGCACAAAAAAATCTGAAGAGTTAGTCCTCTGCGTTTTGCCTGCTACATAAGTTCTGTTATACTCACAGACATGATTCAAACAGTTTTAGAAACTTCAGAGTGTTTTCTATCCAAATCTATGAATAATATGCATATCTTATATTCCTGGCATTAGTAGCAGGAATTTGAAATTGGGCATGCTACTTATCCAAAAGTGAAAATTCTGCCCCCTAGCCCCAAGAGGATTTATTAAGGTCTTTCATCGGCTGCGGAGAGCGTGATCACACAGTCGTCCGGAACAGCTGATGCTCTCATGCCTGTTTCAGTGTTACTTGCCTCGAAGCGAGCATAGAAGTTATTTAGCTCGTCGGGTAGGCTCGTGTCACTGGGCAGCTCTCGGCTGTGCATCCCTTTGTAATCTGTAATAGTTTGCCGGCCCTGCCACATCCGACGAGCGTCAGAGCCGGTGTAGTACGATTCGATCTTAGTCCTGTATTGACGCTTTGCCTGTAGGGTCTCGTCTCTCAGTCACTGTGCAGGTGCCAAACCACTTTTATGCACACATCAAGATGATAGCAGTGCCACATGTTCCCAACTTTCCTTTTTAAAAAGGTCCCCCTTCCCTTCATCTTCAGGTACTGTGTGTGTGGCATAGGGGGAATTATGGCACTTTATCAACACACAGTGCATATATACAGATGTAGGATCTTAATTTGATCACCCTGTTGCAGGAAAACGATCCTGGACAATTTAAACTGGTAGTGTATATGAGGTTTAAAAAGGCTCCTGAAGTTTGTCATTTCCACATTTCTGACCCGATTTTCCCTTACAAAAATGTATCAACCCCTATAAAAATGTCCCTTAATTATAATCCTCATAATAACTCACATTTCCTGTTGCTGCAGGATTATTTTCCTTCTGTGGCAAACTGGCTCAAATTAAGATCCTACATCTGTACAACCATGTCTGTTGGGTGGCGTCTAAATCACCTTCCACTTGACGTCTAATATGGATGGCAAGGGGCTTTCTGTGCATTCTGTAGCATGGTGCTGTGCATTACAATTAACTCTCCTGGGAAGAGAAGCACTTACAGCCTCAATTCTGTTACAGGGCACATGTGTCACATCATAAATCAGAAACCTGTAGAGAGATGACAGAGTGCTATTTACAATGCCCATGCCATTCCCCGCCCAGTTAAACAGACAGCAAGGACCTCTCATGGTGGGGTGGGAACAACGTCCACTGCTTCTGAGATTCAATCCAAAGCCATCCATTGCGTGTGTGTGCAGGTGTGTGCATGTGTGACTACACGTATGTGTGTTGTGTGTGATTAATTTCCATTTGCAACAGAGATTAGATTATAACTCTCTCTGGGATGCAAATTAACTGTGGGGAATTGAGGAGGAGAAGAGAGAGGGAGAGCGAGGGTGTGGGGAGAGAGACAGATAAAGACTGAGAGGGGAAATAGAGAGAGAGAGAGACAGCTGTGATAGAGAGTGAGATAGAAACAGATAACTAATTCACACAGGATTCCCAGTATGTTGCCTGAAGAAGAAAAAGATGCTGGGCAATGTTTATATAATCCCCCATTTATTTGTTTATACTTTTTCATACTGACAAGGACGATGTCGGACAACAATAGAATGTTCATGATTTAATGTGTGCTAAAGCCGGTAAGATGATTTACATTTTATACTGAGCCGTTGACAGGACTTTAAAACATAATACCGCATTCATGACTACCTCGTTTGGTGGATATAAAAGTAAAGGCTTTGTTACTGGCAATATCTTTCTGATATAAATAAAAGGCAGGAAAAAGAAGACGGCATGCCAAAGTTGGCGGGTTTTTGTCTTGGTATGAATGGGATAAGAGACAGAGGCAGCGGTGACAGCAGCTGACCCTGTGGCTTCTGTTTCAGACAACATGTGAGGAATCCCATAACTCGCACACTGAAACACACGCACAAAAGCAAGGAAACACACACGCAAAGCAAGACAGAAGCCCCGTTTATACCTGGTGCTAACATGCGTGCAGTGTCTGGAAAATGTCCACATTCGATTTCACCCACATTTTCAGACAGGTGTAGATGATTAAAATACGCATTGTGAACTTATTATGATCCCGATTTCACAAGTGTAAACAGACTAGATCAAGAAAAGATCAGGATGAAGAACGCATGTAAGTGTCAGGTATAAACGGGGCTAAAGAGTCACCCTAGTGTGAACACTGCTTGCTACACTCCTCTCTCTTACTCGCTCGCCACTAGCTCTCTCACTCACTCACTCACGCAGTATCGCTTCATCTCTCTAGCTCTCTTCCTCTCTCTCTCTCTCTCTCTCTCTCTCTCTCTCTCACACACACTCTATCGCTGAGCTCTAACCGGTTGGATACAGTGCAGAGGACTTGAGGAGAGTGCTCTTTTCTTCTTTGGCATTTCCTTCCTGCCTCTCTCCCTCACGCGCTGTTGATTTAGATCATGTCCTTAGGGTGAGGATGTATTTGTGTCAAGCTGCAACAAAGGAAGAGTAAACAAAGAGTAAACATTTACTGAACGGAGGAACGGGAAAGACCCTCCTTTATAGGCTCAACAAAGGTGAGTTGAAAAACTGGTCTTATAACTAGTAGTTCTCTCTTTCTCTCTTTCTGCTCTGTGTGGACCTCTTCTTTTCACTATAAAAGTGTGTATTGCCATAGTCGTGCAGGAAGACACACATGAGCTTGTATGGTTTTGTGTGATAGTTTATTATAATAATAATATTAATCATATATTCTGATTGAATAGCACTATTCATTATATAAAGAAATCTCAAAGAACTGTAAAGTAAACCACAACACAAAGCAAGCAATTTAAAAACAACATCATCATGTTGAGTAGATCTACAGTCAAGAGACTGAAGGATGAGAAAGTTCACACTTACTACGTCAAACGACACACTGTTTTCATCGTTGAGGGATGCCTGCCTCTTTGGTTGTGAGGACTGAGGAGAGAAGTTACACTCTGGGTTGGGTTGTAAACATGGTGTGCTCTCTTATTGTCTGATATCCAGGTGGAGTGTTTTCTCTCTACCATGGTAGCAGAGTGAGCTCAGTGTAAGAAAGGCGAGGGCAGCAAGTTCTGTCTCTCAGCTCTCCCTTTACATGTGAGGCAATTAAGGCAGATTGGTAGTGGCTGTCGGTGGGTAAGGTGGAATCAGGCGCGTGGAGGTGCGTTGAGAGGATTTAGAGAGGAGAGGGACAATCCCTTTGTACATCACAAAAAGCCGTCTTCTCACTGACTAATGATTTAGAATTCACTAAAGAAATTCGTTTAAAAAAACATTGGGCATACACTGGTTGAATAGATGTTGTTTCCACGTCATTTTAATGAAATTGCACTGAGCCAACGTGGAATAGACGTTGAATTGATGTCTGTGCCCTGTGGGTTGCAAGTTTTTGTAGAGGTAAACGTGGCCAGAGGCATCTTGTGTGTGCATGTCTGTGCGTGCATGTGTGCATGTCTGTGATTGTGTCTGCGTACAGTGGCCTTTGGAGTATTTTGAGGTAATGTGTCCATTAGGGCTAATGCACACAGTGCTGAGCCTTCACATTTAATGACTGCAAACTGGGAAATGATTCAGGCATGGCACTGAGAGCATGTAACATATTCCCTCTTGCATTTTAGTTGATGGATGCATTTCAGCATGCTTACAGGGTGGCTTTACACAGTTGCTCGCCTGTGGGTCCTTCTCTGAGAACACTGTTCTCTGACGTAGGGAAAGTGATTTAGTGAATGGAAAAGTTTACATTAAATGCTCTGAGGGGGTCCGTGTTGTAAGTGATTATGAATTCACTTGTTTTAATTAAACAAGGGAGAAGATATATAGGAACACACACTCGGTTGGAACATGGGGCAGTTTATAAACATACCCAAATTAAACTGCCTATTTCTCAGGCCCAGAATCTAGAATATGCACATAATTGTCAGATAGAAAACACTCTAAAGTTTCCAAAACTGTCAAAATATTGTCTGTGAGTATAACAGAACTGATGTTGCAGGCAAAAACCTGAGGAAAATCCAACAAGGAAGTGCCTAAGAGAAACGAATCTCCCTGTTGCATTGCATGCCTTCCCTCCATTTAAAGGGATATCAACCAGATTCCTTTCTCTATGGCTTCCACATGGTGTGAACAGTCTTTAGACATAGTTTCAGGCTTTTATTCTGAAAAATGAGCGAGAAGGATCACATCGCGTCAGTGGATGGCTGGGAGCTAGCAGAGTTTTGCATGTGCAACAACTTGGAGCACACATTTTCTCTCTCTCTCCTATTGAAAAAGCTACGGTCCGGTTGAAATATTATTGATTATTTATTGTAAAAACAACCTGAGGATTGATTATAAAAAACGTTTGACATGTTTCTACGAACTTTACGGATACTATTTGGAATTTTCGTCTGCCCCGTCGTGACCGCTCGAGCCTGTGGATATCTGAACAAAACGCACCAACCAAATGGAGGTATTTTGGATATAAAAAATAATCTTTATGGAACAAAAGGAACATTTATTGTGTCTCGTGAGTGCAAACATCCGAAGATCATCAAAGGTAAGCGATTCATTTTATTGCTTTTCTGACTTTCGTGACCAATCTACTTTGCTGCTAGCTGTTTGTAATGTTTTGTCTGCTGAAAGATGTCCTAACATAAACGCTTGGATAGCTTTTGCTGTTAAGCTTTTTTGAAATTTGACACGCCAGGTGGATTAACAACAAGCTAAGCTGTGTTTTGCTATTTTGCACTTGTGATGTCATGAAAATTAAATATTTTAGGTAATTTAATTTGAATTTTTCGCTCTGCAATTCAGCGGATGTTGATGAAAATGATCCCGCTAATGGGATGGGTGTGCCAAGAAGTTTTTAAGATGAGGGAGGAAGATTTTTTTTTTATGAGCTTTGCCTTATTTCTGTTACAGCATATTGGGTGACTGTCATTCATATTCCATTCACCCAGTTCAATGTAACATTGATAGAATTATGCTACTGCATCAAATTTCCCCTGTACCCATCATGAGGTTGCTACAACCTAGCCTATGAATTAAAGTTTACATCGCAGGTGCACAGGTCGAGAATTTTGAGTAATCAAGGTGACAGACAGTGACACATTCAATACTGCCTTGCAAACTCTTGCCTGCATCTAGCTGATCTAGGGTGTAATAATTAGTCCAACAGTTGCAAATGAGAGTTTCCATTGGACAAATTCAGGTATGTTTATCCCCGTTTCATTCCATTTGCTTCCATTTAAGAACAGTTTTTCAACAGTATCTGCAGAATGAAAAATAAAATGCAGAATAGGTGGCAGTAGACAGCGCCAGCAGTAGATCCAGCAGATGTACTTCTCAGGCTTTAACATGAAAGAACTGGAGGAAGTAGGTCTGATAAAGGCTAAAAAAAGCTTGGAGTGTCATGACTCTGTTAATGTCTCACAGGCTGTCACACGTCTAACCCTGTCTGTCTGGGCAGCTGTTGAGCCCTACAAGGGTAGGTGTCAATTAAAAGCACTCAACATAGCCTCAATCCAATAGGGCTATATCAACAAATGTCTTTCATTTGACATTTTAGTCATTTAGCAGACACTCTTATATGCAGCAACTTACAGTTAATACATTAATCTTAAGATAGCTAGGTGAGACAACCACTTATCCCCTATCAGCAAAGAAAAGTGAAAGGTTTATTTAATTGTATAAGCTTTTTATGGTGGGGGGATAAGACTGAGATGTCTTATTTAAGATAACACAGACAGGTTATCAGCAGGCCAAGTCTACAAACAAACCATTTAGATTGTTAGCTAAGAAAAAAACTGTCAATGACTTTTAATAAACATCTGTAGTTGAAATTCGCAGAATACCATATAGAATATCAGTCTTATCAAGTTGTCTCTGCATAAAGTTCATACGGAGTTCCCCATTTCAGGGCTGGGTCTATGAGTCTCTCTCTCTGTCTCTGTTTCTCTCTGTGTGACTGACGGAACCAGGCAGGCAGCCTCAGTTCATATACAGCAGTCGGTTCCTTGACATTGCCTTTGATGCTCCCCCGTATCCAATTCCACTCAACAGATGATCATCTCTAGCAGGAACCTAGCAGGAATATATGTATAATAGACTCTCATCTCATCAGCTGTATTGTGTATCCTCTGTGTCTGTGGGCCCGCGGGGCCTTGTATTTAAAACCATTAGACGCCAGACGCAGTAAGCTAGCGGTCTACCCTGTTACACTGTCAAGTGTAATATCTGATACTAGGAATAGAGAACTCTATGCATTCAGACACCGTTTACTGCTGTGTATTACCGTGTCTGCTCAATGGATAAAACAGTGCAAATTAAAAGCTTGTCGTTGTTGTTTACTCCATATAAAACCACATTCCATTAATCCATTAAATGCATTAATTAAACTGAAATGTCAATAGTGTTGATTTGCTTGTAGTCACCCTTCACTACAATGTCATTCCATCAGTATACACATTAACATTATTTGTGGGTGGTTGCTTTGTCACCCAATACGAGGGTAGAGTCTCTCTCTCTCTCTCTCTCTCTCTCTCTCTCTCTCTCTCTCTCTCTCTCTCTCTCTCTCTCTCTCTCTCTCTCTCTCTCTCTCTCTCTCTCTCTCTCTCTCTCTCTCTCTCTCTCTCTCTCTCTCTCTCTCTCTCTCTCTCTCTCTCTCTCTCTCTCTCTCTCTCTCTCTCTCGTTGTGTATTTAAGCCTTGCTGAAATGAGAAGCAGGAATAATAAAATAAAGAACATGATGTTGAAATTCAGAGACATTTTCACCCACTGGCAGTTTTGAATACTAATGTGCTGTGTGCTTCTGTGTTAATGCTCTGTGTACAGAAGTGCATCTTTGGGTCAACAGAACATGATTCACATTTTTAAATCCTATACTACCTGGCTATGGAAGTATTGACCTATTGATAAACAAGATTTAGAATTACAATAATGGCTGCACTTTGCTAAATGGCGCATATAAACTGTGCTAATATTGGTACTATTGAAGCCTTCTCTGCATTTTAACACAATCAGACCGAGAAAGCAATTAATCTGTGATGCCATGGAATCAGCATGACACTCACCATGCTCCTACCATTGGCAAAATGTCTTGATTCATACTACAAAAAACTGTATGGATCCACAGGAGCAGGAACTCAATGTTCTGAAAAGCCCGATGTCTGAATCATACTGT
This sequence comes from Oncorhynchus kisutch, assembly GCF_002021735.2. Classification (NCBI taxonomy): domain Eukaryota; kingdom Metazoa; phylum Chordata; class Actinopteri; order Salmoniformes; family Salmonidae; genus Oncorhynchus; species Oncorhynchus kisutch. The sequence continues at coordinate 16,856,231 of NC_034183.2, read as the reverse complement.
AATGAATGGCTCAGCTCCCCGTCGTCAATACTCATTACTTGCTCTACCTGCCTGTGACCAATTGCTTGACTAGTGGATCTGGCCTTTGACAGACCAGTGTCACAGTACACCCTATACCTGTATTAGAAAACAGATAATGACAGCTCAGTAAGGAGGGGAGAGTGAGAAGGCAGGGGTGTGTCTGTCCATATAATAGACTTAAGGTTCACTGACCTATGCTCAGCCAGTAGGTGTATACAGAGGCGAATGCCACCAGATCGAATGAAAAGTGAATGAGGGAGGAATGTCAATGTCTGACACGTGCTGTTCGTGATTACAGGTGAATGTGTTAGCATTACGGCATGAAGTCCCCCTAGCTGCCTCTTTGTCTCAACTTGACCAAGCGTCAGGACAGGATGAACTTTTCACCCCAGATAAAAGGATAATGTCAAAGCTTTGCCTCTCTAGTGTCTGACCACATGCAATGTGACAGCCAGGTGACCGAAGGGAATATGTGACCTCACCTCACGTCCACCATCAAAGGTGCCAGCTCATTCCCAAGAATATCATTATCTATATTGGAGAAAATGGACTGACCTCTAAGTCAACATCACTCAGAACACGAGTAGTAATATCCAAGGTTTGGGTTTAAACAAACCATGAGAGAGTGGATGCAATTACCACCCATAACTCACTGTCCTTGCTCAGAGGGACAACATTTCTCTCATCATTTGTTCATTGATGTTCAGTGGTAACATAATCTTTTTACCCAAGCTGTTCATATCTGCAGTTTAGATTCCAATGCATGAGGCATGTTCAGGACTTCCCCCTATTCCCTCTAAGTGTCCGTTGACTGTCGACAGAGAGACTCACCAGAGCAGTGGGACTGGAACGATAGATTGGTATATAGTTCTCAGGGTTAAAAGTGGAGCAAGGTGTACTTTCCTTCTTTGACAATGTTCTCATCTCCATGTGGTCTGGTGTGAACGTACACTGACAGACAGGATGGCACAGGGACACAGGGAACCACAGATAAAAATTAAATAAAAAGGTGCATCTGTAAGAGAGTCGATTTTTGTCTCTTTCTGATCCAGATCCACTGATGTATGTGGCAGCTGCTTTTCATAATCAAATTATATTCATGGAAAACTGCACAAAATTACACTGAGAAGTCTGTGCATTAAACAGAACATGTGATATTTCTGCCGTAGTAATGTCTGTAGTAATGACTGTAGTTGTGTGTATTGGCCTTGTTGTCTGGGATAAAGATCGAGGGAATGTGATTCATTATAAGATCTGTTTTTTTTATGACTCCTGATATCTGGAACAGACAGTATTATAATGAGCCATCTTCCCCACCGTTAATAATAGTAATATGAATAATAATACGAATAATTTGGTGGGTGCTTATATTTGTCCTATTTCGCACATTTACAAGTGTGAATTAATATGCATGTGTGAATTGGAAATGTGTTTTTTGCATATCCCAACTCCCCCTGATACACCTTCAGAGCGTTATCATCCATAATTGTTGCAGAATCCAGTTAGTTTCACACTGAAGTTAAGAAATGCTTTAATTGTTCTTAAAGAAAGTTGAAGATCACTTACTGCATTTCTATACAATTTAAAAACTCAAAAATACTGTCGGAGAACAGCAAAAAAAATATCTAAAATTGCCACAAACCCTTAGCCTATTAGCTAAACAGTTAACCGCTACACAGTAAGTCACATTAACTGGGATCACAAACCCTTAACCTATTAGCTAAACAGTTAACCGCTACACAGTAAGTCACATTAACTGGGATCACAAACCCTTAGCCTATTAGCTAAACAGTTAACCGCTACACAGTAAGTCACATTAACTGGGATCACAAACCCTTAGCCTATTAGCTAAACAGTTAACCGCTACACAGTAAGTCACATTAACTGGGATCACAAACCCTTAGCCTATTAGCTAAACAGTTAACCACTACACAGTAAGTCACATTAACTGGGATCACAAACCCTTAGCCTATTAGCTAAACAGTTAACCGCTACACAGTAAGTCACATTAACTGGGATCACAAACCCTTAGCCTATTAGCTAAACAGTTAACCGCTACACAGTAAGTCACATTAACTGGGATCACAAACCCTTAGCCTATTAGCTAAACAGTTAACCGCTACACAGTAAGTCACATTAACTGGGATCACAAACCCTTAGCCTATTAGCTAAACCGTTAACCGCTACACAGTAAGTCACATTAACTGGGATCACAAACCCTTAGCCTATTAGCTAAACAGTTAACCGCTACACGGTAAGTCACATTAACTGGGATCACAAACCCTTAGCCTATTAGCTAAACAGTTAACCGCTACACGGTAAGTCACATTAACTGGGATCACAAACCCTTAGCCTATTAGCTAAACAGTTAACCGCTACACGGTAAGTCACATTAACTGGGATCACAAACCCTTAGCCTATTAGCTAAACAGTTAACCGCTACACAGTAAGTCACATTAACTGGGATCACAAACCCTTAGCCTATTAGCTAAACAGTTAACCGCTACACAGTAAGTCACATTAACTGGGATCACAAACCCTTAGCCTATTAGCTAAACAGTTAACCGCTACACAGTAAGTCACATTAACTGGGATCACAAACCCTTAGCCTATTAGCTAAACAGTTAACCGCTACACAGTAAGTCACATTAACTGGGATCACAAACCCTTAGCCTATTAGCTAAACAGTTAACCGCTACACAGTAAGTCACATTAACTGGGATCACAAACCCTTAGCCTATTAGCTAAACAGTTAACCGCTACACAGTAAGTCACATTAACTGGGATCACAAACCCTTAGCCTTTTAGCCAAACAGTTAACCGCTACACAGTAAGTCACATTAACTGGGATCACAAACCCTTAGCCTATTAGCTAAACAGTTAACCGCTACACAGTAAGTCACATTAACTGGGATCACAAACCCTTAGCCTATTAGCTAAACAGTTAACCGCTACACAGTAAGTCACATTAACTGGGATCACAAACCCTTAGCCTATTAGCTAAACAGTTAACCGCTACACAGTAAGTCACATTAACTGGGATCACAAACCCTTAGCCTATTAGCTAAACAGTTAACCGCTACACAGTAAGTCACATTAACTGGGATCACAAACCCTTAGCCTATTAGCTAAACAGTTAACCGCTACACAGTAAGTCACATTAACTGGGATCACAAACCCTTAGCCTATTAGCTAAACAGTTAACCGCTACACAGTAAGTCACATTAACTGGGATCACAAACCCTTAGCCTATTAGCTAAACAGTTAACCGCTACACAGTAAGTCACATTAACTGGGATCACAAACCCTTAGCCTATTAGCTAAACAGTTAACCGCTACAAAGTAAGTCACATTAACTGGGATCACAAACCCTTAGCCTATTAGCTAAACAGTTAACCGCTACACAGTAAGTCACATTAACTGGGATCACAAACCCTTAGCCTATTAGCTAAACAGTTAACCGCTACACAGTAAGTCACATTAACTGGGATCACAAACCCTTAGCCTATTAGCTAAACAGTTCACCGCTACACAGTAAGTCACATTAACTGGGATCACAAACCCTTAGCCTATTAGCTAAACAGTTAACCGCTACACAGTAAGTCACATTAACTGGGATCACAAACCCTTAGCCTATTAGCTAAACAGTTAACCGCTACACAGTAAGTCACATTAACTGGGATCACAAACCCTTAGCCTATTAGCTAAACAGTTAACCGCTACACAGTAAGTCACATTAACTGGGATCACAAACCCTTAGCCTATTAGCTAAACAGTTAACCGCTACAAAGTAAGTCACATTAACTGGGATCACAAACCCTTAGCCTATTAGCTAAACAGTTAACCGCTACACAGTAAGTCACATTAACTGGGATCACAAACCCTTAGCCTATTAGCTAAACAGTTCACCGCTACACAGTAAGTCACATTAACTGGGATCACAAACCCTTAGCCTATTAGCTAAACAGTTAACCGCTACACAGTAAGTCACATTAACTGGGATCACAAACCCTTAGCCTATTAGCTAAACAGTTAACCGCTACACAGTAAGTCACATTAACTGGGATCACAAACCCTTAGCCTATTAGCTAAACAGTTCACCGCTACACAGTAAGTCACATTAACTGGGATCACAAACTACAATTGTATACGAACAGATGGATCTGTTAGCAGAAAAAATATTTTTAATAACACTTTAAAAATATGTATTTTTTAAGTACATCCTGCAATTCTACACATTTTGCCGTGACTTATGCTATGTTAATATGATATCTGAGTGAGAGTAACTAACAACATCAATGGGGGCCCCATGGTGGTCAGGGCCCCTGAGCACGTGCCCTGCATGCCCAGGTCGGTAATTCAGCCATGATTACTAGAAGTTTAGATAGCTGTCTAGACTCATTTACCAATCAAAAATAGTGTAACTGACATGGGCTAATTGAGTGACTGTCAGTGTGTGACATATAACAAGAGGAAAACTGCTGATGCACAACCAAGTTTCGAAATTGCACCTCGTGTATTCTACTATTTCAATCAACCATATTCACAAAATGTTAATGTAATGAGATTTCAGATTTTACCTCACAACGATGAGATCTCATACCCATTTTGTATAAAATCCTGCAAAAAGTAATCACAATGGAATTCAGCTAATATCTAAGTGCCTCGTGCCGGGCTCTCCAACCATGTTCGTGGAGAGCTACCATCCTGTAGGTTTTCACTCCAACCCCAGTTGTATCTAACCGGATTCAGCTTATCAACTAGTTAATTATTGAAATCAGGTACGCTAGATTACAGTTGGAGCAACAGTAGCTCTCCAGGAACAGGGTTGGAGAGCCAAGTGTATATTTCAAATAATATTTTGAGAAGGGACAGAATTTTAGTTAAAATGATATCGATTTTTTTTTAGAGAGCATGCCAGAATGGAATGGGTCAGTGTGCTTCATCACTGTAGCATGATGAACTACAGTATCTATAATGCTCTGTAAGTACAGTGCCTTGCGAAAGTATTCGGCCCCCTTGAACTTTGCGACCTTTTGCCACATTTCAGGCTTCAAACATAAAGATATAAAACTGTATTTTTTTGTGAAGAATCAACAACAAGTGGGACACAATCATGAAGTGGAACAACATTTATTGGATATTTCAAACTTTTTTAACAAATCAAAAACTGAAAAATTGGGCGTGCAAAATTATTCAGCCCCTTTACTTTCAGTGCAGCAAACTCTCTCCAGAAGTTCAGTGAGGATCTCTGAATGATCCAATGTTGACCTAAATGACTAATGATGATAAATACAATCCACCTGTGTGTAATCAAGTCTCCGTATAAATGCACCTGCACTGTGATAGTCTCAGAGGTCCGTTAAAAGCGCAGAGAGCATCATGAAGAACAAGGAACACACCAGGCAGGTCCGAGATACTGTTGTGAAGAAGTTTAAAGCCGGATTTGGATACAAAAAGATTTCCCAAGCTTAAACATCCCAAGGAGCACTGTGCAAGCAATAATATTGAAATGGAAGGAGTATCAGACCACTGCAAATCTACCAAGACCTGGCCGTCCCTCTAAACTTTCAGCTCATACAAGGAGAAGACTGATCAGAGATGCAGCCAAGAGGCCCATGATCACTCTGGATGAACTGCAGAGATCTACAGCTGAGGTGGGAGACTCTGTCCATAGGACAACAATCAGTCGTATATTGCACAAATCTGGCCTTTATGGAAGAGTGGCAAGAAGAAAGCCATTTCTTAAAGATATCCATAAAAAGTGTTGTTTAAAGTTTGCCACAAGCCACCTGGGAGACACACCAAACATGTGGAAGAAGGTGCTCTGGTCAGATGAAACCAAAATGGAACTTTTTGGCAACAATGAAAAACGTTATGTTTGGCGTAAAAGCAACACAGCTCATTACCCTGACCACACCATCCCCACTGTCAAACATGGTGGTGGCAGCATCATGGTTTGGGCCTGCTTTTCTTCAGCAGGGACAGGGAAGATGGTTAAAATTGATGGGAAGATGGATGGAGCCAAATACAGGACCATTCTCGAAGAAAACTGATGGAGTCTGCATAAGACCTGAGACTGGGACGGAGATTTGTCTTCCAACAAGACAATGATCCAAAACATAAAGCAAAATCTACAATGGAATGGTTCAAAAATAAACATATCCAGGTGTTAGAATGGCCAAGTCAATGTCCAGACCTGAATCCAATCGAGAATCTGTGGAAAGAACTGAAAACTGCTGTTCACAAATGCTCTCCATCCAACCTCACTGAGCTCGAGCTGTTTTGCAAGGAGGAATGGGAAAAAATGTCAGTCTCTCGATGTGCAAAACTGATAGAGACACCCCAAGCGACTTACAGCTGTAATCGCAGCAAAAGGTGGCGCTACAAAGTATTAATTAAGGGGGCTGAATAATTTTGCACGCCCAATTTTTTCAGGTTTTGATTTGTTAAAAAAGTTTGAAATATCCAATAAATGTCGTTCCACTTCATGATTGTTTCCCACTTGTTGTTGATTCTTCACAAAAAAATACAGTTTTATATCTTTATGTTTGAAGCCTGAAATGTGGCAAAAGGTCGCAAAGTTCAAGGGGGCCGAATACTTTCGCAAGGCACTGTATATCCGGTTTATCTTACGAAATACGTTCCTAAAGCTAACACTATGTCGTCCCATCTTCTTATTAATATATGATGTCAGAAGTGTTTTTGAAATCCCAGTACGTTACTTTTCTATAAAGTTCCATCACCTCACCTTGACTGAGAAGGTGAACTACAGTGCCTTCAGAAAGTTATCATATCCCTTTTTCCACATTTTGTTGTCTTACAGCCTGAATTTGAAATGGATTAAATGCATCTTTTTGAAATATTTGCCTACACACAGTACCCCATGTTAAAGTGGAATTATGTTGTTCAATGTATTTTTTTTATTTTTACAAATGAATAAAAAATTTAAAGCTGAAATATCTTCAGTCAATAAGTATTCAACCCCTTTGTTATGGCAAGCCTAACTAGGTTCAGGAGACAACATGTGTTTAATAAGTCACATAAGTTGCATGAAATCACTGTCTGCAATAATAGTGTTTAACATGATTTTTGAATGACTACCTCATCTCTGTACCCCACATATACAATTATCTGTAAGGTTCCTCAGTTGAGCAGTGAATTTCAAACACAGATTCAACCACAAAGACCAGGGAGGTTTTCCAATGCCTCACAAAGAAGGGCACCTATTGGAAGATGGGTAAAAAACAAACATTGAATATCCCTTTGAGTATGGTGAAGTTATTAATTACACGTGGATGGTGTATCAATATACCCAGTCACTACAAAGAAACAGGCGTCCTTCCTAACTCAGTTGCAGGAGAGTAAGGAAACTGCCCAGGGATTTCCCCATGAGGCCAATGGTGACTAAAACAGTTACAGAATTGAATGGCTGTGATAGGAAAAAACTGGGGATGGATCAACAACATTGTCGTTACTGCACAACACTAACCTAAATGACAGAGTGAAAAGAAGGAAGCCTGTACAGAATAAAAAATATTCCAAAACATCCATCTTGTTTGCAACAATACTGCAAAAAATGTGGCAAAGCAATACACTTTTTGACCTGAATACAAACTGCCACTCTCCATATTTGCAAGCATAGTGTTAGCTGCTTGTAATCGTTAAGGACTGGGGAGTTTTTCAGGATAAAAAAAATAACAGAATGGAGCTAAGAACAAGTCCTAGAGCAAAACCTGGTTCGGCCTGCTTTCCACCAGACACTGGGAGATGAGATCACCTTTCAGCAGGACAATAACCTAAAACAGAAGGCCAAACCTACAGTACACTGGAGTTGCTTACAGAGAAGACAGTGAATGTTCCTGGGTGGCTGAGTTACAGTTTTGACTTATATCTGCTTGAAAATCTATGGCAAGACTTGAAAATTGTTGTCTAGCAATGATCAACAACCAATTTGGCAGAGCTTGAAGAATTTTGAAAAGAATATTGGGCAAATATTGTACAATCCAGGTAAGCAAACAGCTGCAATCGCTGCCAAAAGGTATTCTAACATGTGTTGACTCAGGGGTGTGTAAGTGAGATATTTCTGTATTTCATTTGGAAACATTTCAAAAAACATGTTTTAACTTTGTTATTGTGGGGTAATGTGTGTAGATGGGTGAGAAAATATATTCCAAATATATTCAATCCATTTTGAATTCAGTCTATAACACAACAAACTGTTGAATAAGTCAAAGGGTATGAATACTCTCTGAAGGCACTGTGGCTGTGTGTCATTAACCCTCCTGCTGTGTCTCTGGTCATTAACCCTCCTGCTGTGTCTCTGGTCATTAACCCTCCTGCTGTGTCTCTGGTCATTAACCCTCCTGCTGTGTCTCTGGTCATTAACCCTCCTGCTGTGTCTCTGGTCATTAACCCTCCTGCTGTGTCTCTGGTCATTAACCCTCCTGCTGTGTCTCTGGTCATTAACCCTCCTGCTGTGTCTCTGGTCATTAACCCTCCTGCTGTGTCTCTGGTCATTAACCCTCCTGCTGTGTCTCTGGTCATTAACCCTCCTGCTGTGTTCCGGTCGAATTGGACCGATTTACAAGTTCTTTCTCTGAAAAATGTAGTTAATGTAATCTGATTGTCATAAGGTTCCCTGACTTTGTCCACACAGGGCATTTGAACACACAAAATACATTTAGATGATTTCCATTACATTTTGGGTGCTTTATTTAACTTTTGTACGCCTGTGGTGTTCCCAATCAAAAATTACCAGTCCTTAGAAATTAATGGGTGAGTCTACAATTAGTGTATAAAATTGAGTTCAGGCACATGCCCATTCATCAGATGGACACACTTCCTCTCCCAGACCCCCACATACATGTGTGTTTGAGCACACAGACACACACACACCTCACTCCCCTTCTTGGCTTCCATGGCAACCCCCACGGGAACATTTCCCCAATATAATTTTTCCCCCATGGGAACCACACCTGTTGACATTCTCACAAACAATTGCAACATTGTTTCAATAATCTATAGAACTTTTCTCGCAGCTCTGGTATATAAAGCTTTTTTGAGGTCTTGCTCACAATTCATTCTGTGGCAGCACAATGACCAAACGATATATTGTATGTGAGGCTCTTGATCATATCTTTGATCATGACACTGGTGAGGAGGAGTGTCCTTGTTAAACTTTGACACAAATTAGTCTGTGATAAATATCACAATGTTTCATCTGAGTATTTGTTATAGTCAAAATCATCCATGCATTATGCATACTTATCCATACTTTTTTAAACTCAAAATGCCTTGTATGAGCTCAGGTCAATGAGGCCTACAGGCCATGAAATAGCAAATAGAAGTTCAAAACGTGTTATGTTCGCAAGAACTTAAGTTGATAAAAATATCTAACAGAACATTAGGTGATAATGTATGTATTATTAAGAGGACAGACAGGCTCAGTAATGAGGTGGGATTCCTCAGTAAAGGCCCAGCCACCCAACACTTCACATGACAATTTCTGGATACAGGATCTAGCTGGAAGAGCTCTCCTCAACTCTCCACTTTTTGGAGTTAACAGTCCGTATAACCACCTGCCAAAACACCATTAGTGTTTGAAACCAAGAGTAGAGTGATAGAAAACAGATATTCTCTCAGAGCAAGAGTGATTCCCAGAAGCAGTGTTTGTGTGTGAAGCATGTGTGTGACCTTTGCCCAGTGACCTCTGTGACCTGGTGGAGTCTGAGCTCTCTGGGTGTATATCTTCTGCGGTGTCTCTGTATCTTGGTTTAAGGAGGGTTATATGCTGTGCCAAACCCAACACTCCTCTACATACACTTCTGATAACAGGATGTAGTACCCTTTTTGGGCTTGTTAGGGACTTGATACTCAAGCTTTCTGCCCATATAAGACATGTCTATGTCCTGGAAAGTTTGCTGTTATTTACAACTGTCATGCTAATCACATTAGCGCATGATAGCTCAACCGTCCCGGTATAGGGACACCGATCCTGTGTATTAAGGGAGATTGATGTCATGTCATTCATCTCAGTCAATATGTTTATTGTTAAATTCAGTTACAGTATTTATAGTTTAGGCAAGTAGTCTGACAACCACAATAGCAGGACTAAGGCTATGGGTACTCAGAAAAATATCCTCCAGAGAGATGTCCTATCCCTGTATGTGATCTTTGATATGGGCAGACAAGACAGTATCTCCCAGACACAACTAGACTGTTTGTTTGGATTCTCTGACACTGTGCTTTGGGCTGAACTAATTTCTCTTGGACTGCCACCACATCATCCTCTGACCCTAACCTCTAAATATACTCCTACCCCAATAACCTTATGGACAAATAGCCAGATAGGAATTTCAAATATGGAATCCAACATCATAGAGACATTAATGCAACATTAATGAAAATAAGAATCATCCATAACTACTGGATGATATTAATCATTCCCTAATGATTTATTACATCAACACTCTCAATGAACATATCAGTAGACAACCATGCTGTTTATGAGAATGGCTTAGTGTGGGTACATCTAGTCTACAACACATTTTGGTGCTCAGTGAAATCTTTCATTCTAACGAGACATAATTCTAACAAGATATTCATACTTAAAACTTCCCATGTGTTTCCATTATAAGCAATGCTTCTAAGATGTTGTATAATTTCAGCCAGTAGTTTTGAAAGTAGCGCTCACGAGCCAAATGGGTCCCACGAAAATGGTGTACTATGTCATCCATTTCATATAATGTATATTTTTGGGGTAGGATATGTTACAAATTCCAATTTTTACAATATGTTACAAATTTGTAAGTGCTGCATCTTTAAAGCTACCCACAACAATACAAAAAAATACAGGCAGCCAGACATGAGTGTTGACTATCTGACTGGTGGCAATACAGGCAGCTGCTCCCTTTGTGTTCATCGTACTCCACTTAGCCTCACTCAATTTGGCTGATCTCTCTCTCTCTCTCTCTCTCTCTCTCTCTCTCTCTCTCTCTATCTCTCTCTCTCTCTCTCTCTCTCTATCTCTCTCTCTCTCTCTCTCTCTCTCTCTCTCTCTCTCTCTCTCTCTCTCTCTCTCTCTCTCTCTCTCTCTCTCTCTCTCTCTCTCTCTCTCAGAGAAGTGGACCATAGTATATAGTATTTTATATCCTCTGGGAAGCATGGGCTTTGTAGATAGTAGAGAGAAACAGAGAAATACTTGGAATATGATAGGGGTTCTAATAAATTCCAATCCCCAATTTATTTTGAGGACCTTGATTGTATAACGAATTCAACTTGTTAAACTCCAGTGGCAGGTTCATTTGAAAATCTCTCGGCTGATTGTATATTTGTATTACTGAGTGAGCTTGGCACCAAAAGGACATCATCGTCAGTTAAATTCTAATTTGTCCCAGAGAGTATTCAGATCAGCTCTGCTTAAAACCGCTGGGTGGCTTTTGCATGTTGCTAATATATCCCTTTGAACGGTTCATGCATGTGGATACGTCTTAATCAAGTTATGTCTGTATCCTATTTCCATCACTTTCAACTTGCCAATATCAATCCATATTCAATGAGAAGTCAAGCTTCACAATATTGGTCTAGTCAAAGAAATGAGGAAACCTCAAATATGTTAGTGCTAAATGCATGTTGCCACAGATTGATTTTGAGATATTGAGATATTCTAAGACATAGAAAATATTAATTAGCCATGTGACAATATTATTTCATCCCATATGCGTTCAGGCTCGAAATAGTTGTTTTGAAGCCTTTGGAAAGAATATCACCACAATTACCCCACTTCTAGCCTTTCCAAACAAAAAGAAACCCACTTTTCATATCTGACCTTGAGGATTCTGACGAGAGAAGAATGAGCAGTGTGTGGGATGGGGGAGGGGCAGCGTTTTCTCCCCACAGACACATCTCAACAGGCCTCCAGCTGAATTGAGTTTGATTACAGTGCTGATTCCTCTGATTTTGTCAACTTAAAACTGTAATCCTTAATTGAAACAATAATAGATTGGACACCCTGCCTGTGTTTTAGTGATAGCTGAGGGATGGGCCTGGAGAAATGTAAGGTATCCATTATATCAAAATTATAGTTCACTTTGTTTACAAATAATGTTTACTTCTATTTTGGGTTCTGATGTGGTGGGACAGTTAAACTAAGCTCATGAGGCATTTGTAAGTTATATTCTTCAAGAGTCAATTAGTATATATAATTCATGTATAAGTCCAAAAAATGTATGTAGCAACTAAGGATTCTAGCTTTAATTAACAAACTGTTACAAGCCAAAAACAATCCTCCCATGCAGGCAGGCACACAATACAGCAGCCCAGTAAAGTAGCATTAGCCACACTCACCACAAACACAACACGCTCCCTGGCAAGGTGACCCTGCCGTGTTGTTTTCTTTTATTGGAATTTCCTGTTCACTACCACAGATGCTAATTACTCACTAGATAGAGCAATAACCCCCCCCACGTCTCTTTTGTGAGAAAAGGTTTCCCAGGCAACCTCAAGCCGCAAGTCCACTTGCATTTGCACCCTACTGCCTTGTGTTTATTTTGAGGATATTAATCTTTTTAGAAAAAGGACTGAACTCAATCCTCTTCAGAGCCGTCACTACGGGAACAGCAGGTATGATGTACACAAGGCACCTCGAATTTGGGGGGGGATTTTGTGCTTTTTATATTTCAAGCATGGTAATTTAGACTGGAAAACAAAATGCACTCATGCCAAATAATGGCACCTCTACAAAGGAAAGAGTCTTATACATTTATACACACACACACAAATATATGCACGCACGCACACACACACACACACACACACACACACACACACACACACACACACACACACACACACACACACACACACACACACACACACACACACACACACACACACACACAGAGACCAGAGCATGAAAGCACAGCACCGGACGGTCCCCGTTAAGCTATTTGATCATGATCTGCTGTCGAGGTTTGTGTGTCAATTACAGTCATTAGATCCCAGCGTTACTACAGCTTTCAAATGTTGGCTCATAACGGACCACAGCACAGCCTCTAGCTGAAACTCTAAAGTCATAAAACTGGAATAAAATCCAATTCATTCGGATATGAATTCATAAAGAGCATCAATCAGACCATCAGTGAGACCAGGACCTGCTGCCTGGAGACGATAGCTGACCGGAATGCTCAATCTTATGTGACAGCTAATCTTATTTCCCCACAAACTCACTCCTCTTGTGTCTCGGGGGACAGATTGGCACAGTAGTATTGTACATTAGGATGGATAGACAGAGGGCTTGCAACCAAAAAGGCTATTTGTGTGGCTATAGGAAATGAGGAGACATCAAGGCTAGCGCTCCATGCAGGCATTTCAACGAGACAAATACAGGTGAAAAGTCAGTGATGCCCTACATGCTGCACTTCCTAGGCTGACAATACGGTAAATGAGTCAAAGGGGTTGAAGTCATTTCCTTGGATTTAACAGCTGAACAGCCATTCAACAATAAATCAAATAGAAATCTATATCCAGGAGGGAATATTCTGTCTAGCCCAGCAAAAGATGCAAACGCATTAAATGAACAAACTCAAGAGCAAATAAAACAGCATTTTTAGAAAGCAAAATGTGTCACTGGCTAGAAGCAAATGTTTTATTAAAAACAGGAGAGCGTAAGAATGCAATAAGAGTGTGTCTTTCTCTCTATCTCGTCGGAATTTGCAAACAGACTGAAACCTTCAGTAGTTTCTTATCAACCAACTGACAGATCTGGATCTCCTGTCTGGTAGTAATGCAGACTTCATAGTGCATGTGTGACATCTCCCAGTTCCCGAGAGGCCAGTTCATCCTTGATGGAGTTAGACAACCCCTGGTGGAAAGCGGTGACCAGTGTATTCCACCCACTCTGGGCGGCAAGGGTGCAGAACTCAATGGCGAAGTCAGCCACTGGTCTGGCCCCTTGGCGGATGTTGAAAAGTCGGCTAGCCGCTTTTCGTCCTCCGACTGGGTGGTTGAAGCTCTGCAGGGAAAGCTAATATGGAGCTGCAGGATGGTGGCTGCTGCTCCCACACCACCGTAGCCCATGCCAGAGCCTTGCCTGAGAGTAGAGCGATTATGTAGGCATTCATGGCCCGATTGGTGTGGAACGAGGATGACTGTAGCTCGAACACCAGAGAGCACTGGGCGAGGACCCCCTTGCACTCCCAGGTTTTCGTCATACCGCTCGGGGCCTGGGATCTTGGGTTCCCTGTGCAGGTTCCCTGGAGGAATTACGACGACACCTGTAGCACTGAGTGATGAGACTTGGGCATTGGCTCCTCCTGGGTTGGGGTTGGACTGTGGTTGGAGGAAGTTGGTAAGCGCCCGGAGTGTTTCTGATATCTGGAGGAGTTGTTCTTGCTGCCGCCCCAGCTGTGCTCCTTGGTGGTTTACAACATTCTTGATCTGGGTGATCTCTGCTGGTTAAGTGTTGTGGGCTGAAGCTTGCTGTGACATGGTGAGGTTGGACCCAGGTGCAGAGAAGAGACCAGACAAGGAATAAAGGATAAACATAATATTTTACTGAGAAATGGTAATGGAAGGATCACTGGGAAAACAACAAACACTAAGTCTCGAATAAACTCAATCAAGAGACAAACGAACCCGGCACATAATTCAAGCTTCAGCAAAAGACAACAGAAAACACACCTCTAAATAGGACACAGCTGAGTGTCGTAAATGTCTCTAGGACGGTCTCTGTGACCCTCTGGTGACAGGTGAAAGCATGACAGCATGCAGGAGTAATTGGTAACATTTCCTGCTCCTGTTTGTTTCTCTGTCCAGCCCAGAAAAAATTGCAATTTGTGCATAATACTGTAATAGATTGAATATGGTGTTCTGCCTGCTCCTTAATTTGTGCTGCTCCTTAGCAAATTATGCTTACATTGCATAATATTTGTTCAGTTTTTGTTGTTGTAGAATATTCTGACATTTTGCGTTACATCTTAGGACAGTCTTTAATTAATATGCTGCAAACAGCCTGCTGCCCATCCATTTGTGTAACATGTCTGTTCACATGTGCAGTACATGTGTTCAACTCCGGAGATTATATTCTGTGTGTGTGTTGGGAATAGGAGTTCTGCTTCACTTACATTAAGCTCATTATGTAAACCTTCTGTCTCCACATCAGATTCTTTGTTTATCAGAATAAATGTCTGTTTACACCATGTAGACTTAAATAGGACAGCCGATGACACAAAGGGGAGATTCCACATTTTAAAAAAAGATTCAAAAGGCAGAATTCATGTAAAACCCTGTGAAAGACAGCCTGGGGAGGAGGAAGGAGGATCTTTCAGAGGATGGGAATCCCTGGCCACGAGTCACATGTTGTCTGACAGAACCCGATACCTTCATCCTCTCTCTCTCTTTCTCTCCCTCTCTCTCCTCTCTCTCCTCTCTCTCTCCTCTCTCTCTCTCTCTCTTTCTCTCCCTCTCTCTCCTCTCTCTCCTCTCTCTCCTCTCTCTCTTTCTCTCCCTCTCTCTCCTCTCTCTCCTCTCTTTCTCTCTCTCTCTCTCTAGAAGGCAGAGGAAAAGGAAAAAAGGAAGGCACGGCTGCCCTAACAAGCTCAGTCTAGAGAGACTCTCTGACTACCTCCCTGAGGAGGAAAGAGCTATTAAAGACAAAAACTGAAAAAACCCTGCTATACTGTAATAGCACAAACAGTATTCTCTCCATACAGCACTATACAGTATGGCGGCCATCTGGCTTTGGTTGTGTTCCAACAGTACCTATTGCCCCTTTCTTGTCAGGGACATACAGGCCAGGGCTAGATATACTGCACCAAACAGGACCAGGTATGGGTAGATTGACAGAAATCACACAGAGTGATAGAGACCAACAGCCTCAGCAGACAGACATCCACATTTTCTGCATCGTCAATGTTATGAAGCAGGAACCAGCCTCACCAGGCTTTCTCCTCTTCCCCCTGGGAGATGTAGGATTCCTCCTAGCTCTGACAGATGTAGCTACACTGCTGATTAGTGTTTCTGTATCTGTATCTCAGACGAGCAAGAGGAGATTGTCGCACTAAACTAAAACCCTTCATGGTTATTCAGAGTGTTTGATGACTAAGTCTGTTGTTTTAAATTTCACAATCTCAGATTAACATCAAATCCACAGGAACACACAGTGACCAATTGCACTTCATCCTTAATTTAAGCATAAACAAGAGGCAAAAACTTGTCCAAGAGCAGAAACAGTCCTCATTCCTCACTAAGAAAAAAAAGAAGAAAAAAAAAAAAAAGAAGGAAGGAAAAAAAGTGTGCCATTTATCTCACTAAGCCACAGTGTACGGATGTTGGACAGGTTTGATAGAGTGGTGCGATGGTAATGGCAGCCACGACACAGGCCTCGCGGGTGACACTCGGTATTTAAACGAGAGATTTCCTCCATGAACTGCTGTGATGCATCACTACAAGCAGACTCATCGAGAACAACCTCTGTAGCCAGACAGGGTCCTCTTCTCACTTTGTATGATTTATCACTAGGTGAGAGAGTCCCACATTTCCCAACACAAGCACTCCTATTGATCACAACTATTTGAAGGGTGAGAAACACTTTTTCAAATGGTTTTGGTCCTTGGTGAAAGCTGCAAGGGACAATTGTCCAATCAGAGAAAATAACCTGTGGTTAGATTTATGTTATTTGATCCAAAGATTCTATACTCTTAGTTTCTGTGGCCCTTTTTTGACAGCTGTTGATATAGTTCTTCCACAACAGGCTTTATATGTACATACATTTAATGAAATTAAGTGATTCATTGGTTCTCTTGTTGCGTCCAGGTGGCTCACCGGACAGAAGCAGCAATGTGATTGTTTGGGTCAGAGAGCAGATGATGTCCTGGTACAGCTAAAGCAGAGAATCCCCCTCCTGTCCTCTGTCCTATATGAGGACCCGAAGATGACTGTCACCAGCCGGCAGTCCTTCAATGTCCTGACGGTCATCTTCCTCCTGCTGTCCACCGCAGGTCAGTGCGGCTTTAACCTCTTCGTTATGGTGTGTGTGTGTGTGTGTGTGTGTGTGTGTGTGTGTGTGTGTGTGTGTGTGTGTGTGTGTGTGTGTGTGTGTGTGTGTGTGTGTGTGTGTGTGTGTGTGTGTGAAGATGGCATTTTATTGCATTCAATGTATCTTCACTTTCACCTTTTTTAAATGTGTGATTTTGTTACTTATGTGTTAATTGGGCCCAAAACGGACATTATTCAAGCCATTACATATTTGTACATTTAACACTTCATCCTCAACATTTCAGTAGTTTGTCTTGTCAATTTCAGTGTTTTCGGGTGTGTTGGTTTGTGACTTGAAAGGTGGTCTGTTTGAACAGTGGGGGAAAAATGCTTGGAAGAGGTAGACTTGCTATATTTTCTGCAGGAAAAGTTTTGTTTTAATAACCTTTTAGCATGGTCTGGGTTTCAACCTCTTTAAAAACATCTGTTTTATAGCCTCATAAATATTTATTGAATTCTGACCATTTTTATCAGTCCAGTTATTATTTGAACCTCTTGATATGCACAGGGTATGGCCAGCTCCGTCACAGTGTTTGTGTTTAAGTGTGTAGTCTTTTCCCATAGTTGCCTATGAGTCTGGCAAGCGAGACTGGTGTATGACTGTCTCAGGAACAGTATTCTGCATGGTAAAACATCATTGTTGATTACTGCATTTGTGAATCTCTGTCGGTATCCTACAAATGTTATCTTGATTTTTTCTTTTTCAGCTCACAGGTTGAGGTTATAAACGTAACAATAGAGCCAAACTGCTTCCTGTAATATGCTAAAATTGTAAAGGTGTTAATGTAATTAACAACATGGCAATGTTTACGATGATTTCCTAACCAGATCCAGCTGTTTCCCATCTAATAAGACTGAGACTGCCTTCCCCCTGGTCTGCCTCTCCCTAACTCTTTAAGTCTTGCATCATTAGAGGACTTTATGGTCCACTTCTGATCCCGAGCTGCTCTGCTTCCTTATTGCCAATTCACCCTACTATTACCGCTGACCCCTCCTTTATATCCTGTCAATTATGAGATTAGCTATAGGATCAGAATACCAGAGGCGGAGTTAAGCATAAATAATGCTGTCTTTCCAATGTCAGTTTGGGATTGATGTTTGACCTTTTAGAAGTTACTGGTTTGATTTATATATCATCTTCACATGTACCTTTATCTTGCAGTATACAGTTACAGGTCTGGTCTGTACAGGTTTGAGAAATTGTCCCTGAAAATGTACACAAATGACATCTATATTTTTCTGTGACATCTGCAAGCTCCTCTTTTCTGTCAGTTCAGTACAAGTATATGAATTCTAGATTTGAGTGCTGACAGAAATTGTATTTCAGAAGATAAGTGGCATATATCTATTTGTGAGAGGTTATTTCACAGATAAAGAAGGGTAATGAGATATGTATTGCTGTGAGTGTGAATGTACTGCTGTGAGTGTGTTTAAGTGCACACACTTTTGTGAGAGTCTGCATACTATTAAACCTCAAGATGAAGTTTTCCTTGTCTCATCAAATACAATAAAATGTATCTTATTTCCTAGCAAAGATACAACGTAGAATAAAGAGCCAATTTCTCTGTCTCTCAAATCAATCTCTGACTTTAAACCTCTGGAGTAAGGCTTCATTACAGCCTCCCCACTCCTCATTCTACTTCCCTGTTCAGCATGGAAGCAAAAGCCTGACAATTAGAGCGAGTCGGAGGGAAGTCAATTCTAGCTATCCAGCCAGCCAGTCAGTTAGCCAGCCATTCAGTCAGCCGGCCCAGAGTGAGGCAATAAACCAAGCTCATTAGATCTGAGTGTTCTCCCCTTTCAAATGACCAATCTGTTCCTGCTTGGCCTGCATAGGATTAGATAATACCTTTAC
The DNA here is from genome assembly GCF_002021735.2 of Oncorhynchus kisutch. NCBI lineage: Eukaryota > Metazoa > Chordata > Actinopteri > Salmoniformes > Salmonidae > Oncorhynchus > Oncorhynchus kisutch. The sequence goes on along the minus strand of NC_034183.2, from coordinate 16,837,318 downwards.
CATCAGCAGCAGAAATATATAATTACCCCCCTCTCGTCCTCTGTCATTGCTAGTGCAGGCAGCACTCACTCCCTAATGCTGGAAGGGTTTTCCCCAGCTATGCTATGGGGGACGCTTTTACCTGTTATTATATTATAATAAAATATATATAATATATATTAATAAAATATGAAAAGATGCCAAATTGTCAATTGTCAATCCTGATCGGTTGCGACGGTGTCTGTCTAACAAGTGGTTTTGTCTTGGTCCACAATGACATATGATACAGACTTAATCATTATCTCTGGTCTGTTACAATGACAGATTGGTAATTGGTGATCATCTACATGAGTCCAGTCTGCCAAATGATGTTTCCATGACTCCCATCAAAGAGAAACACTTCTCTGGTTGACTCAATCAGATATGAGTAAATGCCTGTTGATTTCTGTTTGGTTTTCTATCATTTGCAATGTAATTGAAATCACAACAAGCTGAATCATGATGTTCCCAATCATTATAATCCATTTATCAGATTTGTAAAACAATTCAAAAAAATATTTTAGCTCACAAAGTGTAAGTGCTTTCCAAGAAGACTACAGTATTAGACTCTCTCTCTCTCTCTCTCTGTCTCTCTCTCTTCCACAGCTCTATCAGCTAATTTCAGAGTGTGTGAACCATATTCCGACCACAAGGGGCGCTACCACTTTGGTTTCCACTGCCCTCGTCTCTCTGACAACAAGACCTACATGTTCTGCTGTCACCACAACAACACAGCCTTCAAGTACTGCTGTAAGGAGACTGAGTTCCAGACGGTCATGCAGGTCAACCTCACCACCACCACAGACGGCTTCAAACACAAGTGAGTCCTATTCAGGTTTTGTCAGTGTATATATGGAGTGGTACTGTTCCTTGTCTGTTAGTAGGCTAATTATTGTGATTCTATTATACAGTGTGCTGTTATTATAAATTGCTAGGCTACTTACATTAGGTCGAGCGAATACCTTAAGAACATAGAAAATGTTATCCGCAAGGAAACAGCCATTAGCTTTTCACTCACAATTGAGACATTTCCACAGAGAAAAAATCCCTGGCCTTTAAATGTTAGTGATTGATAAGCTGTTAGCTCCCTTGACAATATCTCACTCATTGACACCATTTGACTGGTGCTCAAAGGGCACATTGACATTGATTTACACCTACAGAGAGAATCAGAACCACAGCAGTGAAGAACTGAGGCTTTGTTACTGAGTGAGTGGGTGGGCTGCCATCTCTCAGCAAAGTTTAATAAAGTGCTTTAGTGTACTGTATCTTACTATACTGTACTATAGTATAATATTATATAGTATACTATAATACTGCACTACACTACAAATGTCGGTAAGACCAAGAAGCTGATTGTGGACTACAGGAAAAAGAGCAGAGACCATGCCTCCATCCACATCGACAGGGCTGTAGTGGAGCGGGTCGAGGGCTTCAAGTTCCTTGATGTCCACATCACTAAGGACTTAACATGGTCCACACACACCTGCACAGTCGTGAAACATTGCTCCAACCACCCAAGCCATAGACTGTTCTGGCAAACGGTTCTGGAACATGGGCTCTCGGAACAACAGACTCCGAGACTGCATCTATCCCCAAGCCATAAGACTGCTAAATAGCCATAAGAATGCTAAATAGTTAATTACATGGTTACCCGGACTATCTGCACTGACGCTATCTTGCACTGACTCTATGCACACTCACAAGACTATATACATTACACACACTAAATACACGCTCACTCACACACACAAACACATACTTACACACTTTTACACTGATCATATGCTGCGGCTGCTACTCTGTTCTTTATTTTACTCTTATAATAATCTACCCTGATGCCTAGGTACATTACCCTGCCTTCAAGTACATATCTACCTCAAATACTTCATACCCCTGCACATTGATCTGGTACTATTTTTCTTTTTATGATTATTTTGAACTGCATCGTTGGGAAGGGCTCGTAAGCATTTCATGGTAAAGTCTACACTCGTTGTATTTGGCGCATGTGACAAATTCAATTTGATTTGACTACACTGCAATGCACTACACTACTACACTGCACTACACTATACTACACAGTACTATGACAGTCTTAAATATAAATCTTTGTCTATGTAGCCAACAGCTCCGTCTGCAGCAACCGGGTAGAGATTAGTAAGAGAAGAGACAGGTAGGAATGACCTCCCAGAGTGTGAAGGAGCTCAGTAAGAGTACAGACAGGGAGGAATGACCTCCCAGAGTGTGAAGGAGCTCAGTAAGAGAACAGACAGGGAAGAATGACCTCCAAGAGTGTGAAGGAGCTCAGTAAGAGTACAGACAGGGAGGAATGACCTACCAGAGTGTGAAGGAGCTCAGTAAGAGAACAGACAGGGAGGAATGACCTCCCAGAGTGTGAAGGAGCTCAGTAAGAGAACAGACAGGGAAGAATGACCTCCCAGAGTGGGAAGGAGCTCAGTAAGAGAACAGACAGGGAGGAATGACCTCCCAGAGTGTAAAGGAGCTCAGTAGAAGTACTCCCTGATAAACAGAAACATAGAGTGCGCTCTCTCGTGCACTCTCTCTTTCTCTCCTCTAATACCCTCTCAGCAGGTGCTCTCTATGGCCAGTTACACAGCCCCTCTGGCAGGTCAGGATATTTCATCTAGTGGCTGATAACATAATGGGAGGACATTTCATCCTCCTCCGCTCTGGACTGCACAGCTGAAGTGGTGATATTTACCACTGGCCCCAGGTTAAACTGGCAATAGCTCTGGGTCTGAGACTCTGAGCGTTCTGTCTACTGTTAGGAGCATGAGCTATTCTATTATTGTAGCTTATGATTGGACCATGTACCGGTATTAGCAGGTGATGACTTCATGTGTATGCATTAGGAAAGTTGCCTTGTTTAACATTGTCTAACATTTGTTGTTGCTGTGTGGTGAGTCTGCTCTCATCAATCTCTCCACACAGACAGCTGTCCAAACAGTCCCCTTTGCTTACTCTAGGTTCACTTAAATACACTCCTGAATGGCCCCACTGCCCTTAAACAGACAGATTTACACATCACCATAGACTGCTAAGCTATGCAAACAGTCAGCTATATGTCACACAGGCCCGGCGAGGGAAGTGAGACAAGGTAAACAGGGGTTTTATTTGGGTTTGTTTGAGTGCAGTTGCAAAGCTAGTGACCATGGTGGGTTTATTATTCCTGGTGTTGTGAAATATCTACAACACCATCCAAGGAGCTATTTGGTCAGCATGTTATGCATTAGACCAGGGTTTCCCAAACTCGGACTTTGGGACCCCAAGGGGTGCACGTTTGAGTTTTTACCCTAGCACTACACAGCTGATAATAATCAACTAATCATCAAGCTTTGGTGTTCCCTCCATATGATAAACCTCACTTTGGCCGTAATATCCTCTCTCCACTGTCTTTCATGATCAAAGTGATCATTTTATGTCAACTTTGGAGATTTGCATTCTAATAGGAATGGGTAGTGTCTTCCTGGGTAGTCCCTTTTCTAATGCACAGCTCTGCTCCGTAAAACCATCATCTTAGTAACACATCCTCGAGACATTTATTACAAGTCTCATTCATAACGCTGTTCGTGGAGGTAGAGTGTAATTGGAAACTATTTGCACTCATTTTTACCTTGCAGCGATTTATGGATTGGCGAGTGAATCCCGCAAATGGTTTAATGCACCACATAAATCCTTATGGCGTGTGAAATACATAAAATGTGTTGGTGTTGAATACTGGGACAAAATATTGAAGAGCAATGAAGTTCTTAAAATGGATAGGCTGTGAGAGTGCCCTTTACATCTCAGTAAAGCACTCCCTTTACCGTAATATCAAATGACAAAAAAATATGCTTGAAATGCAACATACAAATATTTAGAATGATATTTCACACCATTCTCACTCCGTCTCTCTCTTCACCTATCTGTTCTCTACAGTAACTACACAGCCCTAGTAGGAGTGTGGATCTATGGCTTCTTCGTCATGGTGCTGCTAGCCCTGGACTTCCTCTACTACTCGGCCATGAACTATGAGCTGTGTCGGGTTTACCTGGAGAAGTGGGGTCTGGGAGGGCGCTGGCTGAAGAAGGCTAGGAGCCAGTGGCACCGGCCTGTCCCAGGAGAGGAGAGTGAGACCCAGAACCAGGCCCAGGGTCACCCCATGGCCCTCAGTCACCACCACCCCAGACACAGCCTCAGAGGCGAGGGCCAGAGCCCCACGCTCCTCCCCTACCACACACCGACCGTCTGGTGAGTCACCCCGTCACACAGTGGATGTCCATTCAGACTCATTGTGCATTAAACAGTATGGACTTGTATAGAGTTGTCAGGATAAGGAAAGTAACACTTTTCAAATGCCATTTGGTGCTCATGATTTAATTATATACAGCAGAAAGCACAAGGGAGCCTAGCACATTCTCCCTCAGGGTTCATCACCTCACGTTGTCTTGCTCTATGTCTCATTGAATGTTACAATGTTGCTAAGTGAAAGTTACCATAGCAAACCATCAGCACAATATTTCTCCCTAAGAAAAGATTTGGCATCTCCAGCATAGACCCAAGTTTCAATACCGGGAATAAATCGGATTTATCCCTAGTGTCCCGGGAACATTTGAAGCATTTAAAACACAGAGAGCGCTCCAGGAGACACAAAGGGTTGTCGAATCATACAAACTGTGTAACTGTATAACAAAAGCCAAATGACCAAAGTTGCTAAGCTTTAGATAACCTCCTTCAACGAATGACAGAATATCTCATATACAGATAGCAGATCAGCTAATGAATAACGGGGAGTGGAAATCGTTTAAATACCAACTCAGTTTTAAAAACTCTCATACCATTTGTTGATCACACATTCTCTAGTGAAGCTCTAAGCAAGTATGAGAGCGCGCAGAGTAGCAGGGAAATGTTATAGAGGTATCTTGACATGCAGGGGAGAGAGGTGTTTTGATCATGCAACCTATGGATTACAGAATAAAGTTAGGAATGTTCATGTGAGACAGGAGTCAGGAGTTTGGGAGAGGTGGGATTTGGACTGGATAGGAAAATAGCCTAGGCTGTAGGACGGGAGAAGGTAGAATTTTCCCCTCATGCCTCTTGGAATTGTTAACAAACTTCATGTTTGTAACCAGGTTTCCATCTAACCATTTTATGCAAGTAAAGTAGCCTACATGTTGGATAAAAAAATGCACAACAGGCCTGATGGGAACAGCTAATTTGTCTGTAAACTTTCCTTTTGTTGACAAAACTAAATACGCTAGACAAGGAGGGATCTTTTTGTGTCAGCAAAATGAATTATGTGAGAAATGGCGGTGGTCCAAAATGACACAAAACATTATTTACCCTTTCATTACTCTTACAGTGCTATTTGGTTGTTAATTGGATTCGTTCCCGACATTTCTGGATTTGTATCATTTTTTATTACTGTGTACAGTTGACATTTTACTGCATTGTTTAGAGCTAGTAACATAAGCATTTTGCTGCATTGTTTAGAGCTAGTAACGTAAGCATTTTACTGCATTGTTTAGAGCTAGTAACATAAGCATTTTACTGCATTGTTTAGAGCTAGTAACATAAGCATTTTGCTGCATTGTTTAGAGCTAGTAACATAAGCATTTTAATGCATTGTTTAGAGCTAGTAACATAAGCATTTTACTGCATTGTTTAGAGCTAGTAACATAAGCATTTTGCTGCATTGTTTAGAGCTAGTAACATAAGCATTTTGCTGCATTGTTTAGAGCTAGTAACATAAGCATTTTACTGCATTGTTTAGAGCTAGTAACATAAGCATTTTAATGCATTGTTTAGAGCTAGTAACATAAGCATTTTAATGCATTGTTTAGAGCTAGTAACATAAGTATTTTACTGCATTGTTTAGAGCTAGTAACATAAGCATTTTGCTGCACCCTCTACAACATCTGCTAATCTGTGTAAGCGACCAATACACTTTTATTTGATTGCCCCCAAACGCTTCGTAGGATGATGGGAATCAGAAACACTGAGCCTCGCCACACTCTCATGCCCTCACCTGTTCTAACCTTACACACACACACACACACACACACACACACACACACACACACACACACACACACACACACACACACACACACACACACACACACACACACACACACACACACACACACACACATACTCACTTGTGTCACATCTTCCCACACACACATGCAGTCACCTACTCTTTTCCATATCATGTCTCAACATGCTCCTTCAGTCACCACTTAGAGGAGGAAAGTGAGAGACAACCAATGGTATCTTGGAGACACACATCCAGCCTCGACCCACATATACAGTGCATTTGGAAAGTAATCAGACCCCTTTACTTTTTCCACATTTTGTTATGTTACAGCCTTATTCTAAAATGGATTAAAAAATAATAAGTCCTCATCACAATACCCCATGATGACAAAGCAATAACAGGTTTTTAGAAATGTTTATAACATTTACATAACTATTCAGACCCTTTGCTCAGTACTTTCTTCAAGCACCTTTGCCAGCGATTACAGCTTTGAGTCTTCTTGGGTACGACACTACAAGCTTGACACATATGTATTTGGGGAGTTTCTCCTATTCTTCTCTGCAGATTCTCTCAAGCTCTGTCGGGTTGGAAAGGGAGTGTCGCTGCACAGCTATTTTCAGGTCTCTCCAGATATTAGGTTGATTTAAAGTCCGGCGTCTGTCTGGGCCACTCAATAACATTCAGAGACTTGTTCTGAAGCTACTCCTGCATTGTCTTGGCTGTGTGCTTAGGGTCATTGTTCTGTTGGAAGGTAAACCTTCGCCCCAGTCTGAGGTCCTGAGTGCTCTGGAGCAGGTTTTCATCAGGATCTCTCTGTACTTTGCTCCATTCATCTTTCCCTTGATCCTGACTAGTCTCCCAATCCCTGCCGCTGAAAAACATCCCCACAGCATGATGCTGCCACCACCATGCTTCAGGGGTGGTGCAAGGTTTTCTCCAGACCTGATGCTTAGCATTCAGGTCAAATAGTTCAATCTTGGTTTCATCAGACCAGATAATCTTGTTTCTCATGGTCTGAGAGTCGTTTAGGTACCTTTGACAAACTCCATGTGCCTTTTACTGAGGAGTGGCATCTGTCTGCACACTATCATGAAGACCTGATGGTGGAGTGCTGAAGAGATCGTTGTTCTACTGGAAGGTTCTCCCTTCTCCACAGAGGAACTCTGGAGCTCTGTCAGAGTGACCATCAAGTTCTTGGTCACCTCCCTGACCAAGGCCCTTCTCCGCCGATTGCTGAGTTTGGCCAGGCGGCCAGTTCTAGGAAGAGTCATGGTGGTTCCAATGCTGCAAGAATGTTTTGGTAACCTTGTGCCTCAACACAATTGGAGCTCTACGGACAATTCCTTTAACCTCATGGCTTGGTTTTGTTCTGAAATGCACTGTCATCTGTAGGACCTTATATAGACAGGTGTGTGCCTTTCCAAATCATGTCCAATCAATTGAATTTACCACAGGTGGACTCCAATCAAGTTATAGAAACATCTCAAGGATGATCACTGGAAAAAGGATGTGCCTGAGCTCAATTTCAAATCTCATAGCAAAGGGTCTGTATTCTTATTTAAGTAACGTGTTTCTATTTTTTTTATATATATAAATTTGCAAAAATGTCTAAACACCTGTTTTTACTTTGTCATTATGGGATATTGTGTGTAGATTGATGAAGGAAAACAATATTTTATAAATTTTAGAATAAGGCTGTAACATAAAAAAAATGTGGAAAAAGTCTAGGGGTATGAATACTTTTCGAATGCACTGTATATCTGTCTTCAAGGAATTCAAAGAACAACTGGAAGAATAACCTCAATCAAAAATGTAATGTTAATCAAATAAAAAAATGTCATGTTAATCAGAACAATCTTCATCAAAGGGTTGGATCAACACAGTCAGAATATTAGTCAGAACAACCTCAATCTTCATCAAAGGGTTGGATCAACACAGTCAGAATATTAGTCAGAACAACCTCAATCTTCATCAAAGGGTTGGATCAACACAGTCAGAATATTAGTCAGAACAACCTCAATCTTCATCAAAGGGTTGGATCAACACAGTCAGAATATTATTCAGAACAACCTCAATCTTCATCAAAGGATTGGATCAACACAGTCAGAATATTAGTCAGAACAACCTCAATCTTCATCAAAGGGTTGGATCAACACAGTCAGAATATTATTCAGAACAACCTCAATCTTCATCAAAGGATTGGATCAACACAGTCAGAATATTCGTCAGAACAACCTCAATGTTCATCAAAGGATTGGATCAATCTCTGTCTCAGACATTCTCTTGGTGTCGAGGAGCTGGCTTGTATTCAAAACACAGAGCTCTCACTACGAGCCAGACAGCCGGACAGCCAGAACGGCAGACAGACAGACACCAGTCCTCTGGCCAAGCCCTCTCTCTGACTGTCTATGATAACTTAATGAGAGCAGAGATATGACAAATGGGTTTGTTGGCCGTACCAGACCGTCAGAGTCAGGGTTCTGACACAGACAGGAGAGCTGAGACAGAATCTGTCCTAGCGGTGAACACATTCCTAGTAACTACCAGTGGGACATGTTCATAGGAACACCTGTCCATAGAGCCTGTCCTAATGATGAATATATGCCTAATTATACTGAACAAAATATAAATGCAACATGTAAAGTGTTGGTCCCATGTTTCATGACCTGAAATAAAATATCCTAGAAATGTTCCATAGGCACAAAAAGCTTATTTCTCTCAAATGTTATGCACAAATTTGTTTACATCCCTGTTAGTGAGCATTTCTCCTTTACCATGATAATCCATCCACCTGACAGGTGTGGCATATCAAGAAGATGATTAAACAGCATGATCATTACAGAGGTGTACCTTGTGCAGGGGACTATAAAAGGCCACTCTAAAAAGTGCCACACAACACAATGCCACAAATGTCTCAAGTTTTGAGGGAGCGTGCAATTGCCATGCTGACTGCAGGAATGTCCACAAGAGCTGTTGCCAGATAATGTAATGTTCATTTCTGTACCACTCTTATTTTCTTAGAATAAGATTAGCTTAATTATAAATAAATTCCCTGAGAACCTGCACTAGCACATGGTTATATTAACAGTATTGCATGTCGCCTAATTTTGGCCAGCTAAAAGCCTAACCACTGATCAAGCAACAATATTGACTAAATGTTAAAATCCTGTTGCTGCATGACTATTTTGCTGTGACAATACTGGTCAAACACCTGTGCCACCAGACATGTCCACAGAGGCCCGTTGTTAGAGAGAGCAGTCAGTTCAGTCTGAGAGGCCTCATCAGTCTCTGTCAGGGATGCTTCACTCCTACTGGAAACAGCTTCACACAGAACATACGGTCTTTGAAAATGGATCAGGTTTGGCTCAGGATTCACATTGTGGATAAAAGACAAAGTAGGCCTATAGGAAGGTAGCATCCATAGGCTACCTGATGGTAATACGTGCTGCTGTAATAGATGATTGGTAGTGAAGACTTTGCATTATGACTCTGTAAGGTTGTTATGGATGTGGTAGCAACAGTATGATCTTGTTCTGAAAATAAAGATGTAATATTTGACAAAACATTTGATTGTTTAGAGTAAGCTGAGTTTGGCTTAGGAAGTTCAAAGCGAGTGCTTTCAGTAAGCATTCATTTGTACGACATTTTCATAATCTGTACAAGTTATGAATAACAAATCATGTTTTCTTCCAAATGATACAAACATTGAGATGATACCATCTCAAAGACTGAGGCTAAAGGCTCTGTTCAATCACAAGCTGTTTTTCTGGTATGAGATGAAAATAACATTGTTATTGTCTTACACTGCAAATTCTGTAATCGGTTATGACTGAATAGGATCCAAAGTTTGTTGCCCAAATAAATACACAAAAAATCATCAGATGGTCTTGAGTTAAGTTGCAAGCGACAGAGCCGTAACCCCAGGGACAGGGAGGATGATGGGTAATGGCTGAGAATTAGATTCATACTTAGAGGAACATCTGTTTGTTGGTCGGATGTAAACCAACAGAAATAGGGGTCAAAGGTCACCAAACTGAAGCACAATCTACAACCATTTTTTTTTTACCTTTATTTAACTAAGCAGGTCAGTTAAAAGCAAATTCTTATTTTCAATGACAAACAGTGGGTTAACTGCCTTGTTCAGGGGTAGAATGACAAATTTTTACCTTGTCAGCTCAGGGATTCGATTTTGCAACCTTCCGGTTACTAGTCCAACACTCTAACCACTAGGCTACCTGCCACAACAATACTTAGTATCAGATTATTGCTCTGCATCCATTTCTTTGTGGGGAGGAATTGCAGCATGGCAAGTTAATGTGTGGGAACACTGTTTACCATAATCCCAGCTAGCAGATAACGTTGTGAGAACCATATGTTTCTTAGAGCTTGGTGAGAACTTGGTGGTTGTTTTGTTATTTTGCATACAACCTTCCCACAATGCTCTGGGAATGGTGCAGGATACCCAGCTAGCACATAATGTTCTGAGAACCATGTTTCTTAGGTGGGAATTTCAGTACATAACGTAACATACATCATTTTCTACAGGTTTCCTCATGGTTCTATTCAAAGTCATGATCTCAGAACATTCAGAGAGTATTAAGAAACAACGTTCTGTGGGAATTTCAGTGCTTCAGCATAATGTTTTTCTACAGTTTCTCTCCATGGTTCTATTTAAAGTCAAGTTCTCCGAAAATTAAGAAAACTTTCAACAAAAAAATAAAACATTAGTAATGTTCAAATAACGTTCTAAGTGTCACGACTGTTGAAGGAACTGGACCAGGGTGCCGCGTGGTGGGCGTACATGTTCTTTAATTAAGAAAATACGCAAAACAAAACAATACACACTACAAAACTAAACCGTGAAGCTTAAGGCTAAGTGCCATAAAGTACGTCAACTTCCCACAAACACAGGTGGGGAAAAGGGTACCTAAGTATGGTTCCCAATCAGAGACAACGATAGACAGCTGTCCCTGATTGAGAACCATACCCAGGCAAAACATAGAAATAGAAAATCATATAAACACAAAACATAGAACGCCCACCCCAACTCACGCCCTGACCAAACCAAAATAGAGACATAAAAAGGATCTCTATGGTCAGGGCGTGACACTAAGAATGTTATTTAAAAACATATACATTCCGTTTTCAGTCCCAACAAAACTATCTCTATCCTCTATCTTGTTAAGTGTGTGATCTTATTGATTGAGTGCTTGTTTCCTTTGAAATGGGGTCTGTTTGAATCGACAAAAATGAACAGCTTTGTTTAAAAAAACATTTCACGCCAGCTCCATCCTGGGGGCGCAGTGGACTAATTCCATGGATAGAGAACAGAAGAGCAATGGTTTGAATCTCACTGATGTTACTAAAAGTCTTTCTGAAACATGTTCTGAGAACGTTATTTAATTACCTTCAAATAACCTAGAATTTCCATTCTCAGAACGTTAATAAAACCTCCTAGGAACACTTTCAGGGAACCATAGTAAAATGTTCTCAGAACCTCCCTGCAACCTAAAGATTAACGTTACCAGAACAGGCAAAATGTTCACTTCGGTTCTCAGAAAGTAAAAAAAACGTTCAGTCAGGAAACTTATGGCTTCGTTCCCAGAACCAATTGGTAACCAAAAGCGTACGTTCCTACAACTTCTAAGGAACCACATTTTCTAGCTGGGATTCTACTTGAGAAGGCTGTTATGTGTGCACAGACTTAAATCTGTTATTGGCTCAGCGTAGGCGGTCTGGGAATCTGATATTACTTTCTCTCCATGGATAGATTTATAAAAATTCTGCTGTTCAGGTATTGAAGTCAGCCTAAACAAATACAGAATGCTTAACCAGGTACTGTATGTTCTAGCTAAAAGGAAGAGTCGCAATGCATGGATGAGCAGAAAGCATAATCATTTACTCATGCACAGTCATGTATTTACAGGAACCGATAGGTCCAATATAGATAACAGACAACAAGTCCACATTGGTTAAGTGGAACAAATAATATGCACAGTGGGATCATGACAGTATCAAGTATGCCATGATTGATAAGAAGCTGTGGACTATATTGGCTCATAACAGAAAAAAGATCCAATGCTTTGGTATGCTTTCTTTGACAATTTGTGCATGGAGAGCACATGAGCACATGGCCACATAACTGATATATTTTTGACATTGTGGTCCACTGGGGCCCTGTAGCAAGCCTTTACACAGCAGTAAACACACACAGCTGTTCCTGGAAGCTCCCAGCACAGCGCAAATAAAAAACACTCAGAGCTCAATAATGAAACGGGATCTCCTCCTGACAGTTACAGATGTAGGATCTTAATTTGGTCACCCTGTTGCAGGATAACTTTCAGAAAATGTAATACTTTTTAGGTTTAAAAAGGCTTCTGACGTTTGTAATTTCCATTTCAAATTTGACTTGATTTCCCCTTACAAAAAAGGATCAACCCCTACAAAAATGTCCATTCATTATAATGCACATAATAATTCACATTTGCTGTTGCTGTAGGATTATTTTTCTGCTACAGCAAACTGTCTTAAATTAAGATCCTACATCTGTACAATGTCTCAGATCTGGTTAGAATATCTGGTCATATTAAGGCCAAGCACCACATGCTGAAATTACATTTTTGCATCAAGCTGTCAGTATTTATATTTGTTTGTATTTTGGGCCATTAATATTAGTATTTTCAAAAAGTCAACATAAAAATGTCAAAAACTTGAAAAAATGTATATTTTCTTTAGTTTATCATACTACCGTCATTAACATTTGAATGCATTTGAATCCCTTTAGAATGAACATACACCAATCATTTCAAAGCTCACTACATTAAAGGGTCATTCAGCAGTTGAAACAATAATAAAGTGTTTTCTCTGCCCCGGTTTTTATAAAAAGCTAAGGGAAAGGCCTGGAGAAACTGAACCACTTTCAAATTCATAGAGAGTGCGAAGGAATTATATAAAATGTATAGTTTAACCATGTTTTGATGCTATATAATATTTGTTTACATTTACTTTGTTTACAAACATTGTAGTAAACACGCTTATAATTTCATTTCTGATAGGGTACAGCTGTTGAACTAAGCTCATGAGGCATTTGTAAGTTATATTCTTCAAGAATCAATGGGTACATATCATAAAACATGTATACAAAATGAAACGGGGAAAAGTTGATTGTGGTATGATTAAGGGGGGGAAATGACCCTATGAGGGTGTGGTGCCTGGCCTCAAGGCCAGTTGTCCCATCCCAGGGGTGGGGTGATAACCCTTAACTCTCTTGATACCATCGGATCGCACATGTGTGATGGACCCCTTACCAGAGAGAGGTCCTGGATTCAGTTTTGTGATATTGGCAGATTGAGCCTTCCCTTTTCTATGATTAGTGCTGCTCTTTGGATTCCTCATGTTCCCATACTGATACTAACGTAGTATGATGCCTCAGAGCATTATAAAAAAAATAGCTGAACTGCAATATAATTTAGGTCAGAATCTAGGTTTTAGGCTTTATAATACAGTTTGTGAGCGACGATCAAGCTGCTCAGGGCTTGGTGTGTACAGATGCAGGATCTTAATTTGATAACTCTTTAGTTGCTGCGAATTTTCCTGTACAGCAGGAAATGCAAACTACTGTAGCATCGACAGTGTGAAAACTGAATAAGCAGCCAGCAGCATTTCATATCATATTAATGCATGTTAACCATAGTGAGAGATGAAGCTCTATCTCCATGGTGATTATCACCAGAACATTTGGCATCGGATCACAGCAACCAGGCCCGGTGCCATATGGACCTCCCAACTCCTGGGTGATGCCTGCCTGCATGCCAGGCTGCCTCACCAGGCCAGCTAGGGTCATCTATAGCAGAGTCGACCAAACGAGGTGGCATCTGTCACCACAATCATAGGCCCTGACTCAGAGCTGAGCCGTCTGCCTGACCGTCACCTGACAGTCATTTCCAGTCAGGCCCCTGTGGCTAAGATACACAAAAGTATGTGGACACCCCTAAAAAATGTGTGGATTTGGCTATTTCAGCCACACCCATTGTTGACAGGTTTATAAAATCAAGCAAACAGTTATGCATTCTCCATAGACAAACATTGGCAGTAGAATGTCCTGCACTGAAGAGCTCAGTGACTTTTAAAGTGGCACCATCATAGGATGCCACCTTTCCAACAAGTCAGTCGTCTAATTTCTGCCCTGCTAGAGCTGCCCCAGTCAACTGTAAGTGCTGTTACTGTAAAGTGGAAACATCTAGGAGCAACAACGGCTCAGCCGAGAAGTGTGAAGCTAGACAAAACCACAGTCGTCTGTCCTCGGTTGCAAAACTCACTACTGAGTTCCAAACTGCCTCTGGAAGCAACGTCAGCACAAGAACTGTTCATCAGAAGCTTCATGAAATGGGTTTCCATGGCCGAGCAGCCACACACAAGCCTAAGATCATCATGCGCAATGCCAAGTGTCAGTGGAGTGGTGTAAATTTAGCCGCCATTGGGCTCTGGAGCATTGGAAACGCGTTCTCTGGAATGATGAATCACGCTTCACCATCTGGCAGGCCAACAGCTCTGTGTTTGGCAGATGCCAGGAGATCGCTACCTGCCCGAATGCATAGGCCATCCGTAACGTTTGGTGGAGGAGGAATAATGGTCTGGGGCTGTTTTTCATGGTTCGGGCTAGGCCCCTTAGTTCCAGTGAAAGGAAATCTTAACGCTACAGCATACAATGATATTCTAGACGATTCTGTGCTTTCAACTTTGTTGCAATAGTTTGGAGTAGACCCTTTCGTGTTTCAACATGACAATGCCCCCGTGCACAAAGTGAAGTCCATACAGAAACGTTTTGTAGAGATTGGAGTGGAAGAACTTGACTGGCCTGCACAGAGCTCTAACCTCAACTCCATTGAACACCTTTGGGTTGAATTGGAACGCCGACTGCGAGCCAGGCCTAATTGCCCAACATCAGTGCCTGACCTCACTAATGCGCTTGTGGCTGAAGTGGAGGCAAGTCACCGCAGCAATATTCCAACATCTAGTGGAAAGCCTTCCCAGAAGAGTTGAGGCTGTTATAGCAGCACAGGGGGGACCAACTCCATATTAATGCCCAAGTTTCTGGAATGAGATATTTGACGGGCAGGTGTCCACATACTTTTGTAGTGTAGTGTATCATATCAGCAAGTCTATTGCCTGGCAGTCTGGTTTCTGATTCAACAGATGGTCAATGTATGGTAGGTACATTGCTTTGACCAAACCATACGGCAACATACACACTAACAGCAGTCATCTGCCTGCCAGTCTACCTGAGCAGTGTGACATAATAATCTGATAAAGATACCACTTACTAATGCCAGATTCTCTCCAGAAATAAGCTTGGGCGCTTCAAATATCTTTCATGTCATTTCTTTTGTCTCCAAAGCGTGTGTCTATTTCCTGCATATTCACATTGTATCTTTGAACCACTACTGCAGCTGAATGGGTTTGCGTGGTAACGTTTGGGTAGTAAATAAATTAAATCAAGTGAAGTCTGCTGTGTGTGTGTGTGGGGGGGGGGGGGGGTTGTTAATAAATAAATAAATATTTTCTAATTAATTTAGTTGCTTGTACTGTCAATACCATCGTTATGAGGGTTTTAATAGTGTATCACTGTCTTTTTTTCCATTCAGAGTGAAGCTGCAAGAGGATGAATGAGTAGAAGAGTAGAGAGCAGCGACGCCGGGCAGAGGATAGCACGGCTCAGACACCTGTCTCTGTCTGCCTGGATTATTGACACAGTAACATACCACAGGGTGGCTGGCCCTACGGAAGCTAGTGGCTAGCTAGCAGTTCCTGCTCACCTCCATTCCTCTGAGCTTCTACACACAGGGCATTGGAGGATAGAGTATGACGAAACGTCTAGACTACAACAGAAGGCCCAGGTGAATGGAGCTGCTGCTACCCAAACACTGCTAAGGAACAGGCCACAGGCACTGAAACTGACCATGTATACCCCTGCATGGGCTGGGACTGTTCTAATAAGAAACCAATGGAGACTTGAAGTGAACTGGATAAAATGTGGTTACAAACGAGGGGGCTTTGTTTGATTTGTGTGTTTGAGTGTTGATTGCACTTGGTTGCTGTGTGGGGTTAAATTCAGTAGTAGTCAGAAGAAGTTGTGGAAGTACTGTATCTATTGGGGATTTATTTAAAGTAAACTAGTCAGAGACTTTCTATGAGTGGTAAACATCCTAGACGATTCACCATGGAGGTTGACACTGAGCATCTTGAAGACAGACAACACTATTTTTCTTCAGCGACAAATGACTCACCTGAATCGAGCGATATCTCTATTCTACAGTGGCAGTCTTCAGAAAAGGCCTTTGTGTGTATTTTGTGATCTTATTATTTTTCTAATTAAACATAAGTTGGTGAAGTTTCCTCTACTACAACCTTCACAAATTGATGTCCAGTCCTTTTCCTGTCCAGGCTTTATTTAAAGAGACCCATTAAGAATAATGATAAAAAATATATATTAATTTGGTTCATTTAAATTATAAGCACCAATGTCCCATACCGGTAATAGCCATTGAGAGCCCTGACCTAAATGAGAACATAGACCATCTCACACACAGAGCAATCACTGAATTGAATCTGAGGCTTGCATCCCAAATGGCATCCTATTCCCTATATAGTGCACTACATTTGGTAGGGCTCAGGTCAAAAGTAATGCACTTTATAGGGAATAGGGTGCCATTTGGGATGTAGACCCAGGCTCTCTCTGCAGGATAGATTTAATTACAAGGTGAAGTCTATGGAAAAGAAATATGTCAACATAATAAAACCTTACTGAACACAGTGGTCTTCCCCTTCAAGTCACCTTGTCAGCTTAGCAATGAGCAAGAGTGGAGTGCAGACAAAATAATCACTTCAGTGAAAAAGAAAGGTGTTAGGAACCGCACAGGGATTGAATAAAGCTCAGCGCTTAACTAATTGCTGACATATACTGTACTTTCCGATTGATACATAAAGTACAGCCTTGTTGTGTTGGGAAGGGGGAGAGAGAATAAAGCATATGTTTGTGTCAGCAGGCTGGGAGGCGGAAGGATTGTGATGGAGGAAGACAGGAGGCCCGCTCGTAGAGAAAAGGTTCCAAAAGGGTTCTGCTGCTGTCCCCATAGGAGAACCATTTTTGGTTCCAGGTAGAACTCTTTTGGGTTCCATATAGTACCCTCTGTGGAAAGGGTTCTACATCTATCCCAAAAGGTTTGTACCTGGAATAGAAAGGATTCTACCTGGAACCAAAAGGGGTTCTTCAAAGGGTTCTCTGATGGGGACAGCCGAAGAACCCTTTTTGGATCCAGAAATCACTTCTTTCTAAGAGCGTATACAGTGCAGTACAGGGGTGTGTCTCTCTTCACTCTCCCCCTGATTCTGCAGCTGTAACCTGGATATCTGGCAGCTGCACAGCCAGTACATTACGTGCAGAGAATTCCTGGACCGTACCAACCATGCAGCACTGCAGTGTCCTTGGTAGGGGCCAATAAAAATGGCAGAACTATACACATTTCTGTTATAAGAATGACCCTTGCTGACATTATAATCTGTTGTAATCAGCAATAAAGTTCAGATTTGGTCAGTTTGAGTTAACTTCTGTACACTAAAAGGCTACAATCTAACTGCGTGGCTGCTCCAGTGGACTTGTATCCTGTGCTGATATGTTTCAAGTTTCAACGTTTATTCGCCACGTGCACAGAATGCAAAAGTACAGAGAAATTCTTACTTAAGAGCTCTTTCCCAACAGTGCACTACTAATAATATGGATAATCATAGAAATATATCATTTTTAAAACACAAGAAGTGCGATATAAGTTGACTTGTACCTAGTGCTGAGATAAGATGTGACCAACTGAAATAATTGGGTTGGACTGGACTGGCAAGCTATCTCTTTCTCTCTTCCTCTTTCCTTCCTTCATTTCTTCTCTCTCTCTCTCTCTCTCTCTTTCTGTCACTACCTCTCTCTTTCTGTCACTCCCTCTCCTATCTCTCCCTCCCCCTTTCCCTCTCTCCCCCTCTCTCTTCTCTCTCCACCCCTCCCTTCTTCCGTCAGCCACCTCCTTCCCTACCTCCCTCCCTCCCTCCTGCAGAAAGTGAGAGAGAGCAGTGGCAGCAGCTAGGAAACTGGGAGGAGCAGGAATTTTAAACAGCTGCTGCAATACAAAGGGGATTTAATTGGGCTCAAAGCAGGGGAAATGGCAGAGATCAGATATGCTAGGGAACACACGTCTCCTCTGGAGCCACAGTGCTGTGCTGCTGTAACAAAGCAAAGCTACTGTGAGCAGGGACTTCCTTTTCCATCGACAATATGTAGTCGTGATAAATAGGGAAATGCCCCTTCCCTAGCAACCCACTGGGCGCACAGACTTCAGTTAAACATCTAGTAAACAACAGCTGTGGACTAACAGTGAAATGCATACTCATGGTCCGTTCCCAACAGTGCAGAGAGAAAGAAAATAGAGAAATAATACAAAAGTAAAACACGTAATATTAAAAGTAATAATAGATACATAATGAGTAACAATAACTTGTCTATATACAAGGAGGACCAGTACTGAGTCACTGTGCAGGGGTACGAGGTAATTGAGGTAGATATGTACATATAACTAGGGATAAAGTGACATAGTGAACAGTAGCAGCAACGTATGTGATGAGTCAAAAAAGTGAGTGCAAAATGGGTCAACGCAGATAGTTAACTACTTAACCAAATAGCTACCAGGACTAACTGTTTAGCAGTCTTATGGCTTGGGGGTAGAAGCTGTTCAGGGTGTTGTTGGTTCTAGACTTGGTGTATCGGTACCTCTTGCTTGAGGTTGCCGTAGAGTAAATCTCCACCTGTACAAAGAAGCTTTGTAGTGATTTGTCGGTACCTCACTGTGGGTGTGGTGATGATGATAACGTAGAGTTATGAGTTGAATTGTTTCTGCACTTGTTAACTTTGTATTGTTCCACCAGGGAGAAATAAAGTTGTATCTTTTCCAGTGTGTTTAAACATTTCTGTGTGTATGCTGCTCTTTTTTAAACTCTGAATCTCAAAGCCCAAAACATAAAAGTAGAATAAAGTTTGTTCCAGATGTTGTGTTTGGCTAGAGCATTCTGTCTGAGTCAAAGCAGTGGCCTGTAGCTGCCACCCCTAGCCTGGTGAATCACACAACCCAGGCAGCCAGACTAGGACCTGAGACATCATTAAGGCCAGGAGATGACAGGCCAGAGAGAAGCAGACAGACGGAGACACAGACAGTCATGTCACGCCTAAATACCTTGTTCTAAATTAGAATCCTGTCTGCCACAGCTGAAGAAGGGTCTCAGATTCCAGAGTATCCAAGGAGATGGCAAGGTTTGTTAGCAAGAAGTATTTTCAGCTTTTTCATTAATCAGCTTTCTCTCTCTCTCCAAAAATCTCACTTTTTAAAATATTTTTTTAACCTCCGACTCTGTTCAATACGCATTTTCTCTTCTCTCCTCATCCCACCAGTCTGTCCTTCACTCTCTTCCTTCCTTCCTTTTCTTCTCCTAAACACATCCATCTGCCTTGCTCCCCATCACTTTCACATTTTCCGAGACCTTCCTCCCTCCCTGTTTCATTGCTATGATAGCATTATTGTGGGAAAAGACCAGAGGGACAAAGACTTTATAATAAACAGTGTAAACTAGTTAATCCCATTCATCACTATGAAAAACAAAACATTTCTTCGATCTCCCACTGTTCCAGAGGAGCAGGGCAAAGCATCACTCTGGCTGCTGGCATGATGGCATCCATCTATCAAAACCCCATTAGACCGTCCCATCGCTAGCATCTACCACCCTGCCCACTCAGCCCTCTCTGAGGCAGGCAGAGAGCCCTTCTGTGGCGCAGAGCCCACGTTAAGTGGATCTTAATGTTGCCATTTCATGCCATTTGTCTAAATGTAATGTGATAAAGCCCATTTGGAAGGCCCTATCCGGCCCACTGTTATCAGATTATCATTACAGTGCCATTGGTGATCAGATGTCACTCAAAGAGGGAGACACCCACAGGGGGTGGAGAATAGAGAAGTGGGTAGGGGGAGAGGGGGAGGAAGGGGAGAAGAGCAGAAGAGAGGAGAGCTGAAGTAGCCAATTGTGAATTTCGGTAAACTAGTCAAATTGTCTCCCTTACTCAGATAACTTTCATGTGTAGATGAATATCTTCATAATAGCACCAAGCATAAACAATAAATATTGTAGCTATCTTTGCACTGCCTCCACAGTCAGCCCTATTTTCCACAGTTTGACGTTTATTATCATGAATCTTGCCCTGGAGGCAGAACTGCGATTTCTGCTAGATGGGCCAGCTGCAAAGTCCAAATTGGCTATATTATAAAAAATGTCACTTTTGGTCTTATTTTAAGGTTAGAGTTAGGCATTAAGGTTAGCAGTCTGGTTACGGTTAGGGCTAGGTTTAAAAGTAGATTTTATAACTTAGGCACAGGCCTACTAGCGACCATTCTGCCTAGCTGCCTCCAGGTCAAGATTCATGCAATAAATGCCAACCTACCTATTTTCCCATCAACTGAACTCAGCCTTAAACAAGACTGACAGCCCTTATTCACTATTCTATTTATTGTCATTTCAAACCTTTGTGTCTACCACTAAGTGCTGAGAATCCTCAAAGATCTGACCTCTGACCAGCTGCTATGCCTGTCTTAAATGTTTTGAATGTCCACAATTTTCATCAGGCAAATCTAACTGCCATTCCCCTGAGACGGGGGAGTTCAAGGGCAGTAAATTGGAAGGCTGGCCCAAAAACATTGAGTGAAGAGAAACCATTCTGGTGACCTGACAGCACACTTAAACTGTCTGCTGAAACGGGCTATTTACATGATGAAGAGGGGGAACACAAACCTGCCCAGGACCACTCTCTCTCTGTCTGCCCTCTGAGAAGTGTGACATTGAGCTGTAATGAATGTGTGCCTGACCATCAGTCTCAGAATCTTACAACACAATATGATACTCACTCAAACACTCACACATACGTTCACTATTTCAGTTCAGCTAGCTTCAATACGAGGAACTATAATTCATAACTTTATTGAAACTATAACTTTCTTGAAACAGTTCACAAACCTTTATATAGAAAATCATTCATATTAAAAAATATGTATATCTTTATTTTGGCCAAGTAAGAAAAGAGCTGAGACAAAGGACTTCCCATGTTTTCACCTTGTTACATCCTCCTCCACATTCTGTCCATTCTCATCTGCTCTTAAACAGAGCATATAGGACCTCCTATATCTAGGAGAGAGGCAGTCAGAGACTGATTTATGCTTTGACAGCACCTACAACCACTAGAGCGTTGATAATGGGGGTCAGGTGGGTGCATTTAGCGACATTGGCACAAAAAGTCAAATGCAGCATTATTGTCACGTTCTGACCTTTATTTCCTTTATTTTGTCTTTATTTAGTATGGTCAGGGCGTGAGTTGGGGTGGGCAGTCTATGTTTGTTTTTCTATGTTTGGTTTCTGTTTCGGCCTAGTATGGTTCTCAATCAGAGGCAGGTGTCGTTAGTTGTCTCTGATTGAGAATCATACTTAGGTAGCCTGGGTTTCACTGTTGGTTTGTGGGTGTTTGTTTCCGTGTGTGTGTTTGTCGCCACACGGTACTGTTTCGGTTGTTGTAGATTTCACGTTATCGTTTATTGTTTTTGTTCGAGTGTTCATTTGTCTTCATCAAAAACATTATGGACACTTACCACGCTGCATCTTGGTCCGATCCTTACTCCTCTTCAGATGAAGAGGAGATCTGCCGTTACAATCATATGATGCAAAATGCATCATACCAGTTGCATTTCTGTATTTTGAAAGTTACACATCTTGAAAACTTGATTGCTGACATGCAAAATATTTTGGGACTATGTCAACAACGGACTAATGAAACAAATACCAAAATATAGTTTTTCAGTGGAGTTTTCCTTTAAAGTGGGTCACAAAATTTGACCAAAAACAACATTAGATAAAATCGAATCAATGTTGCAATTGTAATATTAGATCCAACAATATCACTCTTCCCTCTGTGGTAATTATGCATTAGATATAAATGCACAATAATTAAATGAATGTACTATGAAGATGTACTCAAGTTCCTGCTAACCTAATTAATGCACACACTGGTGTGTACCTGTAGACCTGGAGCAGTGGGGATTCCTTATTCCATCACAGAGATTAGCCCATAATTAAAAGGATGCTAAAAAACTAATTAAATCAGCCACTTATTCCTGGGTTGAATGAATTGTGCCAGTCCAACCATTAACAGTTATCAACTCAAAGCTTTACTTTTAAATGACAGGTTATGCTGCCAAGTAAATTAACCAGCTTATTGTATTATTACAAAGAAAGTAAACACTCAGAGCTTCTACATGTACATTTTTTCCAGAAGCAAAATCAAGAAAACACACACTATTTTTTTGCTCGCTCTCTCTCTCTCTCTCTCTCTCTCAATGTACATATTGCCAATGCTTACTTTGGAGATGTACAATGTTAACATAAATAAAATAATAATTATCAATATTGTCAACGGAACAACAGTAACACCATTAATCAAGGGTCAAAATAACCAGACATTGGACAATAACAGTAAGCATGGAGGACATGTGCAGGCTGGTTGGTCTGTCAGAAACTGTCCCTCATTTTGTGGCAGACAGCAATGTAGTGTGCTGCCAACCCACAGCTCTCTGCATCCTCCCCCATCAGGACAGGTCGCCTATTCTCATCAGAGAGGTCTGACACTCTTTAATTGTTTTATATTTTTTTTACATTTTGCCAGGAAATGCAGCTCTGTCTCAGGTTCTGCTGTGGCGCAGTTGTTGCACAGCCTTTCTTCTACAGGGAGCCATGTTTTCCTGTGTCTACCCTTCTCAATGGTAAGGCTGTGCTCACTGAGCCTGTACATTGCCAAGGTTTTTCAAAGGTTTTGATCAGTAACCATGGTCAAATAGTTTGCCACCGTGTGCTGTCGATTTAGGGCCAGATAGCACTGCATTTTGCTTTGTGCTTGTGTTTCCCAATAGGTAATGTAGTTTGGTTTTGACTGTGTTGTAATTTGGTTTATTCTGATTGATTGGATGTTCTGGTCCTGAGGCTTCCGTGTGTTAGTAGAACAGGTTTGTAAACTCAGCCCCTATCTATCTTTTTCCACTATCTCCCTTTCTCTCTTTTTTAATCCTCTCAGTTCAATTGGCATAACATAACAATGAACATATTGCCAAAGCTTACGATGGACATTTAAAATATGAACATAATTAATATCAATATTGTCAAAAACAATAACCAAGGGTCAAAATAACCAGACATTGAACAATAACAATAAGCATGGAGAACATGTGCAGGCTGGTTGGTTTTTCAGACACTGTCTCTCATTTTATGGCAGGCAGCATTGTGTGCGCTGACAACCCACAGCTCTCTGTGTCCTCCCCCAACAGGACGGGTCGCCTATTCTCATCAGAGAGGTCTTTGAAATCTTGAATAAGGATTTCAAATTTGGGGAAATGACACTCTCTAATTGTTTTACATTTGTCTCTCTCTCACTCCCTTCCAGTGATGGCATAGTTCCAGTAGCCTGGCTCCAAGTATCAATATCTTGATTAGCTCTTTCTCTCTCTCACTCCCTTCCAGTGATGGCATAGTTCCAGTAGCCTGGCTCCAAGTATCAATATCTTGATTAGCTCTTTCTCTCTCTCACTCCCTTCCAGTGATGGCATAGTTCCAGTAGCCTGGCTCGAAGTATCAATATCTTGATTAGCTCTTTCTCTCTCTCACTCCCTTCCAGTGATGGCATAGTTCCAGTAGCCTGGCTCCAAGTATCAATATCTTGATTAGCTCTTTCTCTCTCTCACTCCCTTCCAGTGATGGCATAGTTCCAGTAGCCTGGCTCGAAGTATCAATATCTTGATTAGCTCTTTCTCTCTCTCACTCCCTTCCAGTGATGGCATAGTTCCAGTAGCCTGGCTCCAAGTATCAATATCTTGATTAGCTCTTTCTCTCTCTCACTCCCTTCCAGTGATGGCATAGTTCCAGTAGCCTGGCTCCAAGTATCAATATCTTGATTAGCTCTTTCTCTCTCTCACTCCCTTCCAGTGATGGCATAGTTCCAGTAGCCTGGCTCCAAGTATCAATATCTTGATTAGCTCTTTCTCTCTCTCACTCCCTTCCAGTGATGGCATAGTTCCAGTAGCCTGGCTCCAAGTATCAATATCTTGATTAGCTCTTTCTCTCTCTCACTCCCTTCCAGTGATGGCATAGTTCCAGTAGCCTGGCTCGAAGTATCAATATCTTGATTAGCTCTTTCTCTCTCTCACTCCCTTCCAGTGATGGCATAGTTCCAGTAGCCTGGCTCCAAGTATCAATATCTTGATTAGCTCTTTCTCTCTCTCACTCCCTTCCAGTGATGGCATAGTTCCAGTAGCCTGGCTCGAAGTATCAATATCTTGATTAGCTCTTTCTCTCTCTCACTCCCTTCCAGTGATGGCATAGTTCCAGTAGCCTGGCTCGAAGTATCAATATCTTGATTAGCTCTTTCTCTCTCTCACTCCCTTCCAGTGATGGCATAGTTCCAGTAGCCTGGCTACAAGTATCAATATCTTGATTAGCTCTTTCTCTCTCTCACTCCCTTCCAGTGATGGCATAGTTCCAGTAGCCTGGCTCCAAGTATCAATATCTTGATTAGCTCTTTCTCTCTCTCACTCCCTTCCAGTGATGGCATAGTTCCAGTAGCCTGGCTCGAAGTATCAATATCTTGATTAGCTCTTTCTCTCTCTCACTCCCTTCCAGTGATGGCATAGTTCCAGTAGCCTGGCTCCAAGTATCAATATCTTGATTAGCTCTTTCTCTCTCTCACTCCCTTCCAGTGATGGCATAGTTCCAGTAGCCTGGCTCGAAGTATCAATATCTTGATTAGCTCTTTCTCTCTCTCACTCCCTTCCAGTGATGGCATAGTTCCAGTAGCCTGGCTCGAAGTATCAATATCTTGATTAGCTCTTTCTCTCTCTCACTCCCTTCCAGTGATGGCATAGTTCCAGTAGCCTGGCTCCAAGTATCAATATCTTGATTAGCTCTTTCTCTCTCTCACTCCCTTCCAGTGATGGCATAGTTCCAGTAGCCTGGCTCGAAGTATCAATATCTTGATTAGCTCTTTCTCTCTCTCACTCCCTTCCAGTGATGGCATAGTTCCAGTAGCCTGGCTCCAAGTATCAATATCTTGATTAGCTCTTTCTCTCTCTCACTCCCTTCCAGTGATGGCATAGTTCCAGTAGCCTGGCTCCAAGTATCAATATCTTGATTAGCTCTTTCTCTCTCTCACTCCCTTCCAGTGATGGCATAGTTCCAGTAGCCTGGCTCCAAGTATCAATATCTTGATTAGCTCTTTCTCTCTCTCACTCCCTTCCAGTGATGGCATAGTTCCAGTAGCCTGGCTCGAAGTATCAATATCTTGATTAGCTCTTTCTCTCTCTCACTCCCTTCCAGTGATGGCATAGTTCCAGTAGCCTGGCTCCAAGTATCAATATCTTGATTAGCTCTTTCTCTCTCTCACTCCCTTCCAGTGATGGCATAGTTCCAGTAGCCTGGCTCCAAGTATCAATATCTTGATTAGCTCTTTCTCTCTCTCACTCCCTTCCAGTGATGGCATAGTTCCAGTAGCCTGGCTCGAAGTATCAATATCTTGATTAGCTCTTTCTCTCTCTCACTCCCTTCCAGTGATGGCATAGTTCCAGTAGCCTGGCTCGAAGTATCAATATCTTGATTAGCTCTTTCTCTCTCTCACTCCCTTCCAGTGATGGCATAGTTCCAGTAGCCTGGCTCGAAGTATCAATATCTTGATTAGCTCTTTCTCTCTCTCACTCCCTTCCAGTGATGGCATAGTTCCAGTAGCCTGGCTCGAAGTATCAATATCTTGATTAGCTCTTTCTCTCTCTCACTCCCTTCCAGTGATGGCATAGTTCCAGTAGCCTGGCTCGAAGTATCAATATCTTGATTAGCTCTTTCTCTCTCTCGCTCGCTCTCTCAATTCAATCCACTATCTCCCTTTCTCTATCTTTCTCTCTTTCTTAATCCTCTCAGTCCAATTCAAATAGCTTTATTGGCATGACATAACAATGTACATATTGCCAAAGCTTACTTTGGACATTTAAAATATGAACATAATTAATAATCAATATTGTCAACAGGACAACAGTAACTCTCTCTCTCTCTCTCTGCATTGCAGTGTATGGTGGAGAAAGGTCAATCAACAGCTAACAGATAGAGTGACATTCTCCCTTTGAGGTTTCAAGCATGAGAGAGCCTCGAAATGAATGATTATGACCTCAGAGTGGGTCTTAGTCCCAAATGGCACCCTATTCCCTATGTAGTGTACTACTTTTAATCAGGGCCCACATGGCTCTGGACTAAAGCAGTGCAGTATATAGGGAATAGGGTGCCATTTTGGACAAACCCTTTAGCCAATCATCCAGAGCAATAATCATCATATTCATTCATATTCCAACGGAATCCCAGCTCTCCCTCAGAACACTACTCATATCACCATGCATACACACTAAGAAAAGAGGGGTCCTTAAGGGTTCTTTGGGAAGGGTTATGATTCTATGTGGAACCATAATGACTCAAAGAACCATTTGAGCCCTGCAATGGTTCTTTGCAGTTCACAAAAGGGTTCTTTGCTCTTTTAGTGACAATTCAAATGTACAGTAAATATAGGCGCCGAAGGAGATGGAGGGGCGGCGGTTCATTCAAATATTTTGAGGAGTGGTTTCCGCACAGTTCTTTTTGTGCAAGCGTGAGTGAGAGTGTCAATCCAGATGATCTTATCTGTTGTTTAATGCCGTTACATGTTATATATGACTATGGCCAGTGTCTTGTGAAAAACACGTATGGCCTTGAGAACAGTTGTCTAAATCAGTGATTTCTGTCACGCCCTGACCTTAGAGAGCCTTTTTATGTCTCTATTTGGTTTGGTCAAGGTGTGATTTGGGTGGGCATTCTATGTGTTGTATTTCTTTGTGTTTGGCGAGTGTGGTTCCCAATCAGAGGCAGTTGTTTATTGTTGTCTCTGATTGGGAATCATACTTAGCTAGACTTTTTTTTCTCCCACCTATGTTGTGGATCTTGTCCTTGTATTGTTGCTGTTGAGCCCTACAAGGCTGTACATTTTGTTGGTTCTCTCTTTCTTGTTTTGTGGGTTATCATTAAAGAATATGATTAGCCTGCCCCACGCTGCATCTTGGTCTAATTCCACCAACAACGATTACAATTTCTCAAATCTCTCCTCAGCGACCCGCAGCTTTACCAGAGCTTTAATACCTGATTCAACTTGTCAATTAACACAATAATAACACCTAAGGAATTTTAACAATATAATATAGCTAACCAAAATGATAAACCTGTAAGGTTCTTGAAAAGGATATACAAAAAAGCTTCAGATTGAGAACCAAATATCCTGAGAAGCATTGCCCATTTAAAAAAGGGTTGTAACCACAGCGAACACCTTTTTTGTTCTATGTTCTATGTAGAACCGGTTCTTTATAGAACCTTAGAAAAGGGTTATTTATAGCACCATACAGGTTTAATTTAGAACCTTATGAGCATTGTTCTTTATAGATCCTTAAAAAAAAGGTTTTATATAGAACCATGGTTACAAGCCAAATAAGCCTTATTTGGCACTACATTAGAACCATTTGTTTTTAGTGTGTAGCGATGGGGCTTAATTCAAACTAGCAGTACTTATTTTGGCTTCAACTTGCCATGTGAACAGTCTGTGGCATATCACTATCTTCCTTGATAAATGCCTTTGATACAGGAAATCTTCTGAATTAGTTTGATATTACTGTCTCACAGCGCCTTTTCTGTGCTGTGGAGATTACAGCCCTGAGCAATCTTGGTCAAATTCCTATTTCCTGTGGTATTGTTGTTATTCTCCTTAGGCTCCTACTGTAAGTACACTGTCACAAGACCAATTTGACTCCAAGTTGGTGTGAGGATATAGGTAGGTCAACTATGGGTGCCACAGAATATGAACAAGCTTATTTTATTTTACCTTTATTTAACTAGGCAGGTCAGTTAAGAACAAATTCTTACTTTCAATGACGGCCTAGGAACAGTGGGTTGACTGCCTTGTTCAGGGGCAGAACGACAGATGTGTACATTGTCAGCTCGGGGATTCAAACTTGCAACCTTTCGATGACTAGTCCAACGCTCTAACCATTAGGCTACCCTGCCACTGTACTTACTGTACCTTCGGGGTCAACATTGGGCATGGGTATCTCAATGTCATTCAGGAGGTCCAGATTGTACAGCTAAACCACAGAGAGGGATAATCATACACCATTTAGCCGACGCTTTTTTCCAAAGTGAGTCACGCGTTCATACATTTTCCACATGGGTGGCACCCAGTGAGAATTGAAACCACGATCCCGGCTTTGCAAGCGTCATTCTCTACCATCTGAGCCACATAATGACATGAGTGACACAGCACACCATGACATATTCAGACGACACCTGGAGACACCTGGGCTGCCTCCAGATTCATCCCCTAAAAATGTCATTCTGTCTCTGAATCCGAGAACATGTATGAGATCCTTACCATCTCATTGTTATAGACTGGGGTGAGGTTGACGTCATGGAGTGGAACAAAGAACTGCTCCAACTGTCCAATCAGCAGGAGGAGAATGGATAAATGGATAAAGAAAGAACACCACTTGTTGATCTTACCCAAGTGGGTGAGGTGTTACACAACAGAAAGGAAAAGTATTGATTCCTTTTTAATTCACACCATTGGTAGTGATCAATACCCATCCAAACAGAGTGGCCAAAGCCTTTCTACAGTAAACATACCTGTTTCTCCATGTCTGTCACCTGTAGTCCCAGGGTTGACATTATCTTGTTGACAAAATGCCTGATGGCCTAAAATAGAAAGATATAATATTACAGACATATCTCATTAGAAATATGTTGGCATTTAACCATAACAACAACATTCAAAGTCACTATTTTGACAGACTCTAATGAGAACATATTGGAGTTGTATAGGGTCGGTGCAATGCTCAGGCAGTCAGACATGGTAAGAGTGATCAGGGGCATTTATATGTATTATTCATGCTGTCACACATCTCATCTACATAGCACCCTTGCACACAAATCAGCCTCGCCCTGAATCAGAACCAGTATAGAAATCAAATTAAATAAAGTGTATTTTTCACATGCTTCATAAACAACATGTATAGACTAATAGTAAAATGCTTGCTTATCGTTTTCAACAATGCAGAGTTAAAGATAAAAACATTTAAATAAACTAGAAATAGTGACAAAATAAATAAATTCACAGTGAATAACGAATAACAACGATGAGTAAAAATAACGTGGCTATATACAGGGAGTACCAGTACCGAATCGATGTGCTGAGGTAAGAGATAATTGAGGTAGCTATGTTCATATACTGTAGGTAGGGTTAAAGTGACTAGGCAACAGGATAGATAATAGACAGTAACAGGTAGCCTTTTGATAAGCTATTTAGCTGTCTTGTTTAGCAGTCTTATGGCTTGGGGGTAGAAGCTGTTCAGGCTCCTATTGGTTCCAGACTTGGTGCACTGGTACCGCTTGCCATGCGGTAGCAGAGAGAACAGTCTATGACTAGGGTGGCTGGAGTCATCGACAATTGTTTGGGCCTTTCTCTGACACCACCTGGTATAGAGGTCCTGGATAGCCGGGAGCTCGGCCTCAGTGATATACTGGGCCGTATTCGCCGACCTCTGTAGCCCCTTTCGGTGGGGTGCCTTGCAGTTGCCGTACCAAGCAGTGATGCAGTCAATCAAGATGCTCTCGATGGTGCAGCTGTATAACTTTTTGAGGATCTGAGAGCCCATGCCAAATCTAGACAATATACGCTTGTCCAATAATCAATCCTAACGCTGTCTAATAACGCAGTAGTCCAGCTTACACAACAGATCAGCAGGGATGGAGGACCCATATTTTCTCTCTATTACCTGCTTAACTGTGTTAACCTTGTGGGAGTCCAGCTTCAGCAGCTGCTCAACGGAATCCTCAACATGATGAAGAGACAGGGAGGAGAGCATTTATCTGTGCAATGTTCTGGATAAAACCCAGTACAGTACCTCAACGATGACCGTGAATATCTTACTCACTGTCTGAACTGCTCAGCGAGTCTGTAGTTGAATCACTGTTAAAATAAAGAGTATGTGAACATTCAATCTTCTGAAACAGAATACATTTTCTGACGAACATGCACCCATCATAATCAGAAATAATTTACCAACCTTTCATCTGTAAGAATCTCAATTTCTTTTTCTGATTTTATTCCATTTCTGTTGACCTAAAAGTTTGGGGCCACTTAGAAATATACTTGTTTTTGAAAGAAAATCACTTTTTTTGTCCATTAAAATAACATCAAATTGATCAGAAATACAGTGTAGACATTGTTAATGTTGTAAATTACTATTGTAGCTGGAAACGGCAGATTTTTTAATGCAATATCTACATAAGCGTACAGATACCCATGGCACGTTGTGTTAGCTAATCTAAGTTTAACATTTTAAAGGGCTAATTGAAACCTTTTGCAATTATGTTAGCACAGCTGAAAATTGTTTTTCTGATTAAAGAAGCAATACAACTGGCCTTCTTTAGACTAGTTGAGTATCTGGAGCATCAGTATTTGTGGGTTCAATTACAGGCTCAAAATGGCCAGAAACCCCCCAAAAAAATCTGAAACTCATTATTCTATTCTTGCTCTGAGAAATGAAGGCTATTCTATGTGAGAAATTGTAAAGAAACTGAAGATCTCGTACAACGCTGTATACTACTCCCTTCACAGAACAGTGCAAACTGTCTCTAACCAGAATAGAAAGAGGAGTGGGAGGCCCCGGTGCACAACTGAGCAAGAGGACATGTACATTAGTGTCTAGTTTGAGAAATAGACACCTCACAAGTCCTCAACTGGCAGCTTCATTATATCGTTCCTGCAAAACACCAGTCTCAACGTCAACAACGAAGAGGTGACTCTGGGTAGTTAGTGTGTGCGTACGTGCGCATGTGTGTGCTTGCGTGTTTCACCTAGGAGAGGAAGGAGGACCAGACCATCAAAGATCCTCTTCGAGACTCTGCACCACAATGTGTTCCTCTTTCAAAGTGCTGTTGATCCAGTCAACCAACACCTGCAGAGACCAGAGTTCACCATAATAGTCAGTTATATTGAGTGATATTAATAACTGGGTGCTATAATTCTGTAATTCTGCTGGCAGGTAGCCTGCTATACTGGAGGGTTGCCAGTTTGAATCCTGGGTCTGACATGAAAAATCTGGCAGAAAGTAAGCTGGCAACTAAGAGGGTTTCTGGTATCAAATCCTATTGTGCAAGGCACTTAACCCGCCACAACTGCTCCACGGGTGCCCAATGTGGCTTCATCCTGTATGTGTTTTCAGGAGGTGTTGGAAGCGGAAGTAAAATTTCGGTTGGACCTTGTGTACAGTTGACAAATAAAGTGATATTAGTCTCTTGTGTCCTACTTTTACAGAAATGTACCAAATCAAACAGTGTTCTGGGTGCAGATAGCAGTACATTAGTATCTACTGTAGTTCATCTTTGTATACCTTTACTTATCAATTTAGAGCAGACTCTTATGATGTCTGATAATGTCGACTTATATTTCTATTAAATGATGAGTGTTTTGTGTGTTATTGAGGTGTTTACAGAGAGCAGGTGTGAGATTACAAGGACCAGATAGGCCCTGTCAGACTTGACAGTTAATACAGTTTTTGTATTCTGATCATGGAGTTCTGATCAAGGAATTCCGAACACATCATGAATCAACCCCTACATTTAAATGTGTCCACCATGTCTACATTGTGTCCGGATTCCCTTTTCCGGTGCTATATTCAAATGCCAGCTAACCTCTGTAGCTAGCCAGCAAGCAAAGCTAAAGGGATTCTATAACCAAAAAAATGTATTTTATTTTTTGTAAATATTATCTAGCTGACTACCATTTATGTAGCCCAGGCAGCCGATAGAGGGCGCTAGATCTGCGCTACTTTCTAGGTTTGATGTGTAATGTCTTAATAAAACTATATTTTCCACCACCATTTTCAGATTTTCTGACAACTTAGGATGTTGCGCATCTTGTTCAGCCAACGGTGTGCAACATCCTAAATTGTCAGAAAATCAGAAAATTTAGTTTTATTAAGACAGTGCACCTGTCTTTTCAATGCGATCTGTATTCTGATAGTAGAAGTCGCTGTTACGGCTTTCCTCCGTCGAAAGAGAGTCGGACCAAAATGCAGCAAAATAACCCCATGTCACACCCTGGCCTGACCAAATAAATATATAAACACAAAATACTAAGACCAGGGCGTGACAGTCGCATGTAAGTGTCAAGTGTAGATGGCCATAGAATTTGTAGGGGTGTTTTTCTTTTCCATACCTTCTGCACTTACAGAGGCAGATTTTGACCAATCAGATCAGCTCAGGAAAAGATCTGATGTGAAAAGATCTGATGTGATAGGTCAAAAGACCGATTGATTAGTGGAAAGATTATCAGAATTGGGCTGCCTGTGTAACACAGCCATTCAGGTCTATACCGTATTATACTTATTTCATTGATAAACACAGCAATAATTTGATTTTACTTTAATTTATTCCAGAAGTATATTTTCTGTTTCAAATCCTCTTTGAGGGTCTAGGGAGAAGGTCTGCATCCACAACTACTACCTTGCCCTAGCAATGACTTTCTGATCTGTCCACCATCCTCTCTGATACTTTCATTTTTATTGTTTGTAATGTATTTTCTGTGTAGCAACTGTCTTCTACCCATATCACCCAAAGGTATCATGGTCCTACAGAAAAGTAGTATAATAATGTGTTATCATTGGTATGGCATAGTAGTATAATAATGTTTTATCATTGGTATAGTAGTATAATAATGTGTTATAATTGGTATAGTAGTATAATAATGTGTTATCATTGGTATAGTAGTATAATAATGTGTTATCATTGGTATGGCATAGTAGTATAGTAATGTGTTATCATTGGTATAGTAGTATAATAATGTGTTATCATTGGTATAGTAGTATAATAATGTGTTATCATTGGGCTTTGATGATGGATGATCATTTGAGTAGAATAACTTGGCTGGTGGTGGGGAGTGAAATGTAAAACAAGGGTC
Organism: Oncorhynchus kisutch; assembly: GCF_002021735.2. NCBI lineage: Eukaryota > Metazoa > Chordata > Actinopteri > Salmoniformes > Salmonidae > Oncorhynchus > Oncorhynchus kisutch. The sequence continues at coordinate 16,804,073 of NC_034183.2, read as the reverse complement.
AATCTTATCACTTTCAACTTCTCAAGTTTGGGATCTTTCAAAGATGTTGGCAGAACAATGTTTTTCCACTCACCTGTTTCAACACATACATTTTAAGTTGAGAAGCACACTACTTAACAACCATTTTGGAGGGAAAATATGATATCCAAAAGATGACGTGAGCTGGAATACAGCGGAATGTAGACTTCAGGGTCTTTCCCCTTCTACATATCAGGACAATCCTCCACATCCCCTCTGCTGAGCAAGATAATGAATAGAGCAAAATGGCTATAACCCCATAACATCATCAAATCAAATCAAATCAAATTTATTTATATAGCCCTTCGTACATCAGCTGATATCTCAAAGTGCTGTACAGAAACCCAGCCTAAAACCCCAAACAGCAAGCAATGCAGGTGGAGAAGCATGTCCCTCTGAATGCTTTTGGGGATTCTGGGCCCCAAAACAACACACAACATCAAACTCAGAGGAATGCATCCTGACTCTACACTAACCTGACTGGGATTTAATGTGACCAACAATATGTCAAAGTGTCTTCCTGAGACTAGAGTGTAGCTTCACTGTCCCATATCTGTCTTTGTGATGTACTCTTCTCTGTCTGAGGTTGACAACAAAAGGCAAATTGAATAATCATACCTTCAGAGTAGTAGCAACAAACAGATAGAATAAGGAAATAACGCTGTTGTACTCTGCTTCCTGACTAATGTCAACACTGAATCAATCAAAATAGCATTGCGACAGAGTAAAATACACCCAATCTGACAAGCACTTCTCCAGAAACGTGTTACAGGATAGCAGCACAAACAGCCTTCATACAATTCAGGACCAAAAATAACAATTTGTGAGAAACAGAAGGTCAGAATGAAGGACTGAAAACAGTAAAAAGAGAAATGAGAGGATGTGGAAGGGAAGAAGTAAGCAGAAGTAAACCTTGGTTTTGTTACACACAGAGTGTTCTGAGTAGAGGCCATGTATATGAAGCCAAGTGGTCCAGACTTATAGTTTAGAGCATTTGGATAGAGACAACTGCTTAGAGGTGAAAGTGAGGTCACTTCACCTAATAGAAGTGGCAACCATACCACAGGAGGCCAAAACAAACATCCCACTGGGCACACACTGGTTGAATCAACATTGTTTACACATCATTTTAATGAAATTGCATTGAAACAACGTGGAATAGACGTTGAATTGACGTCTGTGCCCAGTGGCTGTAGTCTGTCCTCCAGCACTCCTCAATCACATACAGAGAGAGAAGAGACAACCCACTGCATGTGCACCATCTCTACGTCAGAGGAGCAGAGGAAACACGCACACTCCATCAACCCGAAGAGGAAAGGGAAAAAAGGGAAAAGGAGTAGTAGTCATGGTTACCATAGACAAGAAAATAAAGACACAGTCCTAAAATAAACCCCATCATTCCTTTGGCTAAACCAAAACCAGAAGGCTTGTGTTGTTAGTTCCAATCTCCGCCACACTTCTGATTCACTTCTGAAGACAAAGAAAGCTACCGTACATGTGTGAAGCACAGGAGGCTGGTGGCACCTTAATTGGGGAGGACAGGCTTGTGGTAATGACTGGAGTGGAATCCGTGCAATGGTATCATATACATGGTTCCCATATGTTTGACGCCATTCCATTCGCTCCGTTCCAGACATTATTATGAGCCGTCCTCCCCTCAGCAACCTCCACTGGTGTGAAGTGTATAATTAAACACATTCACCGGCTCTCTGAATTCAAACATTTATTTCTTGATAGACAGACACGTCCAGGCAGATACACACAAGAAGGGAGGCGAGTTGTTTCCATTGAACAGCCTGTCTCCTGGCGATCCAGACTTGACCACTTAATAATTTACCCATGGTCTAAAATGCATGAGTGGACTCCTGTACATTCAGCTCTCTCTCGCTCTCTTTCGCTCTCTCTCTCATCTGAAGGGCAGGTCAACACAATGATGCTCTGTGGTACAGAAGGAGAATAAATAATATTGCACATAAGGTGAAAGGCAACAGGGTCGGCATCAAGAAATATGGCTTGAACCTGTCCATATAGTCAGTCAGAGAATACTAAAATAGCACTGTTACAATTAATTTATCTTTTACATCCCCCCCACCTTTATTTAACCAGGTAGAACAAGTTCTCATCTACAACTGCGACCTGACCAAGATAAAGCAAATCAGTGCGACAAAAACAATAACACAGATTTACAGGATAAACAAACGTACAGTCAATAACACAATAGAAAAATCTATGTACAGTCTGTGCAAATGTAGTTAGATTAGGGAGGTAAGTCAATAAATAGGGCCAAAATAATTACAATTTAGCATTAACACTGGAGTGATAGATGTGGAGATGATGATGTGTAAGTAGAGATACTGGGGTGCTAAAGAGCAAAATAATAAATAACAATATGGGGATGAGGTAGTTGGGTGTGCTATTCACAGATGGGCTGTGTACAGGTACAGTGATTGGTAAGCTGCTCTGACAGCTGATGCTTATTGTTAGAGAGGGAGATATAAGTCCCAAGCTTCAGTGATTTTTACAATTCATTCCAGTCATTGGCAGTATAGATACAATAGAAGTCCATCAATAATAATATACTGTATAAAGCTTTATGAGATAAAACATACAGCATTTGACACATAAATATCTTCTTATAAAGCAGTAGAGGCTTTTTGCAGAAAATACACACCCACACAGCAAATTCTCCAGTGTAAAAAACCACACAAAATGAACACAGAGTGTTAAATCAACATTGAAAGTGTTGAGTCTGTGGACCCATATAGACATTGGAACAGTTTTAAATTAATACACTGCATGAGTTTCAGGCCATTGTATTACACAAAAAAAAGGGTTTGATTTGTTCCTAAAGGGGTACAAACACTTGCAACTGTAATGGTACCCTGTAAAGTAAAAAAAAATGCTGGGAAATGTGATAATGATGGTTTTGGTTCAAAGTGACTTGTATGAGTTTCTGGCCCATGGATTAGGGTCAAAATAGGCCTTCAAAGTAAGGCCTTGTGTAATACTTACTCTATTTTGTTAAAAAGCTTTTTTTTATGATACATACTCACTTAGGATCTCACTTGATTAAGTTCATAGGACTGAAAATGGATGAATGCAACAACCATATCTCTGTCACCAACAAATACAGTCATGGGTGGTAACTCAAATTTACTCGAAATTACAAGTAACTCTGGGAAATATTTGAACAAGGTTTTACACAAAACAGTGTGTTAATTTAACACTGTTCCACTGTCTATATTGGTCCACAGACTCAACACTTGCGGTGTTGATTTAACACTCTCAGTGATATTTTTGTTTTGTTCTTAACGCTGGAGAATTTGCTGTCCGTGTTTTCCAATTGCATAATACATTCTCCAGTGTTGACTGAGTATTAAAACATAAGTGTGCTGGAGTATGGGTTGTGGTTAGCAGAAAAGAGGAATTAAATACTGACATTGGGGGAGATTAAATACAAACCATCTGTCTCTTCAGGCCAGTCCTCGGGGGTATCTGTAAGTCCCACGGCACTGATACGAGGGGTGAATTTAGTCTATTTCCCATGGGTTCAATCATTGTTTAGGCTCAAAGTGGGCACAAGCACAGTGCCTTCATTCTCCTCACACTGTAGCTGTGTGTGTGACTGTGTCTGGCAGGCAGACGTCACTCAGAGTTCTTGTATTTGGTGAAAATGTTGTACAACACCCTCAAGGTGGACTTCAAGTTCAGGTTCACAATGTCTATAACCAAACAATGCACACAAAATAAGTAATTCATTATTTATAAAAACAAAAATAAACTTCTCTCTGAGAGGGAAAATCACAAACACAAAGAAAAATCTCATGCTGCTTGACTGATTCTGGGTAATATTGGTATACAAACATAAAAATATAAACACTTTTCTTTTGACAATTCATCATGTGAGACTTTATATTCAGGAAGACAAAAGCTGGCGGGGTGAGGTTGGGTGTGTTTGGGTCACATGCTGGCTTAGACTTACATCAATGTTCAAGTATCTAAAGTGAGAAAAGAGCTCCACCTACTGGACATCTAAGACATTAAAGATACTCAAGCATCATGAGCATTCCGATGACAGTCTACATTCAGAAAGCTTCCCTCTTCTATTGAAAGTTCACTGCCTGCATTCCCCATGTGTTACCGCTCTACCTGTTCATCTAATGGAGGGGTTCCCAAACTTTGGGAAAAAAATTACAGCCAATGTTTACTTTTTTAACTTGGGGTTATTACAATCTATTACAAATCAGTCTGACAGTACTTTTGACAGTATTTCCATCTGAAGGAAGTATAGTTTGAAGTGTCTGAAATGCATCAGAAAGGTATTGGGATGTTCAGAAGATCATCAGGCAATAATGTTGTATGATATTCTGTGTAGAAAAGAACATCATTGCACATTTTCTCTCACAACCCCATTTTTAAATCAGGCAAAAACACATGGGGTCGCAACCCCTAGTTTGGGAAACACTGATGTTATATATTGTGTCAGTACTGTAACGTCTGGTTTGGCTTTGGGTTTCTTCAGGCCTCCGTCCTGCATCAGCTCAAAGGCAAACGCCACATTGTGGACCTGAGGGGAACCAGGGGAGAGAATGAACAAGATGAACCTGCTAGCGGTCGACCAAAGAAACACCACTTCGACAAGTCCACCTCTCACAGAGAAACACCACTTCTACAAGTCCACCTCTCACAGAGAAACACCACTTCTACATGCCCACCTCTTACAGAGAAACACCACTTCTACATGTCCACCTCTCACAGAGAAACACCACTTCTACAAGTCCACCTCTCACAGAGAAACACCACTTCTACAAGTCCACCTCTCACAGAGAAACACCACTTCTACAAGTCCACCTCTCACAGAGAAACCCCACTTCTACATGCCCACCTCTTACAGAGAAACACCACTTCTACATGTCCACCTCTCACAGAGAAACTTCTAAAAGTCCTACCTACCTTCTGCTCAAAGTTCTCCGGTGTGAGGAAGAAGCTGTAGAGGGGGACAAAGTAGTCCTCCAGCAGTCCCATCAGCAGAACCAGATACACACCATCAGCAAACTTGGGTTGTCAAACATTGGCAACACATGAGGATATGGAAGAAGCAGTGGCGACCCATCATTCAGGGCCAGTTATGAACCCCACCAGGGCAGAGCCCCACCTGTTATGAACCCCACCAGGGTAGAGCCCCACCTGTTATGAACCCCACCAGGGCAGAGCCCCACCTGTTATGAACCCCACCAGGGTAGAGCCCCACCTGTTATGAACCCCACCAGGGCAGAGCCCCACCTGTTATGAACCCCACCAGGGCAGAGCCCCACCTGTTATGAACCCCACCAGGGCAGAGCCCCACCTGTTATGAACCCCACCAGGGCAGAGCCCCACCTGTTATGAACCCCACCAGGGCAGAGCCCCACCTGTTATGAACCCCACCAGGGCAGAGCCCCACCTGTTATGAACCCCACCAGGGCAGAGCCCCACCTGTTATGAACCCCACCAGGGCAGAGCCCCACCTGTTATGAACCCCACCAGGGCAGAGCCCCACCTGTTATGAACCCCCACCTGTTTAGCAAAAAAAGTATTATAGTAATATTTACTTGCTTGTTATTTTAGCACTAATACGTGTCACATATCAGTTTGCAAACAATGTAAAAAAAAATGTATTGAGTTAACAAAGCTGCATACAAACATGGTCTATTTGTTGCTTTCTTGAGTGAGGCAGCTCCAAAATGCAGGTGATTCAGCCTAGCTCAGCGGCCCAGCAGAAATTACAGAGCGTAGGGGTTGGTAATCTTCTGTAGTTGAGCCATGATTGGCTCAGTGTTCTGTCACTCATTTATTTTAATTTTTTATTTTACCTTTATTTAACCAGGTAGGCAAGTTGAGAACAAGTTCTCATTTACAATTGCGACCTGGCCAAGATAAAGCAAAGCAGTTCGACAGATAAAACGACACAGAGTTACACATGGAGTAAAAACAAACATACAGTCAATAATGCAGTATAAACAAGTCTATATACAATGTGAGCAAATGAGGTGAGAAGGGAGGTAAAGGCAAAAAAGGCCATGATGGCAAAGTAAATACAATATAGCAAGTAAAATACTGGAATGGTAGTTTTGCAATGGAAGAATGTGCAAAGTAGAAATAAAAAAATAATGGGGTGCAAAGGAGCAAAATAAATAAATTAATTAAAATTAAATACAGTTGGGAAAGAGGTAGTTGTTTGGGCTAAATTATAGGTGGGCTATGTACAGGTGCAGTAATCTGTGAGCTGCTCTGACAGTTGGTGCTTAAAGCTAGTGAGGGAGATAAGTGTTTCCAGTTTCAGAGATTTTTGTAGTTCGTTCCAGTCATTGGCAGCAGAGAACTGGAAGGAGAGGCGGCCAAAGAAAGAATTGGTTTTGGGGGTGACTAGAGAGATATACCTGCTGGAGCGTGTGCTACAGGTGGGAGATGCTATGGTGACCAGCGAGCTGAGATAAGGGGGGACTTTACCTAGCAGGGTCTTGTAGATGACATGGAGCCAGTGGGTTTGGCGACGAGTATGAAGCGAGGGCCAGCCAACGAGAGCGTACAGGTCGCAATGGTGGGTAGTATATGGGGCTTTGGTGATAAAACGGATTGCACTGTGATAGACTGCATCCAATTTGTTGAGTAGGGTATTGGAGGCTATTTTGTAAATGACATCGCCAAAGTCGAGGATTGGTAGGATGGTCAGTTTTACAAGGGTATGTTTGGCAGCATGAGTGAAGGATGCTTTGTTGCGAAATAGGAAGCCAATTCTAGATTTAACTTTGGATTGGAGATGTTTGATATGGGTCTGGAAGGAGAGTTTACAGTCTAACCAGACACCTAAGTAGTTGTAGTTGTCCACGTATTCTAAGTCAGAGCCGTCCAGAGTAGTGATGTTGGACAGGCGGGTAGGTGCAGGTAGCGATCGGTTGAAGAGCATGCATTTAGTTTTACTTGTATTTAAGAGCAATTGGAGGCCACGGAAGGAGAGTTGTATGGCATTGAAGCTTGCCTGGAGGGTTGTTAACACAGTGTCCAAAGAAGGGCCGGAAGTATACAGAATGGTGTCGTCTGCGTAGAGGTGGATCAGGGACTCACCAGCAGCAAGAGCGACCTCATTGATGTATACAGAGAAGAGAGTCGGTCCAAGGATTGAACCCTGTGGCACCCCCATAGAGACTGCCAGAGGTCCGGACAGCAGACCCTCCGATTTGACACACTGAACTCTATCAGAGAAGTAGTTAGTGAACCAGGCGAGGCAATCATTTGAGAAACCAAGGCTGTCGAGTCTGCCGATGAGGATATGGTGATTGACAGAGTCGAAAGCCTTGGCCACTCATGGGGACACTAGGTCACTGCAAAATCTACAGGGAGAGCTAGAAAGTTTAATCAGTTTTCATGTGGCTTCTTCCTTCACAGACTCCATGAAATGACCGCTTCCTGATCAAATGATTAATTCTGTGTGTGGTTGGCTGATCTTACCCCTATGGCTCAACTTAAGCCACCAACCACTAAAGTGTAAAGGAACGCATGTTTAAATCTCTCTTAAAATATTTGACCTCCTTCATAACATTGAGCTTGTCAGGTGTGTGATCCAAGAGTGTGTCAAATGCATCCCTTTCTGAGATGCAGTAAAAAAAAAAAAAATCTAGAAATCAAGATCATAAAAAAACTCTGCATTAATCACATTTTACAACAGGCCTCAATGTTCAACCAACATGTTCTCACCAAATTCTCACCAAATCACCTATCATCATTCTAGAAAAAGTGATAGAAAACAGAAATGTTATTGTTTTACCGACGTATAGAATAAGGATCCCCCTCTCCCCCCAAAAAAGAAACCTAACAAACACTGAACAATAGTACTTACTCTGTAGTGCTCGTCAGCTCCTTGGTCACATGATGTCTGCAGTACGCCTTCCCTTTTCTAAAACAAACAATCTATACAGGTCAGTGGAAGAATCTGAATTGCGTCCTCTCTCCACGTCTCCTCGAAACCCATTGGATGAGAAAGCCAGAGGTCCCTCCCAAGCGAAGATGTGAGGATGAATGCAATTGAGATTCTCCCAATGAGTCATCATCATTTATTATTTTATTTCACCTTTATTTAACCAGGTAGGCCAGTTGAAAACAAGTTCTCATTTACAATCATGATGTGCAACAGATAATAGATATGTGTTGTGTCTCCTCACCTTGACCACCACCACCTGTACAGACATGTGTTTAGACAAGCTGATGGGGGACAGATAGTGCATGGCCAGAGTCACCAGCAGGTACAGTATGGCCACCAGGTTCTTAGTATGGATAGCTGTGGATGGAAGAGGGGACCAGCAGAGGGAGCTGTCAGCATTCACCAGGTTTTAATTGTGACTACCGGTACTAAGGTAAAATGTTTTTTAATGAAGTGCTTTCTAGAGGTAAATTTAATGGTAAAATTAGGATTTTTATTAGATACTTTGTTAGCATGATATCAAAGAAAACTGATCACAATACAGAATATATTATTAAGTGTTAAATGTAGTGTTAGCCACTCGGACTGGCAATTGAATGGCACCTATCAATGTTTGGTCTTAGACTGTAAAATACAACTCACAGTCAACGCTCTACTCAATGGACCAGACGTGAGGCCTGAGCAGCTGGTTGACAGACTCCAGTACAGTTTGGAGCATCTGCTTCTGTCCTCTCTCTGACTGGGTCACCTCAGCCACATTTTGCTTCCGACCCGACAGCTTCTCTGTCACCAGCAGAGAAGAGACACACAGGGACTTATAAAGCAGTCGCTCAGAGCATCATAATAAACACAAACACACCTACACACTGCAAATGCTTTATAAACACTCACCCTAAACAGTTACACCATTTATCAGAATCAAAAAAACTGTGAAAACAGTGATATATTATATAGTTCATCAGAAAAACACCAAGCTCAGCCAGACACTACACAGAGTCCAAACAAACAATTCCTTACCAAATAACTTCTAGAGCACCTGTCCATCATAGCAATCCTCCTCCAAGTCTTTGAAGATGATCCTGTCCTCCTCCAGCTCATTGTTGATCCAGTCTATTAACACCTGGACACAGCAACATCCTTTAGCATCAGTGTATGTTCTCAAAATAAAGGGATACACACTACTGAGAGATATGGATAAGTCACCAACCCTCTGAAGATCTTTCAATGGAGGATTCTCTGGAAGTTGGGTTCAGCATGTTCCTCTCAGCATCCACAAAAGTTTTACACTTTTGATCAGCTGAAAGCTTAGATGCAGCAGGTCTCATACATGATAATCGATTGCCTTGAAAAACATGGTCTGGACTACAGAAATAATCTTCTGGGGCAAGGCTATGACGGTGCATCCGTCATGAGCGGTATGCATTCTGCTGTGTCTGCACGGATTAAAAATAGAGTGAGATTAGCATTTTATGTGCACCGTAATGCACAGTGTTTGAATTTGGTTCTTGTCGATGCTGTAAAATCAGTGCCTGAGGCAGTTAACTTTTTTGCTCTCCTGCAGAAGCTTTATAACTTTGTATCTGGCTCATATGCTCATCTCAAGTGGCTTGCAGTTCAGAAAGAGATGTATCTACAGCAGCAGCCCAGGGAACTACGGAGACTTACTGATGTAAGGTGGGCATGCAGGTATGCCGTAATCTGAGGGACAGGCTTCCAGCAGTTCTGAGAGTGCTTCAGGATATCACACTTGAAAATAGTGGTGATAAATCAGTGGAGGCAAGGAGCCTTCTTTCTCAGATAGATTTACATTTCATAGGGCTTTTGGTTACTTTTTGTAAAGTGATTGGTGATGCCAAATGTCTTTCTGACATGCTCCAATCAAGCTCTCTTGACCCAGCAAGGGCTGTGGATCTAGTAGGTGCCCTTACAGACACATTACAGGAAGGGCTGTGGACCTAGTAGGTGCCCTTACAGACACATTACAGGAAGGGCTGTGGATCTAGTAGGTGCCCTTACAGACACATTACAGGGAGGGCTGTGGATCTAGTAGGTGCCCTTACAGACACATTACAGGGAGGGCTGTGGATCTAGTAGGTGCCCTTACAGACACATTACAGGGAGGGCTGTGGATCTAGTAGGTGCCTTTACAGACACATTACAGGAAGGGCTGTGGATCTAGTAGGTGCCCTTACAGACACATTACAGGGAGGGCTGTGGATCTAGTAGGTGCCCTTACAGACACATCACAGGAAGGGCTGTGGATCTAGTAGGTGCCCTTACAGACACATCACAGGAAGGGCTGTGGATCTAGTAGGTGCCTTTACAGACACATTACGGGAAGGGCTGTGGATCTAGTAGGTGCCCTTACAGACACATCACAGGAAGGGCTGTGGATCTAGTAGGTGCCCTTACAGGCACATCACAGGAAGGGCTGTGGATCTAGTAGGTGCCCTTACAGACACATTACAGGAAGGGCTGTGGATCTAGTAGGTGCCCTTACAGACACATTACAGGAAGGGCTGTGGATCTAGTAGGTGCCCTTACAGACACATCACAGGAAGGGCTGTGGATCTAATAGGTTCCCTTACAGACACATTACAGGAAGGGCTGTGGATCTAGTAGGTGCCCTTACAGACACATTACAGGAAGGGCTGTGGATCTAGTAGGTGCCCTTACAGACACATTACAGGAAGGGCTGTGGATCTAGTAGGTGCCCTTACAGACACATTACAGGGAGGGTTGTGGATCTAGTAGGTGCCCTTACAGACACATTACAGGGAGGGCTGTGGATCTAGTAGGTGCCTTTACAGACACATTACAGGAAGGGCTGTAGATCTAGTAGGTGCCCTTACAGACACATTACAGGGAGGGCTGTGGATCTAGTAGGTGCCCTTACAGACACATCACAGGAAGGGCTGTGGATCTAGTAGGTGCCCTTACAGACACATCACAGGAAGGGCTGTGGATCTAGTAGGTGCCCTTACAGACACATTACAGGAAGGGCTGTGGATCTAGTAGGTGCCTTTACAGACACATTACAGGAAGGGCTGTGGATCTAGTAGGTGCCCTTACAGACACATCACAGGAAGGGCTGTGGATCTAGTAGGTGCCCTTACAGGCACATCACAGGAAGGGCTGTGGATCTAGTAGGTGCCCTTACAGACACATTACAGGAAGGGCTGTGGATCTAGTAGGTGCCCTTACAGACACATTACAGGAAGGGCTGTGGATCTAGTAGGTGCCCTTACAGACACATTACAGGAAGGGCTGTGGATCTAGTAGGTGCCCTTACAGACACATCACAGGAAGGGCTGTGGATCTAATAGGTTCCCTTACAGACACATTACAGGAAGGGCTGTGGATCTAGTAGGATCCCTTACAGACACATTACAGGACTACAGAAGTGAGGGTTACTGTGGAGAACTATGGGAAGAGATTGTACACTTATTTTTCAGTGCTCTGCAAACAGCATGTAAAAGACAGCCTAAAACAAGCTTAAGATTTCACGACTCATTGATGAGCACTGTAGCACAGAAAAATTGTGACCAAAGTGATGTGGAGAGCTTCCAAAGATCTATCTATTATCAGGTGCTTGACAGTCTCACAGCTGAGTTACAGAGGCGTTTTCAAAGAAGAATTGCGAGATAATGCAAGGGGTCCAGTCTCTCAACCCAAAGAATACAACATTTTTGAATGAGGAGCTTGTTTGCCTTTGAGTCAGATTTAGAGGACCTCAAACATGAGGTTCATCAAACCAAGCTGCTTCTTGATAGGAGAGAGAAAAGTGGAAGGGACAGACCGTCTACTCTCCTGGACTTTGTTGTGTTTCGAGAAACCTTATATAAGGTCTTCCATGAGCACTTTCGACTTTCTAAGATTTCCGTTGTTACTCCAGTCAGCCGTGTTTCTTGCGAGAGAAGCTTTTCAGCTATACATCTGATTAAAACCCACCTGTAACGGTACAAGCTACATAATTTCCACATTTACATTTTTGTCATTGAGCAGATGCTCTTCTCCAGAGTGACTTACAGTCTAGCATCCTACTTATAAGTGGTACTTATGTTATAGCAGTTTTAAAGTTGAAGAAATGCCTTGATTGAGAAACTAGCCAATCTCTCACATGGGCCGTTCAGTTCTGTTGTTTGGGGGGCAGGATCTCCAAGTAAGGTTTGGACGGTCTGGCACACTGATTGGGCTAGTGAGGTCAAGAGAGTGACACTGTTAAATATCACAGTCTATGAGTGACAGTCGCCTCCAGGACTGTACATAGTTTCCCCCCCAGCAAGGGACATCGGGAGGTGGGTCTGGTGGGCAAAGATGTCTGGGGTTTCACACATGACCCTGGGACAAAACATGAAAGACATTCATTACAATAAAATGACAATCCCTCCACACTCGATTGGTTATTCATCGAAAGGTTAAATGCCTTACCTCTGGGTCTCCAATGGCAGAGTCAAAGTCAGCACAAACAAATACCAAACCTGGGCTGAACTGAAACAAAGAGCATTGATTTAATTCAGTCATCATTTGAGATTGAAATGTAGAGATTGATCAGACATGTTTTGTGAGTGCTGCAGAAGCAGGAGAATGCCTCACCTCATATGCGAGAACATGGAAGACGGAAAGGTAATCACTGTTCTCCTTCCCCACCTGTAACCACTCAAGAGATAAAATGAGAACTGAAGGCATAATGCTACTGAGGAAGAAACAAGAGCTTCTTAGAATTTAAATGACTTCTAGAAATCTACTTCTATGGCATTGACCTTGTTCCAGGTTAAGTTGCTGTTGAAGCCAGCACCCTTCTCTTTGCCCACACTGTCATAGTCGGACTCCCTCAGATTGGGCCAGAAGCCTTGGTGCTCATAGCGGTGCCAGGAGAAGTAGAGCACAATGGGAGACAAAGAGGGGTGTCAGTCAAGATGGATTAGCAGCCAAAAAGTCCAGTTAGGATAAAGAAAAGACACTCGGAAGAGAACTGGAAGCTCTGTCCGTGATGCACGTCCCAGGCCACAATCAACATCCTGGGCAAAACAACAGCACTCTTAGAAAAACACCACACATTCTCCTATTCTATTTTCAAAGACATACACTGGAATCGATTAGGAGTGGGTTCTATCCAGGTCCTGCTCACCGCTTGACATTGTAGTGTTTCTTGGCATAGAGGGCAGCGATGGCTTATGTTGTAAAAACACAGAAGCCGTTGCCAGACTGTGGTGTCTGATAGAGAGGAGGGAGAGAATACCAACTACCAGATACTGTTAACTGACATACATGAAGTCCATGACACCTCGAGGGGCATTGTAAATATAACAGCTGAGGGCTAATCTCTTTATATAAATCAACGAACACTTTGGAAACAAGTGTTTAATTAGGAATTGTAAGTGCTATCCTCTGAGAATACATTGTACATGCTGTTGTTTTTTTACACCCAAAATTATATTAACCTATTATTATTATTGTTGTGGAAAATGTAATCCAAAGATTAAGGCAGAGAGTATTCAATTGTATAATAACTTTAATCAAGCAACTGCAAGGGAGGGAGATCTGATTTCACAGGGAAGAACTCAGGAGTAAATGGTTCCATGTCCCTTATATAGTGGGAGGTGATAACACAATCATATTATTTACACAAGTTATTTCATACAAGCAACAGTTCCAGAACACAATGGCCTTGTGTTAGGGTGCAGACATAACAGGAGTCTATGAAAGGCGTAACATCACAGTGCAACACAGAACATATACCTTGAAAAGTTACAACAGCTCACCCCACATTCTGTCTGTCCCTTCAGACCCACCTGACCAGAGCCATACCGTTCCTCACTTTCCCAGTCATCACACTGTCCACCAGTGGTAGATGTTCTACAGTTGACCAAGATAGCCGACACCTTAGCTAGCCACTGCATCTGTCAGTTTCAGTCCTGGTTTTTTAAATTATATATTGTTTTGTTGTTTTTATCCTGACCACTACACATATCTCAATTGGGACAATAAAGATAATTATAGATAGCCCATTTCATCTCACCGGTTAGAAGTAGACTTATCCATACTGCAGTGTGCATAGAATAACATAATGTACAATAAGGATCGAGAATCACATAGGAGTTTGTAGCGGGTCATCTGCTCTTAAATCAAAGCAGTTCCAGATCTCTTTCAACAGAGTTGTAAGGACTTCAATGCCAGAAGGACGGGAACACAACTTTAAAGCAAAGTTGAGGGAATGTAAATAGCTGTACCTGTAAAACACACTGCAGAGCAATACAACTTTATATTGGATTTAGAGGAACACATTTAATGTGTATTTATTAGAGATGTTTGTGTCACCTGACCACAGGACAGTTTTGATTGGTTTTCATACCAAGGAACGTGGACATTTTGAATTTTGTTAATGAAATTGAATAATAAAGTGTGACGTGCAGATGTTGTGGTAAAAAAAAAATGTTTTAAGTAAAAGTCAAAACTTCTCTCCCTTGTGATATGAATTGGTACAATATCTTACTTAGGCCATGTAAAAAATACAATATGGTGGTCACTCACAAGGTTACACCAGTCCTGCTAAAAAATAATGTGCTAGGGGGTATGGAAGAAAATCAAACTAACACAGATTCAAATATATAAACAAATCTGAAGTGCTCCGTTACAGAGATTTGTTTTCAGAGCATGACATAACAGAAAATTAAGTAAAACTGCATGAGATCCTTCTCAGTATACCAGGGTAACTGGCTGGTGACTGGATCCAGTCAAACACAGATTGGAGACATGGCACTGATAGCAGGCAATCACTACAATAACTACTGCCAGCTGGCAAGAGCCACCCTGCCAGACGGTAAGCTCCACAGCACCTGCCATGATCAGCAGCAACCGGGGCATTGTCTCAGTGCCGACTGGAACCCAAAACAGAACACTGATCTATCATTGCCAAGATCTATCTTTACTGCCACCAACCAGAAATAAGTGCCCCCAAAGCACAACACTACTATACATGTCAATGTCTATTGAATAAAAGTGTTTTAGTCAAGCAACATTAGTTTTATGACAGTAGATGCTCCCATTTTTTGACGATGGAGCTGTAATTCATAGGACTGATCTTCTTGGGCTGAATAGTTACTATAGGCATCATGATACTCTGAAAGTGGCACAGGCTGGAACAGAATGCTGTATCTCAAATGTCTGATGAAACAAACCTTCAACAGTCTTCACTCAACATTTCAATTCTCTCTCTGTAAAAAAAAGAATTTAAAAAAAGAAGAGCTTGTTTAAAAAAAAAAAAACACAAAAAAAACATTTTAGTTAAAAAAAGTAAACGATAATTCCGTACAATCAGAGAGTTCATTGTAGTCCTGTGGGAAGTAGCAGGGGCGTCAAGTCTTTGTATCTGTCTTTGGGGAAGTGGGTGACAGAGTCGAGGTGGCCCTTAAAGAGGAAATCTTTCTACCAGAGTTCCAGAGAATAGATATTGTGATAGATTGCCTGAATTGATACGATAACAATACATAGAACACTACGATTAGAACAGTAATGTGCACCACTGTTTAGTATTACTACTTGTTTGTTGTAGCCATCACCCATATTAGCTACTGTTATGGTAGTGAATGGTATCAGCAAAATGCTGCATGCAAAAGTGGCCGTATCGATCATTTTAGGTTTATCGTCCCAGCCCTACCTCAGAACACCCCCATGGGTTACTGAGAAACTCCCAGACGTCACCTGTAAGTGCTTAGGCAGCACATCACTCATTTCAAAATAATCTCTCTGAACCCCACCAGTGCAGGAACGCTTTAAAACCTCCTGATAAAAAAAAGGAAATAACAACAGAGATGTTGCTCTTGGTTGTGTGGGTGGCTATGATGATTTACATCATCACTATGACACACCTTGAGGAATGACTTTTGGCTTGGCAAAGTACCAAACACTCCCAGTCTACAGATACTCACACACACAGTATGGACTGCTCTGCAGCCTGTAAAAACAGCCCAGTAGTCTAGGCCTATATGTAGTTCAAGGGCCTATTGAGGAGAAAGTAACAATACAGAAGGTTCAGATAGAAATGTATCGCATAGACAAGATATGATCGTCATATCGAATAGGGGAATCGTGTCAGCTCTATTCATTACATTTCTATCTACAACGTTCGACATCGCTGGATACAGCTCAGTAAAATGTTGTTCCGTGTTGTGTTAGTTGAGCCAGATGGTGTTGAGCTGGGTCTGGTTCTTGATGCTGGTGTCCATCTTGAGCACCTCTCTGATGGCCATGGTGGCATAGGTGGAGGGAGGCAGAGAGAACTCCATCCTCAAAGCCCTGTACTTCCCCTCTGGAGGTGGGAGGAAGAGAATAGAGGAGGGATGATGAAGAAAAAAAGAGTGAGGCAGAAACGTCACCAGAAAGAGGGCTGTCAAGAATTTTGTTTTTCTCTACCACTTAAAAATGGGGGTACACATACAAGCCAAGTTGAGGAGGAACACAAGTGATCAATGTACAGCAACATGAAGCTAGAACAGACCTTTGTTGAAGACCGGAGGAGGTTGGTCCTCTAGTTTCTCCACATCAGTGTGAACCAGAGAGATACGAGGGTCATCATAGTTAATCACCTCCCTACACAAGGAGACGATACAAGAAATACAACATCGTACCTGAAGAAATTGAGGACAGATTATCAAAAAATGTATTTGAAGTGCATTTAACAAAAGCCTCAATAATTATTAGGCGGGTGCTTATATATATTTGTCCAGTATCACTCATGTACAAGTGTGTATTATATACACATGTAAATTGGACATGTGTTTTTTTTGCATATCTCAACTCCCCGAGACACCCGTGGCAGGGGGGGGGGGGTCACAGCCAGGGTCAGCCATTATCAGTGGCGACCTAGGAGCAATTAGGGTTAAGTTCCTTGCTCAAGGGCACATTGAAAACTGTCACCTTGTTGGCTCGGGGATTCAAACTAGCAACCTTTCAGTTACTGGCCCAACGCTCTAACCACCAAGCTACCTGTTGCCCTAATAAATAAATAAAACACATAGTACCAGTCAAAAGTTGACACCTACTCATTCCAGGGGTTTTCTTTATTATCTACATTGTATATACATTGTAGAATACAAGTCAAGACATGAAAACTATGAAATAACACACAAATCATGTAGCAAGCAAAAAAGTTTTAAATCAAAAATATATTTTACATTTGAGATTCTTCCCTCTCAACCAACTTCATGAGGTAGTCACCTGGAATGCATTTCAATTAACAGGTGTGCCTTGTTCATTTGTGGAATCAGTTGAGCCAATCAGAACAGCTCAAATAAGTAAAGAAAAACAGTCCATTATTTTAATGGAAAATGTCAAGAAAGTTTCTTCAAGTGCAGTCACAAAAACCATCAAGTGCTATGATGAAACTGGCTCTGAATGAGGACCGCCACAGGAAAGGAAGACAGAGTTACCTCTGCTGCAGAGGATAAGGTCATTAGAGATTGCAGCCCAAATAAATGCTTCAGAGTTCAGATGACCTGGCTTCCACAATCACACATCCTTAATCCAATTGAGATGGTTTGGGATGAGTTGGACCACAAAGTGAAGAAAAAGCAGCCAACAAGCACTCAGCATATGTGGGAACCCCGTCAAGGCTGTTGGAAAAACATTCCAGGTAAACCAGGTTGAGAGAATGCCAAGTGTGTGCAAAGCTGTCATCAAGGCGAAGGGTGGCTACTTTGAAGAATCTCAAATATATTTTGATTCGTTTAACACTTTTTTTGGTTACTACATGATTCCATATGTGTTTCATAGTTTTGATAACTTCACCCTTATTCTACAATGTAGAAAAAAATACAAAAAATAAAGAAAACCCTTGAATGAGTAGGTGTACAAACTTTTGACTGGTACTGCATATCACACTCACAATTTTTATTAAATAAAGAAATCCTCAGCTCCTTTTTATGTCTTTGGAATGTGTAACAACATTTTGCATAATACTATTAGATAGCTCTTTACTAGTTAGCTATGACAGAAAATTGTTCTATTACTTGGTACCGAGGTGATAGTGAGTGTTACAGACCAGCTGACATCACTGGGTTTGATGAGGATGCGTCGGTAGGCCCCGGCCAGAGAGTAGTCCCTCACCCTGTGTCTCATGTTGTCAATGTCCAGGTTATCTGCACTCAGCTTCTCCCTGTAGCCCTTCCCCACTGTTACAGAACAGGAGGAAAGGACACAATCACATCTGAAACACACACCTCACACATATCTAAATAGAATAGTATACTCCAGAGATATAGTAGTCCAGGGATTGAAATTCTTCTCCTGCTCTGCTTCGACCCCCACAAACAACAGGCATCAGAACAGCAGTTGTGTGGGAACTGTGCCCTGACATGGAGGATAGGAGGATGCAGGGCTCTCTTACCGTGGTGAGTGGGGTAGATGACATCAAACCCTGGTAGGGGCATCACCACGTCCTGAATAGAGTGAGTCTCTGCCTCGGCTGCAGACAGCACGAACGCAGTGCCTGGAGATAGAGGGCGAATAGGATGTGTACATTAGTTGGTTTGAGCCCCTACATAGAATAAACACTAACTCAGTCCAGCCTAGCAGGTGGTCATGAAGCCCTCTGTTCGACGTGGATTATCACACTTGAGAGCCATCTGTGAGACAGGCACTCTGGGCTGTGTGCTCGTCCTCTACAGAAGATTTAACAAAGGATTTAAAACTCAGTTGTCCCCAAATACACCCACACGAAGGCGCACAAGACAGATAGGACCCACCTCCTCTGAGCACGAGGTCTCCCTCCACAGCCTTCAGCCCGAAGGCCTCAATGCGTCTGCTGACCATGGTGTTCCACATAAAGCTCTGGTAGCTGTGGATGTACATCAGTCGGTTGTTACGAGGGATCTAGAAGATGAGGGCCAACACAGGGAGTTAACCCACCGTAAGTAAACCTGATGACAAATCAAATCAACAGAGGACCCGTGCGGCCAAGTTTGTTTCTCACCTTTTACAACATTTAATAACATACAATCCATTGGAAACACACAGGGATAAATAAATAATGTACACAATGTTTGGAAAGTGTGTGCAAGTCACCCATACCTTCCCGATTAGTCATAACAGTGCTGGCTCAGCTCACCATGGCAAATGCAGTGATGATGTTCTTCTTGCCGTACATGGAGAGGCCTCGGAGCAGCTGTCCCTCCACACAGCGTTTCACAGGTAGCTTCTTAAGCGCTGCCTCTGGGTCCTGGGACTGGGCCCACTCCTCACGACACTTCACTAGGTAACCTTTCTCCGCTGCAGAGAAAGGTCAAGGAAAATTAAGTCGAACACATGATCTTGCAATAATGCTTTGGCCATCTGGTAGCTGACATTACATGAAAAGCATTCAAAACCAAGTCAAATGAAGGAGAGTGGCTGTTTACCTCCAGGGCGAGGCTTCAGGATCAGATCTATCACTTCATTCCAGTTGTCTTGCAGGATGGCTCTGGTCCAGACACAACAACAGTCAAATCACCTATCCCCTGCCTACCCCATACCCGTGGGCCAGTTGCACCATGCACAGAGTAGTCATGTTCTTGCCTGCTGACCCTATACCCTATGTATGTCACAGGAGGCTGCTGAAGGGAGGACGGCTCATAATAATGGCCGGAATGGTATTGTGTTTGATACCATTCCACATATTTCATACCAGCCATTACTATGAGCCCGTCCTCCCCAATTAAGGTGCCACCAGCCACTGGGGTACGTGTGTGTGTCTGTCCTTACTTGCCAACCTGGTGTGTGGGCACGGCAGTGGTGCCAAAGCGCTGCATGCCGTAGTAGTTGATAAAGCCTGTCTCTCTGAGGGAGGTCATGGCCTGCTGGACCTGGTCATCTGTCCCGGTGATGTTCCTGTGGGAGACAACCAGCCAGTAACAAAACAGCAACACTGAGCAGATTAAAAGTTGTTGCTATTTGAATAAATGCGGATTGGGGAGTAGTTATAATTACAAAGAATGTTATAGCAAAGACAGACATCACACACAGCTAGTATTCACTGACCTGATGACCACAGTGAAATGATTTCCACGTAGTTCCCCCAGTTTCAGAGGGTGTTTCTTGTAGCAGAAGTTTCCCAGCTTGAAGTTATTGAGGCACTTGTTAAGTTGAGACAGTCTTTCTGCTGTGACCCTGAAGTCACAGGCAACATAAAGGCCCAGTGCAGTCAAAAACAGGATTTTCCCGTGTTCTATATACAATTCCACACAAGGAGGCTAGAATAAGTGTGAAAATTATGATAACGCTTTTTAGTGTAAAAGGTGTTTGAAAAGAGTGCCTGAAATTTCTGCTTGTTTTGCGTGGATGGAGTTTTGGCCTGCCTGGCGACAATCACCAGGCAGTATAAGTTCATAGGACAATAAGATCGATTTCAGGTTAAATACCCCTCCAATTAGGCCCCTCAGACCACTCCCAGACAGTCCTAGTAAAATTCTTGCTTGAGAAATTGCTCTTTGCTAAGAAGCAATTTTTGTAAAAAAAAATATATAAATATCTAAACAACCTTTTAATTGAAAACAATCACAGTAAAGGCTCTCCACAGCGATTTCATAGTCTACCCAAATAGAGCTACAGAGCTCCGTTTGTGCTGGGTTCCCAAAATCCTGCATCACAAAAGTATGTAGAACTACGTAGAGCTACGTAGACAAACCTCCGTTGGATCTGTTGCAGTTCCATTGCATATAGACGATGTAGAGCCCTTCATGTACTTAATGGTTACCCAGAAATGGCTGCGTTGGACTTAATAAGAACATAATTACATGCTTGTTAGTTTGATGAGTGGCAGGCCACTACACTCACTTGAGAACTGCAATCTCCTGCACAGTGATGGCTCTCTTGTCCTTGGTCCCCATGTAAGAGAACACATTAGGCCTCATCCTAGAGAAAAGCAGACGCACGTCAGTCAGGAGTTGTACAGTTTAGTAGAAGTTTCTTACACATCCTGTGAGAAATGCTATGAAAAAAAAAACAAGTGTTCTACCTGAGGAACTTGGACAGCACGTTGATGGCCTCCATGGTGTCCTTGTTCTCTTTGTAAAGGACAAAGTGGCAGAAGGCCCCACGGCTCTTAGGCCAGGAGTGTTTCCTGGGGGCTGTCCAGGGACACAGGAGTAAGTCGTGGAGACACAGGCAGAGGATCAGATATCTAACACCTTCTGTCACCAGAGAATACATCCTCATCAGTGTTCAGGCCTTTGATAAGTTACTGAAACTACCTGGCGCTTTCATCTTTTTGGGTGGAAGGAGCTTCGTTACGGGCCCCAACACATACAGCATTAACCACTTCTCTAACAAATTATGCTGGGAGCATCCTGCATGTCCTAAGATGTCAGAATAATTTAAATGCTGCACTTGGAACACTCATTCCCCATTGCTCTAAAGTATAAACTAACCAACTGAGGTTCTGTTCCCTTAGCCTGAACAATATGATAACAGTTCATCACACCCTGAAAATAGTCATGACTATTTATTTACCATAAAGACAATTGTGCAAGACTGATGATGCCATGACAGATAAGGAGCTGATATTTAATCAGATGTGAGGCTACCAACATTTAGACTAGTCTCCTGAAACCTTTAAATTGCATATACCTCTCTTTTTCTGAGCAGTGTGGACAAGGATTTCTTACCTGCAGCGATTTTGACCTCTGTCCACACAGAGAAGAGCAAAAGGAATAGAATATAAACAATAAAAGACTGTTACTAAAAGACGTTTATGGACCGTTAGGCAGACAGACCGACAGGTTTGGAGTGCTGTTGTGTCAAACCATTTCTGTGCAGCAAGTTGTGTGCCACGGGCATGACAAAGCAATTATTTGATGACAACCGTGCTGTGCTCTTTTTGCACAAGCTACTGAATTCACAGGAAATTATTGATGTGAATAATGTCAATGTCTTAACTGATCTCAAAATAGGCCAGTCAAGGAGATTCTGCTGATTTGTTGGGCCTAAAAGTCAAGATCCATGTGCTCTCTCACAGGCCATGGGCCTGGTCAGGATCTTCATGAAGTATCATCATGCAGGTTTGTTGTGTTGGCATTTCACATGCACCTGTTCATTCATGCAGCCTGCATTTTATCCCATACGCTAGCCAACCCAGTATTTTTTATTTTATTTAACTAGGCAGTAGCTACTCGGCTCAGACAGAACCACATGCAGTGAGAACCAAAGAGGCCAAGCTGAACAAGGGCATGCAGCACAACCCTTTCCAACCATTCAACAATAACTTTCCTCATTCTGAAATGTAAACTCTTTATTGAAGCAAGAGACACAAACTTGAGAGCGACTTGATTCTGTTCTATGACAGACGTTAGAGATTTCACCCTGCGAAAATAAACCAGAGATACAAACCCAGAAAAGGTCCATTACACCCATCTCCCATTCTCTTGTCTCTACCTGCGAGTGCTTTCTGCCCGGCTGCGTGGTAGGCCACGATGAACTTCTTTCCCTCCCGCTCCTCTGTCTTGGTCTCCAGTCCAGGGTACAGGGTCTTGACAGCTTTGTGGACCAGGGTCCGTTTCTCTTTGGTGTCATCCGCCATCTGTGTTCAACCAGAAGCAACTGGTCACCTTTCAAGATAGGTGAACTATTCAACGTTATATAAACCCACTGGTCAAGGTGGATAACAAACTACTACTAAATTCTCAGACTTAATTAATGGGTTTTTAGAAAGTCAGCGTATTTACCTCTATGGACACGTTGCCCTCTTTTTTCTTGAAGAGCTGCAGCTGCTCAAGTTGGTGTTTCTGCTCCTCTGTGAAAACCTCAGACCCTGGCTGCTCTGCCACACTGGCTTCCTAGCACAAGACAAACCCAACATCAGTTTAAAGATGGAATCCAGTTGGGGAAGCAGGACTAACTGGTGTCTCCAGGTGGCCACACACATCTCTCCAAAGTGTGCAGTTGTCCCTAAGCAATTTTATGATTTGAAGAAGAATCTTCAACTATAAGATACTTTTTGGAGCTCTCTTAGCTGTGCTGCTGAGCAACTAGAGCAAGCACACTTGTAGTTTTGTTTGGAACACAACCTGCATCCCTGAAATCCAAAAGCGGCCCATTATAAATTGCAATCTGAGTCAGGTGGCCATGATTTCTAAGCTTGTTCTCTTGCCAACATGACTAGCTAAGTTATAAAATATGATCTTACACAAGGCAATTTGGTGCAGCTAGGAAGAAGTCGTGAGTGCATTCAGGTGCGTGTGCTTTCTTCACAATATAACATATGCTCATTGTGTTCAGAACTACCAAGGGTATGACGACACTTCATCTTGTAAGTTGACATCAGACAGAGAAATCATAAATATTGACACTGTATATGACATGAATTTTGAAGTGAGATGGGACTGGGACTCACGGGTGTTTGGCTTGCTTGTCAAGGATGTATTTACTATAATCCTTAACATCTCATCTTTCAAAATACAGAGTCCTCTTACTTTACAGCATTTCTCTTACTTAGACAAAACATTTTCTAAAGTTACCACGAGGGATGAGGTCAACTTCTTGTTGTGCGTGGTGCTCAAATTCAGAACGGCTGTCAGTCAAAACCCATACAGCACTGTGAAGTGCAGAGGAATAGCTTTGACGTCACGTATAGCATGTTACTGTACAGCCACGACGTTCCAATTTAGGTGCTTATTAGTGCTAAAATCTTCCATCTCAATCACGTATACGGGTACGAGTGTAAAGGGCTACGGAGTCAAGCTTTAACTTCAGGAATGATTATGTTTCACTCTAAAACTGCAAGACGAAAGACAGTTCTACTGATACATTGTTAGCTCACCTCAGCCTCCTCAGGGACCGAGAGATCATCCAACTGCACTGTCTTGCCTTCTTTGTTGACCTCATGTACGACAAAGTCAGAGTACCTAAATAAAGAGTATTCGATTTTCTGTCATAGTGAAACGCACACAGCAACACATATACATCACGCCATGGATCAGATCACACTACAGCCTGACTGGAATCAGTACAAACCTCTCCTTGAGGATCCCAGAGAAGCCCTTGTGTTCACTGACAAATTTCTGAATCCCCACATCCAGCTCTGTGAGCCCATGCTTCATCATCTCTGCAAAAGCCTCTCCAGAACCTAACCCGGCCCCTTCTCCATCCTCCTCTTCCAGTGGCTCTGTCTCCTCCCCCTCTGGTTCTTCTGCCTCATCCTGGGCTGGCTTGTGAGAGTGTCCTCCTCTGTTGTTCTCATCCTTCTGGACTCTGGGTCTCTTGGTGCTGTGGGCCACCTCATCCTCCAAGGCAGGGCAGGCCCTTTTCTCCCCCCCAGGGGCAGGGACCAGCATGGGCTCTGCATCCGCCATAGGACACAAGCTGAGGGTCAAGAGAAGATAACAAGGACATGTGAATGAATAGGTCAACATCCCCACCACTACTAGACACTTCTCTTACACTAATTATTGGTAGAGTAGTGGCAAACTCTGACTTAAAAAATATATATTTAACATTTGAAAATGTTGCATGTTGCGTTTATTTTTGTTCAGTGTAACTTGTTAGTATCAATGTAAATATAACATGATAATTATTCTGGTTGGCTATAATCAAAGACAGTAAGAACTCTGTGCTAGCTAGCGGGGTTCCTTGCTGAAACAGTGTAACAACAACTTTTCACCCTGTGACTAGGATGTAAAGACATTGTTGGTACAGTTCCATCCAACTGTCGAATTGCAAATAAATGGCAAATGGTTAGGAGACGTGTTTAATTTCACATTTTTCTTTTGGCATCATCAACTGGCTAGGTAGTTTGGTTGCTAGCTAGCTAACGATAGATATTAGCGCATAACAATAACCTAAGTCGTAACATGACTTGCTAAAGGAGCCAACACATGCTTAGCCATGGAAAAGCTATGCATCGTTACATGAATGCCAAATAAAATACTGACATAAACTGTTATTTAACTTTGAAATCTGATTTACCTACTTATTCAGTAGAGTACGCAGAGCGAAGTACCCCAGTTTTCCTACACAAGTGTGTGTGTGTGTGCTCGAATCCGGAAAAAGTAATGTCTTGAAACCCGCCCATATCAACACTTATTGGCTGAAGGACATGTCAATTAAAAAATCTCCCGTTTCTTTAACGGTGGTGGTACTCGTTAAGCATGGCCAGGTATCCCGGGTGTATGGAGATTTCCAATGAAGCTGTCTAAAATGAGAGGTCGGGGCCCACAGATAGCATATGATAGCGAAACAAGTAATTTAGCACGTGGAGTAGTTAGTAAGATTCTGTGTTTTCAAATACAAATGATTGCTTTGATAACAACGCGTTTATATGCCTTCCTAATGAAAACTAGTTAGAAAATGAAAACATATATTTTATGGAAAAGATATGTATGTTTCTGGAAGATGACCCATGCTGCCTTTTTCACAACCGAGCAGCGCCGATTACTGTTCATTTTGAGAAGGTCACTCACCACTTTTGCCCGTTTCTGACACGGGACTGTTGCCCAGCATAATCGAATCCGCCGACTTGGATCAGAATTAGGGTTACATTGGCCAAACGCCACAGTGTTTCAATATAACGCTATCTTTCATTTATGAATAGTATATGATTCAGCTGCCACATAGTGTTCAATACCGATTATAGTTTATATACTTTATACTTCTAATAGTCTGGTAATAACTATGCCTATAATAAGAAAATGTAGGCTAATTGCAGTTTGCCAATCGCAGGCAGGCCTTTTCTAAAATGTCAATCTAAAAAATACAGATGTCTTTGAGAAATAGGCCTATTTGTAGGATAATTGTTGTTCTGGGTCAGAGAAAGTTATATATGTGATCCAGGGTGAGATAATAACGGATTAGGTTTGCCATAATATGACCCACCAGCTATGGATTGATCGGGTGACACAACAGATAACGAAATTGCAGTACTTTTTGAAACCCATTGACCTAACCTGCTAAGCCTATTCTGGGCCCATTTGAGATAGGCCTAGTCATTCCCCAGAATCCTAAACAGCTTTGAACATTGGATGGGATCCTAAAGAAGGAAACTTTGCCAGAACCAGCATGTCAATAACATGTCTTGAAAAATAATATAAAATAGGGTGGACAATTCAGCAGGGGGCTCTGTGTGATTCAGGGTTCCCTTTGCTCATGATACGCCCCAGTTACTACACTCTTAGAAAAAAAGGGTTCCAAAAGGGTTCTCCGAGTGTACCCTTTTTGGTTCCTGGTAGAATCCTTTTTGGTTCCAGTTAGAATCCTTTTGTTCCATGTAGAACACTATGTGGAAAGGGTTCTACTTGGAACCAAAAAGGGTTCTCCTATGGGGACAGCGGAATAACTATTTTAGGTTCTAGATAGAGGCCTACTGAGCTAATAGTGCTTTGGCGTGGGGATAAATAGGGAAGCAGGCAAGGGAAATATTTTAACGTTCAAGACATCAGAGACATTGATAAAATGGGGATAGTCTAATGTTGTCCGGAGGGACTCAGTCTTTCTGGTTTTGGTTCTTTCAATTTAAGCGCTCCTTTTCGCGCTAACCTCAATTGTGACAGTTGTGCGCGGCCACGTAGCATAGAGCTCCAGTGCTTGAGCGCGCCTCCTCCTCCTAACGACAGAGGGAGTGCGCGTTCTCCAGAGAGAAGGCTGGAGACGAGAGAGCGTGAGATCTCGGCTGCTGCCGTTGAGCTGCCGCTGCTGCTGAAAGGAAGGAGGAAAACATCATGAGCTCCAGGAAAGGTATGAAAATATGTTATATTTTTCAAATATTCCGACTACGGGACAGCTTTTGTTGGTTTTGATAAGAGGTGGTGAAATTACGCGCGTGCGGGGGTTTCCAACCTTTTTGGTTAAGGATGCTTGGCCGGGCCAGCTAAAGCTCGAGACTGATGTGTTGTTCTTTCTTTCTGTCCCTTCTCGGTGCTCGGACCTACTTCTACATTAATCTAATCTATTCTAGTGATGGCAATCCAGGCCCGAAAGAGAAGGCCCAAGGGGAAAAAAGACAAAGCAGCCCACGGAAGGAGGTAAGCAGAGCGGTGTTCGGAATGGAGTGGAAGTGGTATTTGGTGGTGCTGTGCTCGTTTGTTATGTCTCTTGTGTCAGGTCGTGACAGCGGTTATTAAGCTTTCCATAGAACGTCAGCAAGCTAAGCTGTCATTGTTGGCTGTGGCTGGTTGAGTAGCTGGTGCGAAGGCAACATACGGGGGAAGAGTCTGTTTTGGGCAGGTATGGCAAAACGCACACATAGGCAGGCATATTGCGAGGGCGGTGGAGCAGGTGCTGGTACGGGAACGCTGGTCCAGCTCGTCTGGGCGCTCCAACTGTGTGGTGTCGGAAGTTGCCATTGGCAACGTCCCTCGGGCCCCCTTGTGTATGGATAGGTCGATGGATATCTCGTGCCTGGAATGGCTTTTTGCCCAAGGAGGATATGAATTGCATGCTGGAGTTGTATATCGTAGGCCTAATACATCGGCAATGACTGACTCTTTCTGTGAAAACCTAACATGTTATTGGGTTGTTGGGATTACCCAAACATGGGTTAATTTAACCATCAGTTGGATATTTTTTTACTTTCATGCTGGTTGACCTAGCAGCTGGGTCTTTTTGAATGTAATCCTTAGGTTATTTTTCAGGAGGCGTGGTTTATCAGGGGTGTGGCTTTCAGAAAGCTCTTATTGACAACCTGTGAGAGTAAATGTAGTTGTTGTTCATCATGTTACATTTACATACTGCAAATCAACATTTTCTTTAAAATGTTTAGCATTTTACACATTCTTTTAGAATATAAAGATGATTTATTACCAGAGGTGTTGACTCGAGTCTGACTTGGACTCTACAAGATAGAAAATAAAATCACTTGACTTTGACTCGGAGCTTCAAGACTCGGGCCTCGACTTTGACTTGAGACTGATGACTTGAAACTATCGGGCGAAAGCGGAGAAGGGAGGCGTGCACTTCTCAAATCGAACAGTAATCTGCGCAACTCTGTCATTTTGTCAACAAAGCAACATGGTGCATCTTTTCCATAAAATACATGTTGTAATGTTCTAACTTGTTTTCATTGGGAAGGCAGATAAGGCGTTTTTATTAAAAGCAATCCCTTTTGCATGGGAAAACACAGAATCCTAGTAATTCCTACACGTGATTAATTACGTCACTTTGTTTAGAGCCAACTTCACTGTGGGTTTTGAACTGGGTGCCTGACTCAAGCCTGGGATCCAGCCCGTTTTCAAATTGAACGCAATAAACTTTCAGCTGATGCAAAACACGCCAACACGGATTTGTGGGGTTGCTAGTGTGAAACAATGGAAAAAATATAAACAATTCATACATATTTTAATATGCTACATACAGAATAGCCTTTGCTTATTTGATCTGCATTGCACCAAATTCTTGTTTAAAAAAAACATCTAATCTGTGCTTCTCAACCAAAAAGTTGCGGTTCTTGACTGTTTACCAGTCATCAGCAATGATGCGCAAAGGCGGGCGCACATATACAGATTAGTGACCAGAAAGCGCTTGTTTAATCTTCTACAATTTTGCATGTCAAAAATAGAGTAGCCTACCTAAATTGATATTATCCATTTAAAGTACAGTTTAGCAATCTGCTACAGATGCATCTTTGCTACAACAATCAGCTTGGTGTCATAGACTAGACTAGACTTAGTATGATGTGTTACGTTTGGTATGGTTAAATAAGACAGATGGTTACTTAAGGCAAAAACAAAAGTAGGGTGGTTGGTCGGGGTGGGTGAGCATATAACACGAACATCTAGCAACCCAAAGGTTGTGATTTAGAATCTCAAAATGGACAACTTTAGCACTTCTTGCAACCCAAAGATTGTGACTTCAACTCTCATTACAGACAACTTTAGCATTTTAGCTAATTAGCAACTCTTCAACTACTTTGCAACTACTTAGCATGTTAGCTAACCCTTCCCTCAACCCTAAACTTATTCTTTTAGCTAACCCATCCCCTAACCCTACCCATAACCCTTTAACCTAACTCCTTAACTCAACCTTAACTCTAACCCTAAGACCTAACCTAGCTAACCTAGCCACCTAGCTAGAATTCGTAACATATCATACATTTAACACATTTGCAAGATTTTGTACATTTTGCAAATTTGTAACCTATTGTACGTGTTGCAATTCAAAACATGATAATACAAATTGTAATTCATAACATATCATACTAAATGGAGTGTTTTGGTTTTACATACAGATTAATACGAAATGCTCTGAGACCAGGTTGCTACAATAGGCTACCTTTTCATTGATAATTTACATATTTCAGCTAGGCCTAGTTTGTGTGGGTTACAATTCTATACCTCAGTGGTGGGTTCTGGCTATATGTCTAAAGATAGCTGTAACATCACACTTCCTTCAATACTTACGGGAGGAAGATGTATCTTTCAGGCAAATTAATTATGATATTTGTGAGGAAGAAAAAGGTGACGGACAGATGCTTTCCATCCGATCCTGCAACCTCTGCTGCACACAGGTAGGCCATATGATCCTGCTTGCTCTGGACTCCTGAGAAGTGACAATGTGACACACTATCCCTAGTTGATATTGACTGCTAAAATGAATGACTTTCAGATCAAAATGCAGTTGTAAAACACAGTTTATTTCGGTATCTTGTGTTATGAAAATAAATGTATCACTGTTTATGGCTGTAATGACAGGCTCCATTTGCACAGCGTTTATGCACATGTTGTTCGCCCTTTGAGCACATGTGTGCGCAGGGGTCAGAACCACTCCTTTTTGTGGACTGAGCTAGAACAGATTGCTGATTTGATGTACAGCTATAGGATCTGGTCATATCTCGATAACCCAGCACCAATAACCCACCATCAACAACCCAACCTTGCTCTTTTTAAATAAAACAACCCAACTAAGTGACCCAATGCCTGCAACCCAGCAGTTGGATGAACTAAACAACCCAGTATTTTTTTTCTGTGCTAGGTTACTTCAGCTGCAACTGAGACTGAAACCCTGAGCCTTGTTTGGGGGTTGTAAAAGAGATCTGACTGATGTGACAGGCTTCCTCGGCCTATTTGCAGTAATGACAGCACAGAGACAGATGAGCATCCCAAATGAATAAACTAGCTACTTTCGTCGATTTAAAGGCACTATATGTGAATCACACCGGGGTCTGTGGCTGCTAGATGGCTGTTGGTGATGTAGCCTAACAGAGTGTGAGTGTTTGTGTAGACGAAGGACTTCTACTAGAGTGAGAATGATCTGGTTTGGGTGTGTGAGTGCTGTCTATTGCATGGTGCGTGAGCCGGTTATGATGAAGTGCAGTAGTTGGTATGCGCACGGCGGCACATTGGCCCTGTAAAGTGCATACGAATTGGTCTGGAGAGAGAGGAGCAGACTTCATGGCACAATGCTATTGGACCAAAGTCACCGGTGTAGTCACTGGCCACAATTAGGTGACTCCATACCAAGGTTCCGCCCACACAGGTGCGCTGTGGAAGGGGCTGGAATCGCTGTTGCTTCAGGAAACATTGACCAAATGATTCCTCACGTCACTCACAAACATGTCAAATAGAAATGTATTGAAGCACTGTTTTTTTCTCTTCTTCTTCTTGCCATTAATTGGATGATGTTAGAAATGTATCTTGTTATCATGCTGTTATAATTAGGGATGCACGATATATCGGTAAGCATATCGGAATCAGCCGATATTAGCTAAAAATGCTAACATCGGCATCGGCTCGATGTCTAGTTTAACGCCAATGTGCAAAACCGTTGTCATAGCTATGTAACATAGGTAGATGAGGTAATGACGCCACGACAAATACTACGTTACACATGCAACACAGCATTCCTAACCTAGCCCACAATGTCTGCTATGTGGATCTATTTTGAAGTTTCAAAGGAAGATAACAAAAAGGCCATGTGAAACATTTGTACTGCTATTATTTCCCGAAGAGGGGAGAGGGTGAAATCTTTCAATACCAAAAGACGTTCAGAGACTACTTAGAACAAAAGCAGAAAAATACTAAGGGCACACTTCCAGCAACTAAACAAGTTCAAGTCGAGCAGTCATTCGAAAGAGTAAGAGCATTTCAGCGAGACAACTCAAAGGCAAAAACCATTAACGCCAAGATAATGGTATTCATTGCCCTTGACAATCAACCGTTCTCTGTTGTGGATGATGTTGGCTTTCGCCGACTGGACGAGCACCTCGAGCCCCAGTACACTGTATCAAGTAGGCGCTATTTTTCAGATGTTGCCCTACCGAAGTTACACAGTATTGTTGAAATGCACATCCCTGAGCTACTTGCTACGGGTGTCACTGCTATTAGCTTCACGACTGACATTTGGACCAGAGATGTCAGCCCCGGTGTCATTCTCTGAGCCGCTTTACGGAGCCGCCACCTTGCTCGATGCTAGGTACAAGGCACCACACTTCGATGCAGACAAGAAACAGGGTTTACGTGAAATGTTAGACACAGTTGGACAAGATGGAAACGGACACAGTGACAGTGCACACAGAGGAAGAGGACCCACGACAGAAGAGGCCACGGACAGACAGAGCTGAAACTTCACTGTTTGACATGTATGATGAAATCCTGGTTGAGAATGAAACGACTGAACAAATGAACAACAAAACAGCACAGTAAGTAAGTGAAAGAAATAGGTTTGATTATGTTTTACTGGTAATGGGGACTTAAATGCCAACAAAATAACTTTTTGGTGTGTGTGTGTGTGTTTCAACTATTTAACTGTTTTAGAATGCTTAAAAGGCTGCTAAAATGTTAAATATCGGGTATCTGTATCGGTATTTCTTTTGGGGGGGGGGGGGGGGGGGGGGGGGGGGGGATATCGGATATCGGTATCGGCCAAAAATGTCATATCGGTGCATCCCCAGTTTTAATGGATCTATTACAGTGTATCTATCAATTTCAGTTGATTTATATTGGGTCTATTGACATCATGTGTGACTTCATGAGTATTGACATTGCTCTGATAGATAACTTAAAAATGAACCTGTATCACACTCTATCTTGGCCTTTGCCACCTTTCAATGTCATAACTGTGTGTTTTGTTAAAGCTTGGCTGCTGCTGGGAACAATCTCTCTGTAGAGACATGCTTTGAGCCGGAGTGGAAACCACAACAAACAAACGCATGACATGTTCTCAGGTGACATCATAGCAATACTCAGGCAACAAGTTGTCCTTCCTGTCCATACATTTTCTGTATGTGTGCATGTTTGTGCACGTGCTTATCATGTGGGCCCACGTGTGAATGTTGTTTTGTGTATGGTAGGCCCCTCAGGAGGACTATGTCTACATGTCTGTCTACTGCTACAGACAGGAGGCTCATCAAGACCTATCTGAAACCAGAGGGCCAAAGCAAAGCAGTAGTACCATTGACCCACATCACAGCCTCCTCTCCATTCATATGGAGAGAACTCTCTTCTGTTTGCACCCCCCAGCCCCTGGAGGGTTACGCCCACCCTATTTGGCTGACATCTGACCTGGCCACACCCTGCCATCAGAACAACACAGGGCCTGAGAAAGGAAGATCACAATAAAGCTGGGAAGAACAGAGGCTCCTTTCATTGATCCTCAGCAACAGCTACAGCGAAACCGAACAGGACACACACACACACACAGGAAGAGTGCTGCTGGGTGTGGTGCAGAGTGTGTGTGTGTGTGTGTGTGTGTGTGTGTGTGTGTGTGTGTGTGTGTGTGTGTGTGTGTGTGAGTCATGTCCATGTGTACATTTGTGTTAGGTTATGTAGATGGGATGGTTCTGAAATAGAGTATGCTCTGCAGACAGTCTGAATTGGGCCTGAGTGCCTCATATTCTCTTCCATCTGTCTCATTCATGCTGCCTCAAACAGATTAAGTTTGCTCACTGCCCTTTAAATGGTTTCTGGGGGCAGTTCTTTAGGCCTTGGCAGCCAGTTATTTCTACAAGACATAACTTGTGACTTGATAGACCATAAAACAAATCAAAGATGAAAGATTCTATGTTATGAACAAGGTGTTGACTGTGTGTGGGGGCGGAGGGATAGAGGGATTTGTTCATCATCCTGACCAGAGGTTCACTTCTTTCTATCACAACATGCACTTTTCATCCAACTGTTGCTTATTTATTCAGTGGTTTACAGTCAGTTATTAACTAGTGATGTGATCCTATCACCAACTCATTCACACAGGCATACAGGAGGCTGCATGCTCACACTTATCCTGGCATGACTGCCTGGGCGACTGCCTGAATGAGTCCAGCATCAATGCTGCCAGAATTATTACATGATGATTATACCTGTTTGTAGTTTGTTTTTGCACTTTATATGCATTATCAGATAGATTTGTAGGTTAACACACTGAGATGAATGATGGCTAACTCTAAAGTTATGGCTCGAGATGACTCAGTCATCTCAATTCTGAGTTTATGATTTCTGCTAGCATTAAACTCAGAACCACTAGAGAAGCCATACTCAACTGGTGGACAGTGGTCCAAAACGGGGTCAATACGGACCGCAGGTCCAGACTTAAGAAATCGTAGTTATTATAACCAGATTACGTGCCCAGGGGCCTCGACCACCAGGGGTCCCCCATTTTCTTTTTGTTGAGTCACTCCAGTGTCATATGAACACCCATAAGACATGACAAAATGGGTAGAAATGCAGGAAATTTGCTTTAAAAATGACTAAATGTTCTCAACGCCCCATGGCAAAATGTGTAGAATTGCAGCAACATTTTCTTTCTGCCAATAAGAGGGGTGTGAACAGTTTGGGGTTGCATGGGTTGCGTGTTGGTGGTTTGTTACTATGCCGATAAATTACAATATTCATCCAAACCTTTGCCACCTTTGCCACTCACAGTGCATTCTGAAAGTATTCAGACTCCTTTACTTTTTACACATTTTGTTAGGTTACAGCCTTATTGTAAAATGGATTAAAATGGGTACCAAAACATTTCTGCAGTATGGAAGGTCTCCAAGAACACAGTGGCCTCCAAAATTCTTAAATGGAAGAAGTTTGGAACCACCAAGACTCTTCCAAGAGCTGGCCGCATGGCCAAACTAAGCAATCGGGGGAGAAGGGCCGATGGTCACTCTGACACAGCTCCAGAGTTCTTCTGTGGAGGTGGGAGAAACTTCCAGAAGGACAACCATCTCTGCAGCTCTCCACCAATCAGGCATTTATGGTAGAGTGGCCAGACAAAATCCACTCCTCAGTAAAAGGCACATGACAGCCACTTGGAGTTTGCCAAAAGGAACCTAAAGGACTGTCAGACCATGAGAAACAAGATTATCTGGTCTGATGAAACCAAGATTGAACTATTTGGCCTGAATGCTAAGCGTCATGTCTGGAGGAAACCTGGCATAGTGGTGGCAGAATCATGCTGTCAGGATGTTTTTCAGCAAAAGATGAATGGAGCACAGAGTACAGTACAGAGAGATCCTTAATGAAAACCTGCTCTAGAGTGCTCAGGACCTCAGACTGGGGCGAAGGTTCACCCTCCAACAGGACAATGACCCTAAGCACACAGCCAGACAACACAAGAGTGGCTTCGGGACAAGTCTCTGAATGTCCTTGAGTGGCCCAGCCAGAGACCGAACTTGAACCAGAATGAACATCTCTGGAGAGACCTGAAAATAGCTGTGCAGTGACGTTCCCCTTCCAACCCGACAGAGCTTGAAAGGATCTGCAGAGACAAATGGGAGAAACTCCCCAAATACAGGAGTGCCAAGCTTGTAGTGTCATACCCTAGAGGACCTCGCTACCAAAAGTGCTTCAACAAAGTACTGAGAAAAGGGTCTGAATACTTATGTAAATGTTATATTTCAGTTTTAAATCTTTTATAAATTTGCAAACATTTCAAAAAAACTTTTTTTGCTTTGTCATTATGGGGTATTGTGTGTAAATTGATGAGAGAGAAAAAACAACTATTTAATCAATTTTAGAATAAGGCTGTAACGTAAGAAAATGTTGAAAAAGTCAAAGGGTCTGAATACTTTCTGAATGCACTGTATAAACTGTGTGTGACCGGACCTTCTCAAATAGTGCTTGAGTACCCATGCGCCAGAGCTTCAATGACACTGCCATAATTCTGTGTATCACAGCGTTTGTGTTGTTAGTGATACTGTATCATAAATCTTATAAATATCCTAGCCTCAGTGCTAACAGTGTGTGTCGTATAATTCTGCTCCCTCCCTGTGTACTGCTGTAATGTAGATGCCTGTATGAGCCCAATGCAGTCTGATTGATGTTGCTACATCAACAGCATTGATTTTTGTCTTGTGTTTCGCCATTTGATGGAAGATGGGAGTAGGCTAGCGAACAGGACTGTGTGTGGTGCAGTGGAGTGAGGCAGCCAGGTAGCGTAATGTTCTCTGGAATTCAGACAAATGTTTTTTCTGCGGTAGCTGAATAATATTGCTCCAGCTTAAAACTCCCCCTCTTGGAGTTAAGTCAAAGTTTTATAAATAGGTATATATAATAATAAGCCATTTAGCAGACACTTTTATCCAAAGCAAACTACTCTCATACATTTTACGTACAGGTGGTCCCAGAAATTGAACCCACTATCCTGCCATTGCTAGGGAGATGCTCTACTAACTGAGCTACAGAGGACCATGGTACCTGACTACGTTGTGGTGGTTCTTCTATGGAAGTCAGAGGACTAGGTACAGGCTTCAATGTTGTCTGAGCAGACCTCAGCACAACCGCTGACTTAGGTTAATTAATTCATTTAATTGATTCCCAGAGAGGATCACTTAGTGATGGTGAAGAGCCAATACTTTGGACCAGACCTTGTTGGTTGGTTCTGCTGACTGGACATCAGTGACCTGAAGCTTATATGCACTTGTTTACGGTTTGTTTGTGTAGATTGTCAATTCACATTGCTAGCTATGAGGGCTGTGCCATATTGGCCTTATCAGTATATGTCCCTGGTCAGAGATGTATGGACTGAGAGTGTGTCAAAGGCAAGTGGATTTGAGTGTGAGTGAGCAAGAGGGGGAAGCTCAGGAATTCGATCCCTGCTGGACAGCTTCATCGATACGGTGGCCTGGCTGAATGGATCTGATATCCACAGCTCAGCAGAGTAGTTGGCCCAAGTGATGTACTAGGCAGTACGCACCACCCTCTATAGCGCCTTGTGGTCAGAACCCAAGCGGTTGACTTACCAACTAGTGAGGCAGCCAGTCAAGATGCTTTCAAGGGTACAGCTGTATAACTTTTTGAGGATCAGAGGGCCAATGGCAAATCTTTTCAGCCTTCGGAGGGGAGGAGGCGTTGTTGTGCCTTCTTCACGACTGTTTTGGTGTGTGTGGACTAGAGGTTGACCGACTATGATTTTTCAACGCCGATACCGATTATTGGAGGACCAAAAAAATCCGATACCGATTAATCGGATGATTTTTATATATATATTTGTAATAATGACAAATACAACAATACTGAATGTGAACACTTTTATTTTTAACTTAATATAATACATAAATAACATCTATTTAGTCTCAAAATGTATGAAACATGTTCAATTTGGTTTAAATAATGCAAACATTGTGTTGGAGAATAAAGTAAAAGTGCAATATGTTCCAGGTAAAAAAGCTAACTTTTAAGTTCCTTGCTCAGAACATGTGAAAGCTGGTGGTTCCTTTTAACATGAGTCTTCAATATTCCCAGTTAAGAAGTTTTAGTTTGTAGTTATTATAGGAATTATAGGACTATTTCTCTCTATACCATTTGTATTTCATTAACCTTTGACTATTGGATGTTCTTATAGGCGCTATAATATTGCCAGCCTAATCTCGGGAGTTGAAGTCATAAACAGCGCTGTGCTTCAAGCATTGTGAAAAGCTGCTGGAAAATGCAGGAAAGTGCTGTTTGAATGCTTATGAGCCTGCTGCTGCCTACCACCGCTCAGTCAGACTGCTATATCAAATATCAAATCATAGACTTAATTATATTATAAGAAACACACAGAAATACAAGCCTTATGTCATTAATATGGTCAAATCCAGAAACTATCATTTTGGAAACAAAACGTTTATTCTTTCAGTGAAATACAGAACCGTTCCATATTTTATCGAACGGGTGGCAACCCTAAGTCTAAATATTGCTGTTACATTGCACAACCTTCATAAAAACTCTCTTGGTAAATAGTATGGTCTGCAGCTTATCATGAGATATTCTAATTTAAGCCAGCAAAAACTCAAGACTTCCTTAACATTAGAGATCGTGCACCAGCTGTTTTTAACACATTCCTCCCCGCTTTGTCTTAACCGAGGCTGCTGTCCTGGAAAAACCAGCTAGATGTATATTATCCATGTCCTTGTTCAGCCATGACTCGATGTAACATCGGATATTACAGTTCTTCAGGTCCCGTTGATGGAATAGTCTCGAACGGAGCTTGTCCAGTTTGTTCTCTAGTGACTGTATGTTCACCAATAGAATGGAGGGTAGAGGCAGATTATTGGCTCGCCAACGTAGTCTTGTCAGGATGCCGGCTCATATGCCTCTTTTGAGCCATCGAGTCTTGGGGATTGGGGTCTGGCCCGGAGTAAGCAGAACGTCCAGAGCTGCCAACTCGTTGAAATAGAAAGTATTATCAAAATCAAGGTTAGTGATCGCTGTTCTGATGTCCAAAAACAAATAAAATAGCTATCCACAGCAGCGCCATCTAAAGGCTGTTTGTGTTGAATTCACAGTCGGGAGCATGAGGCTAAAGCCAAGCCCATAATCCTCACACACCCACTCACTTCTGGGCTTGTTATGGTAACACAAGATTATATTAAGTAGCCTACTCTGGTTGTCAACAGACACTTTCAAGACAATAAGATGTTCTGAGGTGCCTCTGTCAAATATTGCAGTTGTAATATAAAACCATCTAAACCATAGGACAATGCAGGCTGTGTCATGATATCTAGATCAGTTGTTATTACCGTTTAGCTCACACTGATGACTGTATAACGATTGGGTAGGCTATATGAAAGCAATCTACTAATATGGAGGAATCCTCTGTTTTGGTATATGCAGTGGACAGAGTAGCTAAGATATCTCTCACAGGGAGAATGGTTTATTGAATTTGATAAGGCGACATCATATTGATGATAAGGTCCCAGTGTGTGACATGCTCTTCCTGAAGGTTCTCCTCAGGTAGGACACAGAGAAAGTGTAGTACTAATTGAATGGAGGCTAATTGAATGTGGATTGTGGAACTGCATCACCAGTGGAATAAGCACCAGGAGTGTTTTAGGTAGGGCTCTGGGTATTCATGTCTAGAGTCCAGACTGGGCTCGTCGACACTGGGCTTGAAGTGATGTTGAGTTGATTTAGACATGATTATTTTGAGCATTTTAACAGGGGTTCTTTAGCTTATATATCTTTATACTCGATATTAAGGATGGTTAACTGTGGGTAAGTAGGTTAACCCATTTTGGTTGCTGATTATAAGGATCCACAGATTACTGCCAAATCCAAAAAACAAGGATGACCCATATTTGGTAGAACCAGCGGCTAGCCTATCCATTTAATCCACATTAAGGCCTAATGATTAGGCCTGGCACTGGCACCATGTTCTCCTCAGGATTTGGTGGTGGATTTTGAAAAATGTTTTGATGTAGTGTAGTTGCGGCTTAGTAAGATCAGACAGGCTTCTGGTCCTGTAAAACTACTGGAGTGATGAGACGCAAGGATCATCATACATGGGTAAATAAGATGTTGTACTGGAGGGTTAACCTACATTCAATCAGTTTGCATCTCATAACATATCTGAGCTGCAGTCCAGTTCCAGCCAGGGCCGGGCAGCCAGGCCACCGAGGGAAGATAGAGGCATTAGGGCATGTAATTCTGTGTTCACATTCATTCACAGAGGATGCCAGAGCCAGTGAGGGTGAAGACTCAAGAAATAGCTCTCACCTGCCCTCTGCTGGTGGTTAAAGGTGAAGCAGTGAGAGAGGAAAAAGAGGTGTTATTGTGTTCATGTAGTTGACCATCTTTTCTATTCATCCTCCTCTCTTTTATCAGCGTGGCCCCATATCTGATCATGAGAGTTTCTGATATTCTGAGAAGAGCTGCAAATAGAATAAGCCTAAGGCTTGTGTGTGAGAGAAATAACAAGAGATGTTGTGCCTCATATATTGTGTGATCACAACCAAGGCAGTTGAAGGCGTCTGCCAACTGCCTAGGCATCGTGATGGCAGTGTTGTGCAATGTGCTTGCCTATATGACCGTATGTATCTGACCTAGTCAATGGGTTAGTGTAAAACTCTCCCATCCACTAATGTGTGTGTGTGTGTGTGTGTGTTCACGTACGCGTGTCTGTTCTTGTTGGGTTCAGGATTAACCAGCAGCTCTAAGCTTACCTGCCAATAATACAATTGGTGGGCGTGTCTCTCTCTTCTCTATTTGTCTCAAAGAACCTCAAATCAAATCCAAGTTTATTGGTTGCGGACACAGATTTGCAGATGTTATTGCAGGTGCAGTGAAAAGCTTGTGTTTCTAGCTCCAACAGTTCAGTAATACCTATTAATAAAAAAGTAAAAAGTAAATAATAAACAAATATAATCCAGAAAAATAAGGAAATTACACACAATAATCACATTAGACAATCATTATGTATTATCAATGATACAGCAATTATACTGTACACAAATATCAATATAACATGCAACAATTTATTTGATTTTACTGAGTTACAGTTCATATAATGAAATCAGTCCATTGAAATAAATTCATTACACCCTAATCTATGGATTTCACTTGACTGGGCAGGGGAGCAGCCATGGGTGGGCCTGGGAGGGCATAGGCCCACCCACTTGGCAGCCAACCTCGGTTTTTCGGATGACTGCCTTGCCTGGTTCACCAATTACTTTGCAGACAGAGTTCAGTGCGTGAAATCGGAGGGCATGTTGTCTGGTCCTCTGGCAGTCTCTATGGGGGTGCCACAGGGTTCAATTCTCGGGCCGACTCTTTTCTCTGTGTATATCAATGATGTTGCTCTTGCTGCGGGCGATTCCCTGATCCACCTCTACGCAGACGACACCATTCTATATACCTTCGGCCCGTCTTTGGACACTGTGCTATCTAACCTCCAAACAAGCTTCAATGCCATACAACACTCCTTCTGTGGCCTCCAACTGCTCTTAAACGCTAGTAAAACCAAATGCATGCTTTTCAACCGGTCGCTGCCTGCACCCACATGCCCGACTAGCATCACCACCCTGGATGGTTCCGACCTAGAATATGTGGACGTCTATAAGTACCTAGGTGTCTGGCTAGACTGCAAACTCTCCTTCCAGACTCATATCAAACATCTCCAATCGAAAATCAAATCAAGAGTCGGCTTTCTATTCCGCAACAAAGCCTCCTTCACTCACGCCGCCAAGCTTACCCTAGTAAAACTGACTATCCTACCGATCCTCGACTTCGGCGATGTCATCTACAAAATGGCTTCCAACACTCTACTCAGCAAACTGGATGCAGTCTATCACAGTGCCATCCGTTTCGTCACTAAAGCACCTTATACCACCCACCACTGCGACTTGTATGCTCTAGTCGGCTGGCCCTCGCTACATATTCGTCGCCAGACCCACTGGCTCCAGGTCATCTACAAGTCCATGCTAGGTAAAGCTCCGCCTTATCTCAGCTCACTGGTCACGATGGCAACACCCATCCGTAGCACGCGCTCCAGCAGGTGTATCTCACTGATCATCCCTAAAGCCAACACCTCATTTGGCCGCCTTTCGTTCCAGTACTCTGCTGCCTGTGACTGGAACGAATTGCAAAAATCGCTGAAGTTGGAGACTTTTATCTCCCTCACCAACTTCAAACATCAGCTATCTGAGCAGCTAACCGATCGCTGCAGCTGTACATAGTCTATTGGTAAATAGCCCACCCTTTTTCACCTACCTCATCCCCATACTGTTTTTATTTATTTACTTTTCTGCTCTTTTGCACACCAATATCTCTACCTGCACATGACCATCTGATCATTCATCACTCCAGTGTTAATCTGCAAAATTGTAATTATTTGCCTACCTCCTCATGCCTTTTGCACACATTGTATATAGACTCCCCCTTTGGTTTCTACTGTGTTATTGACTTGTTAATTGTTTACTCCATGTGTAACTCTGTGTTGTCTGTTCACACTGCTATGCTTTATCTTGGCCAGGTCGCAGTTGCAAATGAGAACTTGTTCTCAACTAGCCTACCTGGTTAAATAAAGGTGAAATAAAAATAAAT
The DNA here is from genome assembly GCF_002021735.2 of Oncorhynchus kisutch. Taxonomy (NCBI): domain Eukaryota; kingdom Metazoa; phylum Chordata; class Actinopteri; order Salmoniformes; family Salmonidae; genus Oncorhynchus; species Oncorhynchus kisutch. The sequence continues at coordinate 16,762,913 of NC_034183.2, read as the reverse complement.
AAATAAAAACTACTGAGGAGCCAGGCCCAGGCAATCAGAAGGAGTTTTTCCCCACAAAAGGGCTTTATTACAGACATCAAATCAAATCAAATCAAATTTATTTATATAGCCCTTCGTACATCAGCTGATATCTCAAAGTGCTGTACAGAAACCCAGCCTAAAACCCCAAACAGCAAGCAATGCAGGTGGAGAAGCACGGACATAAATACTGCTCAGCTCTCCCTCAGACGATCCCACATGTGAAGAAGCCGGATGTGGAGGTCCTGGGGCTTGCGTGGTTACAAGTGGTCTGTGGTTGTGAGGCCGGTTGTACGTACTACTTTATTCTCTAAAACGACATTCGTTGGAGGCAATTTATGGTAGAGAATTTAACATTCAATTCTCTGGCAACAGATATTTCTGCAGTTAGCGTGCCAATTGCACGCTCCCTTTAAATTTGAGATGTCTGTGGCATTGTGTTGTGTGTCAAAACTGTACATTTTTAAAGTGGCCTTTTATTGTCCCCAGCATAAGGTGCACCTGTGTAAAGATCAAGCTGTTTAATCAGCTTGTTGATATGCCACACCGTCAGGTGGATGGATTATCTTGGCAAAGGAGAAATTAGTTGTGACACATATCTCTCTCATTGTTGTGTACTGTGCACCATGCAGCTTGTAGCAGGGATGTTTTAAGCATGCTTTACTAATACATCATGGAAGTATTAAACAGAGTCTTGTCTGAATTAGTCTGTTTCCCTACCCCATTACTGTTTTATTTCTCCCCAGTGCCTTGGTTTGCCGTTTCAATGGTTTCTATTTGGTCAAAATAATATTGTGTTCAATTTGAGGTGCAGGCAAAGTGCAGTTCTCTCAGTGAACACCAGAGGGCTCTCTGACACCATCCAGTTTGATCCAGTTCTGCTGTTTTTGGGGAATAGAGGCTTTGTGTAGACCAAAACAAATATATGAATTGAATGCTGCTGCTGCTGTTGTTGTGCATAGTGTGCATGAGAACCATGATACCTAGTGAAATCTTAGTAGGTCATAGCTGTCGTGCCTTATCAAGACATTACATGTGAAATATCTATGGGTGAAACTGTGAAGGTGAAGTGGATATCTGAAAGTGCATGTCTTAATGGCATTGAGTGTCAGCCATTTTGTGTCTGAGCAGATCCCTCCGTTCGAGACAATCCTGAGCAGAGTCCCTAATAATGTGCCAGATATAATGGCTGTGGTTTAATGAAGCTGCAGCTGCCTGACAAGAGGTCAGAGTGAAGGGTGGGAGAGGGCAAAGGTCATCAGCCAATATCCATCAATTAAACACATACCACTTAGCTAATGAGACTGCATACTGCCCCTGTCTGTCTGTCGGGCTGTCTGTCTGTACGCAGTATGTTCTCTAGTGTAATGAGTCACAGTAAGCAGATAGAGTGCTTACTTGTCCTATGTCTAGGGAATCAAGATGCACTCAACAGTGTTCAACAACCAGGAAGAGTGTGTGCAAATGTGAAAGGCCTGTTTTGACCTGTGTGTATAATGTCATATTGTATGTTAGAAGTACATGGATCCTAAGGAGGCACCTCTATATGGAGTTCTGTAAGGATGACTGAACCCGACCCACTCTAGGCCAGACTTGGGGCCATCAGTCTGCCAATCAATCTGCCTACTCCTGCTAACCACACCAGGCGTCATGTAAGGCTTGCTAGGGCACATAGGGTCAATCACAGATAGGCTTGTAGGGCTTAGGGAATGAAGTCAATTATAGGGAGCCAGATCTTCTCAAGTTCTCTTTAAAATGACAAGTTGTTGTTGTGTGTGTGTTGTTGGACACACACACACATTGGAGTCCTGTGTGTGCGTGCGTGCGTGTGTGTAGTGTGCCTGTGTACTTGCAAGCAGGCAGGCTTTGGTGTCTACTTGGGATTTGGACCCTTTTCCTCTCCATCCCTCCTTCTCCCCCTCTGTCTCTCTCTGTCTCTGTGTCCTTATCTGCCTTCTCTGTATCTGTGTCCTTATCTGCCTTCTCTGTCTCTGTGTCCTTATCTGCCTTCTGTCTCTCTCTGTCTCTGTGTCCTTATCTGCCTTCTCTGTCTCTCTCTCTGCCATGATCTGTCTTCTCTCTCTCTGTCTCTCTCTGGCTTCTCTGCATCTGTCACTCTCTCCTTTCCTCAGTAACACCAGGCATTGAGAGAAGTAGGCCACTAAAATACTGGCTCCCAAAATATCACTGCTAGTGAGACCCTCTATTCTCTCTCTCTCTTATAGCCAGGAGACAGGTCCTCTCATCCTCTTTTTTTTCCTATCCTCCTTTTTCTCGCCACAGCTCCATCTAGAGCTTCAATCCCTCTGAAAGATATGGGCTAACATGCAGAAAGGACATCCTAGACCTGTGAGTGTGAGAGCAAGTGTGTGAGAGCGAGTGTATGAGAGTGTGAGAGCTTGCAACAGGTGTAGACTAACAGTGAAATTGTTACTTATGGACCCTTCCCAACAATACAGAGAGAAAAATTATAGAAAAATAATAACAGGATAATTACACAATGAGTAACAGTAACAAGATATTCTAAACTAAGTGTTTTGATCATTTTCAAATGTAGTAACATGTCAATGTAGAATACATTGGAGGTTGACCGATTATGATTTTTCAACGCCGATACCGATTATTGGAGGACCAAAAAAGCCAATCCCGATCAATCGGCCGATTTTTGTTTTGTTTTTTGTAATAATGACAATTACAACAACACTGAATGAACACTTATTTTAACTTAGTATAATACATCAATAAAATACATTTATCCTCAAGTAAATAATTAAACAATTTGGTTTAAATAATGCAAAAACAAAGTGTTGGAGAAGAAAGTAAAAGTGCAATATGTGCCATGTAAGAAAGCTAACGTTTCAGTTCCTTGCTCAGAACATGAGAACATATGAAAGCTGGTGGTTCCTTTTAACATGAGTCTTCAATATTCCCAGGTAAGAAGTTTTAGGTTGTAGTTATTATAGGAATTATAGGACTATTTCCCTCTATACCATTTGTATTTCATTAACCTTTGACTATTGGATGTTCTTATAGGCACTTTAGTATTGCAAGTGTAACAGTATAGCTTCCGTCCCTCTCCTCGCTCCTCCCTGGGCTCGAACCAGCAACACAACGACAACAGCCACCATCGAAGCAGCGTTACCCATGCAAAGCAAGGGGAACAACTACTAGAAGGCTCAGAGCGAGTGACGTTTGAAACGCTATTAGCGCACGCTAACTAGCTAGCCACTTCGTTACACCAGCCTCATCTCGGGAGTTGATAGGCTTGAAGTCATAAACAGCGCAATGCTTGATGCACAACGAAGAGCTGCTGGCAAAACGCACGAAAGTGCTGTTTGAATGAATGTTTACGCGCCTGCTTCTGCCTACCACCGCTCAGTCAGATACTTAGATACTTGTATGCTTGTATGCTCAGTCAGATTATATGCAACGCAGGACACGCTAGATAATATCTAGTAATATCATCAACCATGTGTAGTTAACTAGTGGTTATGATTGATTGTTTTTTATGAGATAATTTTAATGCGAGCTAGCAACTTACCTTGGTTGGTGCATTCGCGTAATAGGCAGTCTCCTTGGAGTGCAATGAGAGAGAGGCAGGTCGTTATTGCGTTGGACTAGTTAACTGTAAGGATTGCAAGATTGGATCACCCGAGCTGACAAGGTGAGGTTCCTAGGCCGTCATTGAAAATAAGAATGTGTTCTTAACTGACTTGCCTAGTTAAATTAAAGGTATAAAAAAATATATTTAAAAAAATGTAAATCTAAAAAAATCGGCAAATCGGCGCCCAAATTGTTCTGACAACTTGAAATCGGCCCTAATTAATTGGCGATTCCGATTAATCGGTCGACCTCTAGAATAAATTACCCTTTACATGATACCATAGAAGCAGTGTTCTGATGGTAATGGGGATACCTTGGCAAACATGTCAGAGTGGTCATAAAATCAAACAAAAGTTTATTGATCCTGTGAAAATCCATAAAAATAATAACAAAGTTATATAGGATGAGCCATGACTAGAATACAGAATATACATATCAAGTGGGTGAAAACAGTCACCACTACGGTTATCAGTCTGATGACCTGAAGATAGAAGCTGCTTCTCAGTCTCTTGGTCCCAGCTTTGATGCACCTGTACTGTCTCCACCTTCTAGATGGTAGCAGGGTGAACCGGCAGTGGCTCAGGTGGATGATGTCCTTGATGATCTTTTTGGCCTTCCTGTGACATCGGGTGCTGTAGATGTCCTGGAGGGCAGGCAGTGTGCCTCCGGTGATGTGTTGGGCTGAACGCACCACCCCCTGAGAGCCCTGCGGTTGCGACCTGCAATTGCCTTACCAGGCGGTGATACAGCCTGACAGGATGCTCTGAATGGTGCATCTGTAGAAATGTGTTAGGGTACTAGGGGGCAAGCCAGATGTCTTCAGCCTCCAGAGAAGCTGCAGGAACTTGAAGCTCGATGGGGGTGTGCTGTCTCCTGTGGTCCACGATCAGCTCCTTCGTTTTGTTGACATTGAGAAAGAGGTTACTTTCCTGGCACCACTCTGCCAGGTTGCCCACCTCCTCCCTGTAGGCTGTCTCGTCGTTCTTGATAATCAGGCCTACCACTGTTGTGTCGTCAGCAAACTTGATGATTGAGTTGGAGGCGTGCATGGCCATACAGTCATGGGTGAACAGGGAGTACAGGAGGGGCTGAGCACACACGTGTGAGACCCACGTGTTGAGGATCAGTGTGGCGCAAATGTTGTTGCCTACCTTCATCACTTTGGGTAGGCCCATCAGGAAGTCCAGAACCCAGTTGCTCAAGGAGGGTTTCAGACCCAGCCTCTGAGCTTAGTGATGAGCTTGACCACAAATCATACCTTCCTGTGTAGTGTCCTGAATACAACAGTAGTTCCCTGATCCTGGTACAGAATATACAGGGTTTCTTCCTCCTATCTCGACTGATACTGTTGAATTCAATAATTAAAAAAGACAATACAAGTAAAAGTTGAGTGCCATTTCTCTCTCCATTCAGAGACATCAGTATCAAGCCTGTGTGTCAGTCTGGACTTCAACACATCATCAAATCTAATTTTATTTGTCACATACACATGTTTAGCAGATGTTATTGCGGGTGTAGCGAAATGCTTGCTTGTCTGCATGTGCTGCCTCAATGTTTCTGTGAACACATACTGTACACACACAGTCACTGTTCTATTACCAATGGCAGTTAGGGATAGGTGATATCTGACACACACACACATATACTATGCTGATGTTTGACCAAGTCAGACTAAATGTACCTAATTGTGTTCTCCACCTCTACACAACTGTTGGTGAGCAGGCAAGAGGTGAGACTGGAGGTGAGGTATATGCCAAGGCCCTATAAAGTATAGAAGCATAGATCAGCTCCTGGCCCCTCATCAAAGATACTGGGCAGTCACTCACACACACAATAACAGACACACACAGAGCATTGATTATATTATAAATGGTGGTTATCATTAGCCTGGTGGAACCAACCTGATCACTGCTTTCACCTTTCTATTTCACTTCAGATATCATCAAATGTGAAATACTGTACAATGGTAAACACAGCTATCAGGCTGGTTATGCCCTGGACATTATATCTAAATAAGCAACAAATAATGTCAGTTTACATAAATCTATTTTCACAATTGGGTTATCAAATGTATCAAAGTAATGAAGTGGGTTATATTCTGTATTTGTACAAATGATGAGCCTGTGAAAGCTGTTGTCGCTGACAGGTGAATGTTGCTGGTCGGATACTTGCCCAACGTGTGACTGACTGTTCCATTCATAGGAACGCTCACAGTGAGGGCATGTCTGCATGATGCTGATGAGGGCCCCCTTCCTGGTCTTCTCTATGCTGCATGTTCAGCTGCAAACTGGACATCTCTGGAACAACTGCAGCAGGCAATCTTATTAGGTGGTGTTGGGAGGGGCTGTGACAGTGATATAATTGCATTTTGTTCTAAAGAAAGGACAGCGCTTTTTGCTAATACACTACCGGGTAGTGACTACCCAATCAAAATGACTACTAGCTGTATCTGCTTGGCTGGGGAATTAACCCACTATTTTATCAAGCTGGGTATTTTTTAATACAACTTTTCACACTTCAAATAGCACACATTACCTGTAGTTGTTGATGAAGCTGTCTGTGTCATCAGTGCAGTAAGGAAGACTCGGCCAACAATGGAGGACGTGTCACAAGGGTACACTTTTATTCTGAGGTATTGCCTGACAAGCTGTGAAAATAGCAAGTGAACATTGAATTAAATTATTTTTGGAGGTCGCTAAACCATTGCAATCACATTACAGGACATGTTATGATACCCATCTTTGCTCCTTCTGGTAGGTCCCTGCATCCCTTCATAACCAAGGGATCAGTCTGGCACCCAACTGTGCACTTTGTTTAACAGAAAAACAGGGTCAAAGAGTGTCATCATCCCTCAATTATAAACAGCTTGAGAAATAAGGTAATCTTGTATGGAAGCAAATTCTATGCTTTACAGATATAGACTGACTGGCTCCAGATTAGATTAGATTCTGGCCCGTGACGCCGTTACGCTCTGCAACCAACTGTGACATGTTTTGCTATGGCCCTGGTTTTGTGTTTTAGGTTGTTTCTGCTAGTTAGTACACTTTTAGTCAGGCATGAATTCGCTAGTACACCCATAGCTGCATCCAATATTTATTTGCGCCCTAGACATGGGTTGCACCACGGAGGCTAATGTGACTGTTTCATGTAAATTACCCTAATTTAGAGGGGAAATACAATGACGTTGCTAAAGTAGGCAAATAATTAGTAGGAAAAACTTTGCCATTACGATATTGTCCAGTTTACTTTAGAGACATGGCAAGGTTGCCATTACTGTTGCAAGCTAGCAAAGTTGGTCAAAAATAGCTAGGAATGTTAATGTTAGTGAGCTAAAATACGGTGGTCCCCTCAATCTTAGCTGGATAAAATGATACTGCATCTAAAGTCAATCTGGCGACATCACAATCGTGCCAAAGGTTTTCCTACGTATAATTTGCCTTTTGAAATGTTATCGTGTTTCAAAGTCAAATCAGAGTTGTATTGCTAGGTAAGTAGGTAGCTCGGTAGGTATGTAGCTCGCTAGCTAACAACAGCTATGCTACCGATAGTTATAATAATGATCCAAATATAGCAACATATACAGATACATAACCAGCAGTCAATGGCAGGGATCATCAACTAGATTCAGCCACGGATGGTCGGGGGGATGGAACATAATTACAAATCATTTGTAGACTGCAAATTGACTGCAAAGAGCCCAAACAGATATAATATTTGACTAAAACATCATCATTTAAACCTTGCTTACATTTGTATGCGAGCACGTGTTTCTCTATTATGCGTGGTAGTCAGTGCCGCTTATGATGAGGGAGGACTATTTAGTTTTTCTCCATGACCATGGCCTTATTTCTATTACAGCATGTTGGATGATTAAAAACAAGTACATTTCTAAGTGACCCCAAACTTTTGAACGGTAGTTTGCAAAATATACTTTTGGTATATGTTTATTTAACCTTTTATTTAACTAGGCAATTCATTTTCCACTCACCCAGTTCAATGTAATGTCAATAGGTTTATGCTAATACATGAAACTAATTTTCCCTATACCCATCATGAGTTTCCTACAACCTAGCCTATAAATGAAAGTTTACAATGTAGGTGCACACAGGTTGAGAGATTTGAGATGATAGACAGTAACACATGGACAGACAGTGACCCATTCAATACAGCCTTGGACGTTCTTGCCTGCATCTAGTTTATCTAGGGTGTGAACATTAATCCACAGTTTCAAAAGAGTTTCTATTGGACAAATTTGGGTATTTTTTTATCACCGTTTTGTTTGCTTCTGTGTAAGAAATATTTTTCGACAGAATTGGCAGAATGAATACACACCCCTGATCACTCATAAACACAGTACACTTTCATAGCAGCCACGTTGTATTCCATCTCACCTCTATGCACTCTTCTCAGCTTTTCTCTTCGTTTGTGGACTTCCATGAACAACACATCAGCTGTCTGTGACCAGGCGAAAAAACCTTTCCAAGCCAAACCAGGTTAAATTAAGGTGAAATAAAATAGAAAATAAATGTCATAATCGCTACACACAGTCTACATCGTTGTCCCCATATTAGCTAAAGTAACATCCTAGTCAACATAGCTAAGAGAACTAATGTGTTAGTAAACCCGCTACAATCATGCAGTAGGATTACAGTTAATAGTAAGCAGTTACACCAGCGGGCCCCAGTGGCAATAAATTAATAAAACCAAAAGCTTACCTTGACTTGGAAGAGTTACAGTGTTGTGTCGGATAGTCATAGCCAGCTAGCTAACATAGCATCCCTCTGTTTGAGCTGGGTGTTTGAGTAACTAAACTAGCCAGCTGCATTTGGTAGCTAAGTAAGTGAAACTGAAAGTGAAATAAAATTGGCAATCTCCCTCTTGCTTCTCCTTCATTTTTGAAGAAATTCATTTGTGAAAATTGTTCAACTATGGTCTTTCTTTCTCTTTGAGTCACCTACTCACCACATGTTATGCACTGCAGTGCTAGCATTCTCTGATCCTTTGATTGGGTGGACAACATGCCAGTTCATGTTACAAGAGCTCTGATAGGTTGGAGGACGTCCTCCAGAAGTTGTCATAATTACTGTGTAAGTCTCAGGATGGGGGTGAGAACCAAGAACCTCCTAGGTTTTGTATTGAAGTCGGTGTACCAAGAGGAGGTTGGAAGATAGCTGTCCTCCAGATACACCATGGTGCAACCCTACAAAGTGCTGTTGAGGCTACTGTAGACCTTCATTGCATAACAGTGTGTTTTAATAAATTATTTGGTGACTTGAATATATTTAGTATGGTTTTATCTAAAAATGATAACATATATAATTTTTCTGAAATTCACTGAGGAGGATGGTCCTCCCCTTCTTCCTCTGAGGAGCCTACAGATTAGAAACATTTAAATTACTTGGAGTGGATTTACTGGTGTTTTTACAGTCGTTATGTCCAACAATGAAAATATATATACAGTTGAAGTCGGAAGTTTACATACATCTTAGGCAAATACCTTTAAACTCAGTTTTTCACAATTCCTTACATTTAATCCAAGGAAAAATTCCCTGTTATAGGTCAGTTAGGATCACCACTTTATTTTAAGAATGTGAAATGTCAGAATAATAGTAGAGAGTATGACTTATTTAAGCTTTATTTCTTTCATCACATTCCCAGTAGGTCAGAAGTTGACACACTTAATTAGTCATTGGTATCATTGCCTTTAAATGGTTTAACTTGGGTCAAACGTTTCGGGTAGCCTTCCACAAGCTTCCCACAATAAGTTGGATGAATTTTGGCCCAATCCTCCTGACAGAGCTGGTGTAACTGAGTCAGGTTTGTAATGGCCACTCCAATACCTTGACCTTGTTGTGCTTAAGCCATTTTGCCACAACTTTGGAAGTATGCTTGGGGTTGTTGTCCATTTGGAAGACCCATTTGCAACCAAGCTTTAACTTCCTGACTGATGTTTTTAGATGTTGCTTCAATATATCCACATAATTTTCATTTCTCATGAAGCAATCAATTTTGTGAAGTGCACCAGTCCCTCCTGCAGCAAAGCACACCCACAACATGATGTTACCACCCCCGTGCTTCATGGTTGGGATGGTGTTCTTCGACTTGCATGCCTTCCCGTTTCCTACAAACATAACGATGGTCATTATGGCCAAACAGTTCTATTTTTGTTTCATCAGACCATTCATCGGAGGACATTTCTCCAAAAAGTACAATCTTTGTCCACATGTGCAGTTGCAAACCGTAGTCTGGCTTTTTTATGGCGGTTTTGGAGCAGTGGCTTCTTCCTTGCTGAGTGGCCTTTCAGGTTATGTCAATATATGACTCGTTTTACTGTGGATATAGATACTTTTGTACCTGTTTCCTCCAGCATCTTCACAGGGTCCATTGCTGATGTTCTGGGGTTGATTTGCACTTTTCGCACCAAAGTACATTCATCTCTAGGAGACAGAACGCGCCTCCTTCCTGAGTGGCATGACGGCTGCATGGTCCCATGGTCTGTCACGTTCTGACCTTTAGTTCCCTTGTTTTGTCTTTGTTTTAGTATGGTCAGGGCGTGAGTTGGGTGGGCAGTCTATGTGTGTTTTTCTATGTTGGGGTTTTGAGTTCAGCCTAGTATGGTTCTCAACCAGAGGCAGGTGTCGTTAGTTGTCTGATTGAGAATCATACTTAGGTAGCCTGGGTTTCACTTTTGAGTTGTGGGTGTTTGTTTCCGTGTGAGTGTTTGTTGCCACACGGTACTGTTTTGGTTTTCGTTCATGTTCACGTTTATTGTTTTGTATTTCATAGTGTTCAGTTTATGTCTTAAAATAAACGTTATGGACACTTACGACGCTGCGCATTGGTCCTCCGATCCTTCTCGCTACTCCTCCTCAGAAGAGGAGGGGGAATGACGTTACATGGTCTTTATACTTACTTGCGTACTGTTGTTTGTACAGATGAAGGTGGTACCTTCGGGTGTTTGGAAATTGCTCCCAAGGATGAACCAGACTTGTGGAGGTCTATAATTTTTTTCTGAAGTCTTGGCTGATTTCTTCTGGATTTCCCAATATGTCAAGCAAAGAGGCACTGAGTTTGAAGGTAGGCCTTGAAATACATCCACAGGTACACCTCCAATTGACTCAAATGATGTAAATTATCATATCAGAAGCTTCTAAACTTCTGACCCACTGGAATTGTGATACAGTGAATTATAAGTGAAATAATCTGTCCAACCGGCCTCACAACCACAGACCACGTGTGACCGCTCCAGCCCAGGTCCTCCTGCGGGATCATCTGAGACCAGCCACCCGGACATCTGATGAAACTGAGGACTATTCTTGTCTGTAATAAAGCCCTTTTGTTGAAAAAACTCATTCTGATTGGCTGGGCCTGGCTCCCAAGTGGGTGGGGTGGGCCTGAGCTATCCCAGGCCCACCCATGGCTGTGCCCCTGCCCAGTCATGTGAAATCCATAGATTAAGGCCTAATGAATTTATTTCAATCGACTGATTTCCTTATATGAACAGTTACACAGTAAAATCGTGGTAATTGTTGCATGTTGTGTTCATATTTTTGGTCAATATATAATTGTTTTTTCTTTGCTCTAAAATCTTGGGGGGGCCAAATAAATCCACATGTCACCAGTTGGGGAACCCTGGTCTATGGTCTAGTATCCGGTATACTCACCATCACTGGGGACCAATGCCCTCCAACCACCTGCTCCTTCAGCATGGCATGCAAACCATTGTTGTTGGCTGTGCATCCTGCTGGAAACCTACGTTCAAAATATACCCATCTTCAACCCGAGCTGGAAGAGTGCGTTGCATGGGTCTTTTCAGTTTCAAACAGCCGTGATCCTTTGAATGCGTTGGTTGGGGGCGATGAAACAACAGAGGTCCATTCAATGAAGGGAAGTGAAGTAGACGGAGGGGCGATTTGCACATGGAGCTTGGCAAAAGGGGGGGATGACTTGTTGACATAAATGTAATTCAAACCCAACCTTCATTTACTCGTTGTGACGCTCTGAGTTACCACATTTTCACACTAGAATAAATGTTTCTCACTCCTATTGATGCCACATAGGCCGTTGTCAAAGGGATTCGTTGTTTTTCAAGGGCAGTCACTCTTTAAAATGGGTGACAGGTCTTTAGTCTCAGTTCTTTCCCTCCTTTATGGAAATATGTACCATCAGCTGTGTGTAGTGGAGGGGAGTCCTTGGCTCTATTAGTAATACAATGAGATGATCAGCTATGAGGCAGCATAGTGACTTAGTATTTACCCCCCCTGTTGGCCCACAGCCACACAGAATGAGGACAATTGGATGGGTCACTCTCATGTTTGCTTAAATGTAATCCTGTTTTAGTGTGTTGTGTTATACATGTGTTATATGCTGTGTGTGGCACTATAGAAGGTGTGTGTGTGTGTGTTTAATGTGCGTGTGTCCGTGCGTGCATGTGTGTGTGTTTCCGATTCTTATCTGAGCATGTTAAATCTCACACTCTTAGAGGCAGATATGCATGTCCTCAGATATGGATTGCATGTGGATTTCCCCATTAAATTATCATAACATCACACAACACTAGTCTCATTCATACAGAGCTTTTGTTCATGTGCTAATGTGCTAGTGCTATACTAGATGACTGCCAGGGGGCGCTGTGTTGAAGCCCCAAGCCTCCATCTTGGCACTCTCCCACCGTTGTAAAAATGATTTTGGAATCTATAGAAATGCATTTATTAATATCTATACTTGTTTTTGCCACGTTTATTCTATTACAGACACCTTCACCACTTATGAAGGTATCATATTACGTTAGCAAAATATATTTAAAAGAGTGTCTTTTTTAAAAGTTCTGCTGTTACTGTCTCCAATACAACAACAAAAATACTTAAATACATGTAATTTTGTCCTTTGTCCTAATTGTAGAATTCCATTCATTCCTATGGAGGACTGCTTCTTCTGGGGAATGCCAATATGGCTGACCAGTGGCTTCAAAGCCTCTCATTGGCCAATGCATAGCATCAGCAATCCAGGGTTTCACCCAGGGCTAATATCTACTGGAAAGCCTTTTACTTTCTCTGTAGCCTATGTTTCATGAACTTTAAAGTACATGTGCATTAGGCAATGGTTTTGCCTGACCCAAATGTTTTTGTAAAGCTTGAATACATTCGGCATGGAATGCATTCAGCAGCATGTGTGAGTTTGTGTGTGCTGTGGGTATGTGTTTGTACAGACAGTACAGACTCTTACCTGCTCGTGCAATTCCATTGTGTGCAAACGGAGGGTGGCTAGTCAGTAACCGTAAGCTAGTCAGTAACCGTAACCTCAGAATGCACACATACACACACACACACATACACACACACACACACAGACATACCTGGACTATTTGTATAGACCTTTTTTTAAACTGCTGCTACTTGCTGTTTATTATCTGTGCATAGTAATTTTACCCCTACCTACATGTTGTGTACATATTACCTCAATTACCTCGACTAACCTGTACGCCCACACATCGACTCAGTACCGGTACCCCCTGTATGTATCCTCATTATTGTTATTTTATTGTGTTACTTTTTTTACTTGTATTTTCTTAACTCTTATTTTATTAAAACTGAATTGTTGGTTAAAGGCTTGTAAGTTAGCATTTCACTGTAAGGTTGTTATATTCGGCGCATGAGAGAGCGAGAGAGTGATGGGGAAGGACAGTAGAGCCATGGGGAAGGACAGTAGAGCCATGGGGAAGGACAGTAGAGCCATGGGGAAGGACAGTAGAGCCATGGGGAAGGACAGTAGAGCCATGGGGAAGGACAGTAGAGCCATGGGGAAGGACAGTAGAGCCATGGGGAAGGACAGTAGAGCCACGGGGGAGGACAGTAGAGCCACAGGGAAGGACAGTAGAGCCACGGGGGAGGACAGTAGAGCCACGGGGGAGGACAGTAGAGCCACGGGGGAGGACAGTAGAGCCACGGGGAAGGACAGTAGAGCCACGGGGGAGGACAGTAGAGCCACGGGGAAGGACAGTAGAGCCACGGGGAAGGACAGTAGAGCCACGGGGAAGGACAGTAGAGCCACGGGGAAGGACAGTAGAGCCACGGGGGAGGACAGTAGAGCCACGGGGGAGGACAGTAGAGCCACGGGGGAGGACAGTAGAGCCATGGGGGAGGACAGCAGAGAGAGACCCCCCGTCATGACACCCTCTAGCTACCTCTCTGCTGTTCTCTCATGCAGAAATATACCCGTCTGCTGGGAGAGAGAGGGAATGTAGAGAGAAAAGATAATTACAACCATACACATTACAGCCATAGAGACAGAAAAGACATCAGAAAATGGATTGAGAGACAACGAGAGAAAAGAGGAGGGGGGAGAAGAGGAGGATGGCAGATAGAGAAAGGGGGAGTCAGATCTGTGTGGCGTTGCCCCGAGATACAAGATGTCATAATAAGGCAAAGGGGATGGAGGGAAGGAGGGAGGTCCGGACCACGCAGGGAGAGGGGTAGGAGAGACCTCAAGGAGAAGTGGTTTGGTTTCCCATTGGTCCCAGCCCTCCCACCCCCCTCTCTCTGTCAGGCAGTGGTTTGTTCCAGTTCGCTCTGGGCTCTGTTGTTGTGCAGAGCTGCAGAAGGCCTGCTAGAGCCAGCTACTGCACTGCTGCTGTTTTGGAAAGAGGGAGAGAGAGAGAAAGGGAGAGAGGGTGAAAAGGAAGAGGAGGACAGACAAAGCGGATTGAGACTGTGGGAGCTTGTGTGTTCATTTCATCACCATTTAAGAACCAACCAAAGAGGACAGAGAACACGAGGAAAGAGAGATAAAACGACTCTGAAAAAGCGAAAGTGAAATAGAGGGTGAAGGAGGTAAAGGAAGGGAGGAAGCTGGGTCTGAGGAAAGGCGTCTGACATTGCTTGTCTCGCTTCACACGCAGGAAGATTTCTGCTCAGACAGCCCACAGCTGTTTTTTCCCCCTACTACTCTTGGAGCGTTGTCCTCCATCCTTTCTTCTCCTCTGAGCAAGAGGAGGAGAGCTAGAAGGAGAAAGAGAGGAGGAGGAGGGGAGGCAGCCCCCCCCACCCTTACACAGACACACGGCACAGAACGAAGGGAGAGAGAAGCAGAGAAAAGAGAGCCTGTTCCTTGCCGTCTCTCTGTCGTCCCTCGGCGAGCGAGCGGCTAACAGGCACCGCTCATGTCCATGAACTCAGAGAAATCCTCGTCCCCCGAAAGGTAACATATCCTCCCCTGCCCCCTGTCTCTCCGTCCGTCTGTCTCTATACCATGCATTTTGTCTGGCTGACTGTCATTCTGTCTTCTGCTCCAGAATTCCCCCATATTCTTCCCTCCCTCCCCACCCACCCTCCTTCCTTCTCTCTCTATCCATCTGTCTCTCTGTCTATCCTTATCTCTGTCCATCTCTAGCCAGTTGTCGTCTGCTATTGTTTGTAGAGGGTGCAGTGTGCTGACACGGTGAGGAAAAAGGCGCAGTGGTCAATTGTTGCATGCTGATGTAGCTGTTCATACAGCCAGTGGAAAGACAACAACACATAGCCACCCTATCAAACCATCTCTGTCTGTCTGTCTGTTTTTATGATGGCTGCTCCTGCACAGCATATCTGCATATCTGTCAACATGTCAACATTAGCACAGCCACTAGCACATCTCAGCAGGACAAAACACACTTCAAATGACGAACACATCACCAGCATCACATCTCAAAACACATGACAACAACCGAACAACAGACCTCCTACAACCATCCCCCAAAAACCTGAAAATGTTGTTGTTCATATACATATATTGCAGATGTTATTGCAGGTGCAGCAAAATGTTTATGTTTCTAACACCAACAGTGCAGTAATACCTAACAATACACACAAATCAAACAAATGTAAATTAAGAAATTAAGAAATATCAGAACAAGCAATGTCAGATTCTAGAGTGTGTGTGCGTGTGTGTGTGCGCATGTGCGTGTGTGTGTGTACACAGTTGAAGTCAGAAGTTTACATACACTTAGGTTGGCATCAGTAAAACTCGTTTTTCAAACACTCTTCTTGTTAACAAACTCCTTGTTAAAACTCGTTTTTCAAACACTCTTCTTGTTAACAAACTATGGTTTTGGTAAGTCGGTTAGGACATCTACTGTGTGCATGACACAAGTCATTTTTCCAACAATTGTTTACAGACAGATTATTTCACTTATAATTCACTGTATCACAATTCCAGTGGGTCAGAAGTTTACATACACTAAGTTGACTGTGCCTTTAAACAGCTTGGGAAATTCCAGAAAATGATGTCATGGCTTTAGAAGCTTCTGATTTGATAATTGACATAATTTGAGTCAATTGGAGGTGTACCTGTGGATGTATTTCAAGGCCTACCTTCAAACTCAGTGCCTCTTTACTTGACATATTGGGAAAACCAGAGGAAATCAGCCAAGACCTCAGAAAAAATTTGTGGACCTCCACAAGTCTGGTTCAATCTTGGGAGCAATTTCCAAACGCCTGAAGGTACCACCTTCATCTGTACAAACAATAGTACGCAAGTATAAAGACCATGGGACCACGCACCCGTCATACCGCTCAGGAAGGAGACGCATTCTGTCTCATTTTAAAAGGGTAATTGATCATTATAAAACCCTTTTGCAATTATGTTAGCACAGTTGAAAACTGTTGTGCTGATTTAAAGAAGTAATAAAACTGGCCTTTGGACTAGTTGAGTATCTGGAGCATCAGCATTTGTGGGTTCAATTACAGGCTCAAAATGGCTAGAAACAAAGAACTTTCTTCTGAAACTCGTCAGTCTATTCTTGTTCTGAGAAATTACGGCCATTCCATGCGAGAATTTGCCAAGAAACTGAAGATCTCATTCAACGCTATGTACAACTCCCTTCACAGAACAGAGCAAACGGTCTCAAACCAGAATAGAAAGAAGAGTGGGAGGCCCCGGTGCACAACTGAGAAAGAGGACAAGTTCATTAGAGTGTCTAGTTTGAGAAACAGATGCCTCAAGTCCTCAACTGGCAGCTTCATTAAATATTTCCCGCAAAACACCAGTCTCAACATCAACAGTGAAGAGGCGACTCCGGAATGCTGGCCTTCTAGGCAGAGTTGCAAAGAAAAGCCATATCTCAGACTGGCCAATAAAAAAAAAAGATTAAGATGGCCAAAATAACACAGACACTGGACAGAGGAACTCTGCCTAGAAGGCCAGCATCCCGGAGTCGCCTCTTCACTGTTGAAGTTGAGACTGGTGTTTTGCGGGTTCTATATTTTATATTTTATATTCTTCAAAGTAGCCACCCTTTGCCTTGATGACAGCTTTGCACACTCTTGGCATTCTCTCAACCAGCTACACCTGGAATGATTTTCCAAAAGTCGTGAAGATGTTCCCACATATGCTGAGCTCTTGTTGGATGCTTTTCCTTCACTCTGCTCTCCTACTTACCCTAAACCATCTCAATTGTGTTGAGGTTGGGTGATTGGAGGCCAGGTCATCTGATGCAGCACTCCATCACTCTCCTTCTTGGTCAACTTTCCCTTCCACAGCCTGGAGGTGTGTTGGGTCATTGTCCTGTTGAAAAACAAATGATAGTCCCACTAAGAGCACACCAGATGAGATGGCGTATCGCTGCAGAATGCCTTCTGTATCCATTATGGTATGAGGTCGGTTGGTTTGCAGAGCCTTCAACAAAACCATAGCCCTACCTTAACCACTTGGAATTAATGCAAAAACTTAACATTGTGAGTTATTTATGTTTTTTAAACCCTGTAACAGTGCAGAGCTAACTCTGATACCATGAGGAATTAATGCGTCAAAAATAGGCATTCATCCATAATACGTCGAATTTCGAAAAAGAACTATGAGCTCTTGTTGCAGTATAAGACGGCATCCAGCATGTGTTTGTTAATGTCATAACAAAGCCGGCTTATATTATGCCTAATGCATTATCAGTGATATACAATGCAATATAAGTATCTATGCCAACAGACGGTATACAAGTGTATTAATGCTAATATGTGAGCAGGTTTATATGGGCTAATGTATTTGTGTAAGAGGGCAGATTATTTGAAGTGTATCAGCAATAGGCCTATTCATTATTATATTTTATTTCATGTCATCTGAGAGCTTTATCTGGATATCTGTGCCAAACCACTATATTGGGCCTGTGTTTGGGGTATCATTGCTTTATTTTTAAAGTACCATCTGGGCCAGAGGAATACACAGACACACACACACACACACACACACACACACACACACACACACACACACACACACACACACACACACACACTGCTGAGTTAGATTGAGCTAAACTGTGATAGCCATCAGTCAGTTGAGCTGACTAGCTGAGACGCCAGCAGCAGGAGCAGCCTATCTACTTCTGTGTGAATTAGGATGGGGGATAGATAGAGGGAGGGATGGAAGAAGTGTGGTAGGAGGAGATCTGTGAGCGTAATGGTGCTCTCTGACACTTTTTTTAAAAGCAGCAGGCAGGCAGATTTTGACGACGGCTGTTGTGTAAGATGGCACTAGAGGCATGGCAGGGGAAAGGAGGTAGAACTGGTTCTTGATCAGATCTTTCTTTCGTCCCTAATGGTTATGATGATTATGGTGACCAGGTAATCTGACCCTAGATCTGTGGTTAGGGAGAACTACAAAGGACTGTACCTCGAGCCATGGCAGGGATGGATGCAGCTGGGAAGGGAGGGATTGGGGGAGGTCGGGGAGGGGTGTGCGTTTTGACATCTGAGGGTTTCAGTATGTGTTTGTGTTGTTTGGTTGCAGTCTTTGTTCTATAACAGAATGTAAATGTAATGTACTGTTGTATTAGTCCAAAGATGAGCTGGGGTGTCGGTGGCATGATGTTCTACATGGATGGGGTCGGGTGTTTGTGTCTGGACTGCAGTGCCTAGTTTGAGAGAAAAAGTGGCAAAGAGAAACAATGAGAGGGATGAAGCGAAAGAGAAGGAGACAGAAAAAAGGAGACAGAGAGATAAAGCTAAAGAAACAGAGGAGACAGAGAGAGGGAGAAAGCTAAAGAAACAGAGAGAAGGAGACAGAGAGAGGGAGAAAGCTAAAGAAACAGAGAAGGAGACAGAGAGAGGGAGAAAGCTAAAGAAACAGAGAAGGAGACAGAGAGAGAAAGCTAGAGGCAGAGAGAAGGAGACCGAGAGAGGGAGAAAGCTAAAGAGACAGAGAGAGGGAGACAGAGAGAGGGAGAAAGCTAAAGAGACAGAGAAGGAGACAGAGAGAGGGATAAAGCTAAAGAAACAGAGAGAAGGAGACAGAGAGAGAAAGCTAAAGAGGCAGAGAGAGGGAGAAAGCTAAAGAGACAGAGAGAGGGAGACAGAGAGAGGGAGAAAGCTAAAGAGACAGAGAGAGGGAGAAAGCTAAAGAAACAGAGAAGGAGACAGAGAGAGGGAGAAAGCTAAAGAAACAGAGAAGGAGACAGAGAGAGGGAGAAAGCTAAAGAAACAGAGAAGGAGACAGAGAGAGGGAGAAAGCTAAAGAAACAGAGAAGGAGACAGAGAGAGAAAGCTAAAGAGGAAGAGAGAAGGAGACAGAGAGAGAAAGCTAGAGGCAGAGAGAAGGAGACAGAGAGAGGGAGAAAGCTAAAGAAACAGAGAGAAGGAGACAGAGAGAGAAAGCTAAAGAGGCAGAGAGAAGGAGACAGAGAGAGAAAGCTAAAGGCAGAGAGAAGGAGACAGAGAGAGGGAGAAAGCTAAAGAGACAGAGAGAGGGAGACAGAGAGAGGGAGAAAGCTAAAGAGACAGAGAGAGGGAGAAAGCTAAAGAGACAGAGAGAGGGAGAAAGCTAAAGAGACAGAGAAGGAGACAGAGAGAGGGAGAAAGCTAAAGAAACAGAGAGAAGGAGACAGAGAGAGAAAGCTAAATAGGCAGAGAGAAGGAGACAGAGAGAGGGAGAAAGCTAAAGAAACAGAGAAGGAGACAGAGAGAGAAAGCTAAAGAGGCAGAGAGAAGGAGACAGAGAGAGAAAGCTAGAGGCAGAGAGAAGGAGACAGAGAGAGGGAGAAAGCTAAAGAGACAGAGAGAGGGAGACAGAGAGAGGGAGAAAGCTAAAGAGACAGAGAGAGGGAGACAGAGAGAGGGAGAAAGCTAAAGAGACAGAGAAGGAGACAGAGAGAGGGAGAAAGCTAAAGAAACAGAGAGAAGGAGACAGAGAGAGAAAGCTAAATAGGCAGAGAGAAGGAGACAGAGAGAGGGAGAAAGCTAAAGAAACAGAGAAGGAGACAGAGAGAGGGAGAAAGCTAAAGAAACAGAGAAGGAGACAGAGAGAGAAAGCTAGAGGCAGAGAGAAGGAGACCGAGAGAGGGAGAAAGCTAAAGAGACAGAGAGAGGGAGACAGAGAGAGGGAGAAAGCTAAAGAGACAGAGAAGGAGACAGAGAGAGGGATAAAGCTAAAGAAACAGAGAGAAGGAGACAGAGAGAGAAAGCTAAAGAGGCAGAGAGAGGGAGAAAGCTAAAGAGACAGAGAGAGGGAGACAGAGAGAGGGAGAAAGCTAAAGAGACAGAGAGAGGGAGACAGAGAGAGGGAAAAAGCTAAAGAGACAGAGAGAGGGAGAAAGCTAAAGAAACAGAGAAGGAGACAGAGAGAGGGAGAAAGCTAAAGAAACAGAGAAGGAGACAGAGAGAGGGAGAAAGCTAAAGAAACAGAGAAGGAGACAGAGAGAGGGAGAAAGCTAAAGAGACAGAGAGAGGGAGACAGAGAGAGGGAGAAAGCTAAAGAAACAGAGAAGGAGACAGAGAGAGGGAGAAAGCTAAAGAAACAGAGAAGGAGACAGAGAGAGGGAGAAAGCTAAAGAAACAGAGAAGGAGACAGAGAGAGGGAGAAAGCTAAAGAAACAGAGAAGGAGACAGTGAGAGAAAGCTAGAGGCAGAGAGAAGGAGACCGAGAGAGGGAGAAAGCTAAAGAGACAGAGAGAGGGAGACAGAGAGAGGGAGAAAGCTAAAGAGACAGAGAAGGAGACAGAGAGAGGGATAAAGCTAAAGAAACAGAGAGAAGGAGACAGAGAGAGAAAGCTAAAGAGGCAGAGAGAGGGAGAAAGCTAAAGAGACAGAGAGAGGGAGACAGAGAGAGGGAGAAAGCTAAAGAGACAGAGAGAGGGAGACAGAGAGAGGGAGAAAGCTAAAGAGACAGAGAGAGGGAGAAAGCTAAAGAAACAGAGAAGGAGACAGAGAGAGGGAGAAAGCTAAAGAAACAGAGAAGGAGACAGAGAGAGGGAGAAAGCTAAAGAAACAGAGAAGGAGACAGAGAGAGGGAGAAAGCTAAAGAAACAGAGAAGGAGACAGAGAGAGAAAGCTAAAGAGGAAGAGAGAAGGAGACAGAGAGAGAAAGCTAGAGGCAGAGAGAAGGAGACAGAGAGAGGGAGAAAGCTAAAGAAACAGAGAGAAGGAGACAGAGAGAGAAAGCTAAAGAGGCAGAGAGAAGGAGACAGAGAGAGAAAGCTAAAGGCAGAGAGAAGGAGACAGAGAGAGGGAGAAAGCTAAAGAGACAGAGAGAGGGAGACAGAGAGAGGGAGAAAGCTAAAGAGACAGAGAGAGGGAGACAGAGAGAGGGAGAAAGCTAAAGAGACAGAGAGAGGGAGAAAGCTAAAGAGACAGAGAAGGAGACAGAGAGAGGGAGAAAGCTAAAGAAACAGAGAGAAGGAGCCAGAGAGAGAAAGCTAAATAGGCAGAGAGAAGGAGACAGAGAGAGGGAGAAAGCTAAAGAAACAGAGAAGGAGACAGAGAGAGAAAGCTAAAGAGGCAGAGAGAAGGAGACAGAGAGAGAAAGCTAGAGGCAGAGAGAAGGAGACAGAGAGAGGGAGAAAGCTAAAGAGACAGAGAGAGGGAGACAGAGAGAGGGAGAAAGCTAAGAGACAGAGAGAGGGAGACAGAGAGAGGGAGAAAGCTAAAGAAACAGAGAGAGGGAGACAGAGAGAGGGAGAAAGCTAAAGAGACAGAGAGAGGGAGACAGAGAGAGGGAGAAAGCTAAAGAGACAGAGAGAGGGAGAAAGCTAAAGAAACAGAGAAGGAGACAGAGAGAGGGAGAAAGCTAAAGAAACAGAGAAGGAGACAGAGAGAGGGAGAAAGCTAAAGAAACAGAGAAGGAGACAGAGAGAGGGAGAAAGCTAAAGAAACAGAGAAGGAGACAGAGAGAGAAAGCTAAAGAGGAAGAGAGAAGGAGACAGAGAGAGAAAGCTAGAGGCAGAGAGAAGGAGACAGAGAGAGGGAGAAAGCTAAAGAAACAGAGAGAAGGAGACAGAGAGAGAAAGCTAAAGAGGCAGAGAGAAGGAGACAGAGAGAGAAAGCTAAAGGCAGAGAGAAGGAGACAGAGAGAGGGAGAAAGCTAAAGAGACAGAGAGAGGGAGACAGAGAGAGGGAGAAAGCTAAAGAGACAGAGAGAGGGAGACAGAGAGAGGGAGAAAGCTAAAGAGACAGAGAGAGGGAGAAAGCTAAAGAGACAGAGAAGGAGACAGAGAGAGGGAGAAAGCTAAAGAAACAGAGAGAAGGAGCCAGAGAGAGAAAGCTAAATAGGCAGAGAGAAGGAGACAGAGAGAGGGAGAAAGCTAAAGAAACAGAGAAGGAGACAGAGAGAGAAAGCTAAAGAGGCAGAGAGAAGGAGACAGAGAGAGAAAGCTAGAGGCAGAGAGAAGGAGACAGAGAGAGGGAGAAAGCTAAAGAGACAGAGAGAGGGAGACAGAGAGAGGGAGAAAGCTAAAGAGACAGAGAGAGGGAGACAGAGAGAGGGAGAAAGCTAAAGAAACAGAGAGAGGGAGACAGAGAGAGGGAGAAAGCTAAAGAGACAGAGAGAGGGAGACAGAGAGAGGGAGAAAGCTAAAGAGACAGAGAGAGGGAGAAAGCTAAAGAAACAGAGAAGGAGACAGAGAGAGGGAGAAAGCTAAAGAAACAGAGAAGGAGACAGAGAGAGGGAGAAAGCTAAAGAAACAGAGAAGGAGACAGAGAGAGAAAGCTAAAGAGGAAGAGAGAAGGAGACAGAGAGAGAAAGCTAGAGGCAGAGAGAAGGAGACAGAGAGAGGGAGAAAGCTAAAGAAACAGAGAGAAGGAGACAGAGAGAGAAAGCTAAAGAGGCAGAGAGAAGGAGACAGAGAGAGAAAGCTAAAGGCAGAGAGAAGGAGACAGAGAGAGGGAGAAAGCTAAAGAGACAGAGAGAGGGAGACAGAGAGAGGGAGAAAGCTAAAGAGACAGAGAGAGGGAGACAGAGAGAGGGAGAAAGCTAAAGAGACAGAGAGAGGGAGAAAGCTAAAGAGACAGAGAAGGAGACAGAGAGAGGGAGAAAGCTAAAGAAACAGAGAGAAGGAGCCAGAGAGAGAAAGCTAAATAGGCAGAGAGAAGGAGACAGAGAGAGGGAGAAAGCTAAAGAAACAGAGAAGGAGACAGAGAGAGAAAGCTAAAGAGGCAGAGAGAAGGAGACAGAGAGAGAAAGCTAGAGGCAGAGAGAAGGAGACAGAGAGAGGGAGAAAGCTAAAGAGACAGAGAGAGGGAGACAGAGAGAGGGAGAAAGCTAAAGAGACAGAGAGAGGGAGACAGAGAGAGGGAGAAAGCTAAAGAGACAGAGAGAGGGAGACAGAGAGAGGGAGAAAGCTAAAGAGACAGAGAAGGAGACAGAGAGAGGGAGAAAGCTAAAGAAACAGAGAGAAGGAGACAGAGAGAGAAAGCTAAATAGGCAGAGAGAAGGAGACAGAGAGAGGGAGAAAGCTAAAGAAACAGAGAAGGAGACAGAGAGAGAAAGCTAAAGAGGCAGAGAGAAGGAGACAGAGAGAAAAAGCTAGAGGCAGAGAGAAGGAGACAGAGAGAGGGAGAAAGCTAAAGAAACAGAGAGAAGGAGACAGAGAGAGGGAGAAAGCTAAAGAGACAGAGAGAGGGAGACAGAGAGAGGGAGAAAGCTAAAGAGACAGAGAGAGGGAGACACAGAGAGGGAGAAAGCTAAAGAGACAGAGAGAGGGAGACAGAGAGAGGGAGAAAGCTAAAGAAACAGAGAAGGAGACAGAGAGAGGGAGAAAGCTAAAGAAACAGAGAAGGAGACAGAGGGAGAAAGCTAAAGAAACAGAGAAGGAGACAGAGAGAGGGAGAAAGCTAAAGAAACAGAGAAGGAGACAGAGAGAGAAAGCTAGAGGCAGAGAGAAGGAGACAGAGAGAGGGAGAAAGCTAAAGAGACAGAGAGAGGGAGACAGAGAGAGGGAGAAAGCTAAAGAGACAGAGAAGGAGACAGAGAGAGGGATAAAGCTAAAGAAACAGAGAGAAGGAGACAGAGAAAGAAAGCTAAAGAGGCAGAGAGAAGGAGACAGAGAGAGAAAGCTAGAGGCAGAGAGAAGGAGACAGAGAGAGGGAGAAAGCTAAAGAGACAGAGAGAAGGAGACAGAGAGAGGGAGAAAGCTAAAGAGACAGAGAGAGGGAGAAAGCTAAAGAGACAGAGAGAAGGAGACAGAGAGAGAAAGCTAAAGAGGCAGAGAGAAGGAGACAGAGAGAGGGAGAAAGCTAAAGAGACAGAGAGAAGGAGACAGAGAGAGAAAGCTAGAGGCAGAGAGAAGGAGACAGAGAGAGGGGGAAAGCTAAAGAAACAGAGAGAAGGAGACAAAGAAAGGGAGAAAGCTAAAGAGACAGAGAGAAGGAGGGAGAGAGAGAGAGAGAAAGCTATAGAGACAGAGTGGAGACAGAGATACAGAGAAAGCTAAAGAAACAGAGAGAAGGAAACAGAGAGAGACAGAGAGAAGGAGACAGAGAGAGACAGAGAGAAGGAGACAGAGAGAGAAAGCTAAAGAGACAGAGAGAAGGAGACTGAGAGAGAGAGAGAGAGAGAGAGAGAGAGAGAGAAAGCTAAAGAGGCAGAGAGAAGGAAACAGAGAGAGACAGAGAGAGAAAGCTAAAGAGACAGAGAGAAGGAGACGGAGAGAGAGAAAGCTAAAGAGACAGAGAGAGAGAGAAAGCTAAAAAGGCAGATAAAAGGAGACAGAGAGAGAGAGAGAAAGCTAAGGAAACAGAGGAGAGAGAGAAAGCTAAAGAGGCAGAGAGAGAAAGCTAAAGAGACAGAGAGAAGGAGACTGACAGTAAATCTCAGTAAGACCAAAATAATGGTGTTCCAAAAAAGGTCCAGTCACCAGGACCACAAATATAAATTCCATCTAGACACTGTTGCCCTAGAGCACACACAAAAGCTATACATACCTTGGCCAAATCATCAGCACCACAGGTAACTTCCACAAAGCTGTGAACAATCTGAGAGACAAGGCAAGAAGGGCCTTCTATGCCATCAAAAGGAACATTAAATTCAACATAACAATTAGGATCTGGCAAAAAAATACTTGAATCAGTCATAGAACCCATTGCTCTTTATGGTTGTGAGGTCTGGGGTCCGCTCACCAACCAAGACTTCACAAAATGGGACAAACATCAAATTGAGACTCTGCACGCAGAATTCTGCAAAAATATCCCCCGTGTACTACGTAGAACACCAAATAATGCATGCAGAGCAGAATTAGGCCGATACCCACTAATTATCAAAATCCAAAAAAGTGCCGTTAAATTCTATAACCACCTAAAAGGAAGCGATTCCCAAACCTTCCATAACAAAGCCATCACCTACAGAGAGATGAACCTGGAGAAGAGTCCCCTAAGCAAGCTGGTCCTGGGGCTCTGTTCACAAACACACCCTACAGAGCCCCAGGACAGCAGCACAATTAGACCCAACCAAATCATGAGAAAACAAAAACATAATTACTTGACACATTGGAAAGAATTAACAAGAAAACAGAGCAAACTAGAATGCTATTTGGCCCTAAACAGAGAGTACACAGTGGCAGAATACCTGACCACTGTGACTGACCCAAAATTAAGGAAAGCTTTGACTATGTACAGGCTCAGTGAGCATAGCCTTGCTATTGCGAATGGCCGCCGTAGGCAGACATGGCTCTCAAGAGAAGACAGGCTATGTGCTCACTGCCCACAAAATGAGGTGGAAACTGAGCTGCACTTCCTAACCTCCTGCCCAATGTATGACCATATTAGAGAGACATATTTCCCTCAGATTACACAGATCCACAAAGAATTCGTAAACAAATCCAATTTTGATTAACTCCCATATCTACTGGGTGAAATTCCACAGTGTGCCATCACAGCAGCAAGATTTGTGACCTGTTGCCACGAGAAAAGGGCAACCAGTGAAGAACAAACACCATCGTAAATACAACCCATATTTATGCTTATTTATTTTATATTGTGTACTTTAACCTTTTGTACATTGTTAAAACACTGTATATATATAATATGACATTTGTATGTATGACATCTTTATTGTTTTGAAACTTCTGTATGTGTAATGTTTACTGTTAATTTTGATTGTTTATTTCACTTTTGTATATTATCTACCTCACTTGCTTTGGCAATGTTAACACATGTTTACCATGCCAATAAAGCCCGTTGAATTGAATTGACAGAGAGAGAGAGAGAGAGAGAGAGAAAGCTAAGGAGACAGAGAGAGAGAGAAAGCTAAAGAGGCAGAGAGAAGGAGACAGAGAGAGAAAGCTAAAGAGTGAGAAATAGAGAGGCAGATACAGTAGAGAGATAGATGTCTGTCGTTAGTGTTGTCTGTGGGTTACCTCATTATGGTGTAGGGCTGTTACTTAAGTAACAGTAATATATTCCCCAAACACCGGCTTCTCGGGCATTATGACTTTTATACAATGGGTTACCAACATATTCAAATTATTGACATATTTTCATTAAAAACAAATTAATTTATTCCTACTAGTTCATCCTTCCAAGAGATATAGTCCTGACACAAATCTAGGGTTGCTAGAGACGCTGCCCTGTTCAGTCTTTTTGTTCTGTATCTATAGACCCATCCCAGTCATTTGTTCTACTGGCTGGCAACGTTCTTATCCCTTGCCTGCTAGCTAGCCAACTACGTCTAACTTCCAGTCACGTCAAAAAGAGCAGCCAGAATGATGAGCGAAGTAGCTGCATTTGTTTAAGCTGTTTTCTAGTGACATTTATCGGGATGCATCCATAACAATGAGCTAATGAGGCGCGATTTCACCTGGCATAGAAAATGTGCTCATTCGTCAGGACACTGTTGTTCAGAGGAGCTAGCCAACAACACAGCTACAGTAACACAATCACTTCAAACTGAAGCAGGAAAAACTGCAAATTTAGCTGTGTTTCATTTGACCTTTTTTCAACTATATCCATAAAAATGATGCCAGCTGATTCATGATTTCGACCGGCTGAGAAATGCTACCTGTCTAGTCCCGACACGTTCATTACTATGGAACAGCTGGAGATTGAATTTGAATATTGAAACAATGTTGCAAATGTTGGAGAGACAGAAAAAAAAAGAAATATGAGATAATGTCTAGATTACTTTTATAGTGGAGATCAAGTGCATAAATAGCCTGGCTGGGCTGATGAGACAGTGGATTGCGCAGTCAGATGGAACAGAGTAAATAGGCAGTTTATCGTCATAGATTTAGCCGGTGGTAACATGTGGAATAGACACCAGCTGGAATGCGGTTTTAACCAGTCAGTATTTATGATTAGAGCCGTTGTATAAAGCCTGCAGCCTCTGTGAAAGGTTCTGTCAGCCACTGAGCTTACAGGGTATACATCTCTGTATATGTCACACAGCCAAGCAGCTGGACCTTGATTTTACAGTATGCTATGCCTCTGAATAAATGGATATGATTGATGTTTGTGACTGTATGAATGAGACTGGTAGCTCTCTAGTCTACTGTGTTTTATGCTCTGAGATGTGTGTGTGCGTGCGTGCGTGTGTGTGTGTGTGTGTGTGTGTGTGTGTGTGTGTGTGTGTGTGTGTGTGTGTGTGTGTGTGTGTGTGTGTGCGCATGCGTAATTTACATCCGAGACAGAATATGATATGGACGTTTATTGAATAGTTTGGAGAATGGGGTTCCGATGACGAGCCTTCAGGTTATTATGCTGCTGGTGGGGAGGTGGAAGGTTGTTGGAAGACTGTTGCTGAAAAACATAAAGTATGAGACAAGGGGTGAGTTGACATAAATAGTCCCCTAGATGTAGCCATCGGATGACAGCGGGAGAAGTGATTAATGCATGAGTGAGCCCATAGATGAATCAGCAAGCGTGGTGCAATTGCCTTAGTGCCATGCTCATTGGCTGAAGTTAATAGGAGAATGACATTCTGCACACCTGCTAAGGGCAAAGAGGAGGAGAGACATGACGCTGTACTGATGAGGTAACATTATTAAATACCTGCTTTGTGGATGGGACAACATGGGCACTCCCATATCAATACCTGCTGTGCTTATGAGTTACCATAATGAACACTACAATGGATGCCTGCTGTGCTTATGAGTTACCATAATAAACAATACAATGGATGCCTGCTGTGCTTATGAGTTACCATAATAAATACTACAATGGATATCTGCTGTGCTTATGAGTGAGATAGGAAGCAATGTGAATTATAGAGTTTAATAGATGAATGAAGTGATGATCCATTGAGACTTCTCTTTTTCACACCAGTATTTCTACTTGCACATCTTCATCTGCACATATATAACTCCAGTGTAAATTGATAAATTGTAATTACTTCACCACTTTGGCCTATTTATTGCCTTACCTCCTTATTTCATTTGCACACACTGTATACAGATTTTTCTATTGTGTTATTGACTGTATGTTTGTTTATCCTATGTGTAACTCTGTGTTGTTGTTTTTGTCACACTGCT
Organism: Oncorhynchus kisutch; assembly: GCF_002021735.2. Lineage (NCBI taxonomy): Eukaryota > Metazoa > Chordata > Actinopteri > Salmoniformes > Salmonidae > Oncorhynchus > Oncorhynchus kisutch. The sequence continues at coordinate 16,734,595 of NC_034183.2, read as the reverse complement.
TTGCTTTATCTTGGCCAGGTCTACCTGGTTAAATAAAGGTGAAATAACTATAAAAAGACCAGCCTTACTGATTGAACTTTCGTAAATACATTTGTGTTTTTCTGTGAAACCTTGGTGTGTTAGTGTGTTGTGAGTGGGTGGTGTGTGTTTCTGTGAAACCTTTGTGTGTTAGTGTGTTGTGAGTGGGTGGTGTGTATTTCTGTGAAACCTTTGTGTGTTGTGAGTGGGTGGTGTGTGTTTCTGTGAAACCTTGGTGTGTGAGTGGGTGGTGTGTGTTTCTGTGAAACCTTGGTGTGTTAGTGTGTTGTGAGTGGGTGGTGTGTGTTTCTGTGAAACCTTTGTGTGTTAGTGTGTTGTGAGTGGGTGGTGTGTATTTCTGTGAAACCTTTGTGTGTTGTGGGTGGTGTGTGTTTCTGTGAAACCTTGGTGTGTGAGTGGGTGGTGGGTGTTTCTGTGAAACCTTGGTGTGTTAGTGTGTTGTGAGTGGGTGGTGTGTTAGTGTGTTGTGAGTGGGTGGTGTGTGTTTCTGTGAAACCTTGGTGTGTTAGTGTGTTGTGAGTGGGTGGTGTGTATTTCTGTGAAACCTTGGTGTGTTAGTGTGTTGTGAGTGGATGGTGTGTGTTTCTGTGAAACCTTGGTGTGTTAGTGTGTTGTGAGTGGGTGGTGTGTGTTTCTGTGAAACCTTTGTGTGTTCGTGTGTTGTGAGTGGGTGGTGTGTGTTTCTGTGAAACCTTGGTGTGTTAGTGTGTTGTGAGTGGGTGGTGTGTGTTTCTGTGAAACCTTGGTGTGTTAGTGTATTGTGAGTGGGTGGTGTGTGTTTCTGTGAAACCTTGGTGTGAGTGAGCGAGCGAAGGAGACCACACAAAGGGACACCAGTGATAGACAGAATGGTGTCAGCTCCTCCCACCTTCACCAACAGTGGTTGTTTGAACCATCAGTCACGGCCAGACAGCACAGTCCTAGACCACATCGCATTGGTTCTAGTCAGCAAGCCTCCTTTCCCAAATCACCACTGATCTGACACAAGTTGATAGCCAGTGAAGGTCAGACACAGACAGAAACCGAGACAAACGCACATCCCAAGAATCTCAAACAGCCTACTTCCCTCTTCTCATGTGCCCTCGACCACTTATCTGAAATAGGATTATAAGACTAAGGGAAAGTGAAATGAGACAAGAAGAGGCTGTCGAAATAGAGTATTGGACCTCAGCCAGCCGTCCATGAAGCCCAGTCAGCCCAGAAGCAGCAGCAGTCACATCTGGAGCCGCCATGATCCCTCACATACCAACAGTCCATTATTTTCTCCCTCCATCTTCAGCCTGCAGTGTTACCCACATTACATCACTACACCCAGGCCACAGGGTTCAATTCTCGGGCCGACTCTTTTCTCTGTATATATCAATGATGTTGCTCTTGCTGCGGGCGATTCCCTGATCCACCTCTACGCAGACGACACCATTCTGTATACCTCTGGCCCTTCCTTGGACACTGTGCTATCTAACCTCCAAACGAGCTTCAATGCCATACAACACTCCTTCCGTGGCCTCCAACTGCTCTTAAACGCTAGTAAAAACCAAATGCATGCTTTTCAACCGTTCGCTGCCTGCACCTGCACGCCCGACTAGCATCACCACCCTGGATGGTTCCGACCTAGAATACGTGGACATCTATAAGTACCTAGGTGTCTGGCTAGACTGTAAACTCTCCTTCCAGACTCATATCAAACATCTACAATCTAAAATCAAATCTAGAGTTGGCTTTCTATTCCGCAACAAAGCCTCCATCACTCACGCCGCCAAACTTACCCTAGTAAAACTGACTATCCTACCGATCCTCGACTTCGGCGATGTCATCTACAAAATAGCTTCCAATTCTCTACTCAGCAAACTGGATGCAGTTTATCACAGTGCCATCTGTTTTGTTACTAAAGCACCTTATACCACCCACCACTGCGACCTGTATGCTCTAGTCGGCTGGCCCTCGCTACATATTCGTCGCCAGATCCACTGGCTCCAGGTCATCTACAAGTCCATGCTAGGTAACGCTCCGCCTTATCTCAGTTCACTGGTCACGATGGCAACACCCACCCGTAGCACGCGCTCCAGCAAGTGTATCTCACTGATCATCCCTAAAGCCAACACCTCATTTGGCCGCCTTTCCTTCCAGTTCTCCGCTGCCTGTGACTGGAACGAATTGCAAAAATCGCTGAAGTTGGAGACTTTTATCTCCCTCACCAACTTTAAACATCTGCTATCTGAGCAGCTAACTGATCGCTGCAGCTGTACATAGTCTATTGGTAAATAGCCCACCCTTTTCACCTACCTCATCCCCATACTGTTTTTATTTAATTTTCTGCTCTTTTGCACACCAGTATCTCTACCTGCACATGACCATCTGATCATTTATCACTCCAGTGTTAATCTGCTAAATTGTAATTATTCGCCTACCTCCTCATGCCTTTTGCACACAATGTATATAGACTCTCTTCTTTTTTTTCTACTGTGTTATTGACTTGTTAATTGTTTATTCCATGTGTAAGTCTGTGTTGTTGTCTGTTCACACTGCTATGCTTTATCTTGGCCAGGTCGCAGTTGTAAATGAGAACTTGTTCTCAACTAGCCTACCTGGTTAAATAAAGATGAAATAAAAAATAAAATAAAAAACTACACCCAGGCTGGCTGCTTCATAGATATGCCACAATAGTATAGCAACTAATGAAGCATGATATACTGTAGTGCCAGCGACTAGCAAGGGCGTATGCCAGACCCCATTAGCCCCAATGCATGGTTCCGACCCACTCTTTGTTTCTCTCACTCTGTGTCTGCAGCATCCCTCGCTTGGCTTCCCTCTCTCACTCTCTGTTTCTGCAGCATCCCTTGCTTGGCTTCCCTCTCTCACTCTCTGTTTCTGCAGCATCCCTCTATTGGCTTCCCTCTCTCACTCTCTGTTTCTGCAGCATCCCTCTCTTGGCTTCCCTCTCTCGCTCTCTGTGTCTGCAGCATCCCTCCCTTGGCTTCCCTCACTCACTCCCTGTGTCTGCAGCATCCCTCTCTCACTATCTGTGTCTGCAGCATCCCTCTGTTGGCTTCCCTCTCTCACTCTCTGTGTCTGCAGCATCCCTCCCTGGGCTTCCCTCTCTCACTCTCTGTGTCTGCAGCATCCCTCCCTGGGCTTCCCTCTCTCACTCTCTGTGTCTGTAGCATCCCTCTCTTGGCTTCCCTCTCTCACTCTCTGTGTCTGCAGCATCCCTCTCTTGGCTTCCCTCTCTCTGTGTTGTTGTATGTAACTCTGTGTTGTTGTATGTGTCGAACTGGTTTGCTTTATCTTGGCCAGGTCACAGTTGTAAATGAGAACTTGTTCTCAACTACCTGGTTAAATAAATATGAAATAAATGTGTCTGGCCAGCTGCCATCTCTGTTTCCATTTCTCTCTCTGGCTAGCTGTATGTACCCATCTCTTTGTCTATATTCTCTCTCTCTCTCTTTCTCTCCCCTGTCCTCTCTCTCTCCCCTGTCCTCTCTCTCTCTCCCCTGTCCTCTCTCTCTCTCCCCTGTCCTCTCTCTCTCCCCTGTCCTCTCTCTCTCTCTCTCCCCTGTCCTCTCTCTCTCTCTCTCACCTGTCCTCTCTCTCTCTCTCTCCCCTGTCCTCTCGCTCTCCCCTCTCCTCTCTCTCTCTCCCCTGTCCTCTCTCTCTCTCTTTCTCTCCTGTCCTCTCTCTCTCCCCTGTCCTCTCTCTCTAGCTCTCCCTCCCTCCCCTGTCTCTCTCTCTCTCTCTCTCTCTCTCTCTCTCTCTCCTGTCCTCTCTCTCTCTCTCTCCTGTCATCTCTCTCTCTCTCTCTCTCTCTCTCTCTCCTGTCATCTCTCTCTCTCTCTCCTGTCATCTCTCTCCTGTCCTCTCTCTCTCTCTCTCTCTCTCTCTCTCTCTCTCTCTCTCTCTCTCTCTCTCTCTCCTGTCCTCTCTCTCTCTCCTGTCCTATCGCTCTCTCCTGTCCTCTCTCTCTCTCTCTCTCCCCTGTCCTCTCTGTCTCTGTCCTGTGTGTGTCAGAAGGGTCAGTAGCAGCCCAGACATGGCTCAACTGGCCTCTGTGTGTAGCAGCAGAAGAAGTGACTGTTGTCTGTCAGCTAGTGCCAGTCTGTATACTCAAAGATCTTGGTGAATTACAATTGGACTGTGTTTTCTATGTATTCTAATTTTAAATGTGTCTGACCTGTGAACATGGGAAGCATTAAGTCAAACAGGGCCCTGAGCAGAATGAACCAGACACACCACACAACACCCCAGAGGATTGGTCATGTGATGTGGCTTTAGTGACCTGATCTACAGGATGAGTCACATACAGGTCGCTAGGGTTCGCATGGAGTCCAGGGTTAAATGGGATGGTTGGGGGACAGAGGAGTTCTTCCATAGCCTTAGCACCAGTCTGTTTGTGCTATCATGCCAACTCCTTGTCACTATGTGGCAAGGCCTTCCTTACACATCACAGTCATATATCCAACCTCTGTTCAATTGTCTATAGATGATTTCTCATTGGCTCTGTCCATGTCATGATCACGCTATGAAGAATCACGTTTGTAAATATATTTTGGCATCTGCCTGTTACTCTTATAATTATAAAGGTCTGGCATCGTGATCATCCAAACTATTCCCTCTTCCCTCCCCTTCTGCTGTACTTGAAATGGTTAGTTTGTGTGTGTTAGTCTACTCTCTCGGTCTCTCTCTGTCTCTCTCTTTCTATATCTCTCTGTCTGTCTTTCTCTCTCTGTCTCTGTCCCTCTCTGTCTCTCTGTCTTTCTCTCTCTCTCTGTCTCTGTCTCTTTCTCTCTCTCACGCTCTCTCTCTTTCGCTCTCCTCTCTCCTCTTCATGCTAGAAGGGTGCTCTCGAGCGGCTAGATGTTCTTTACCATTCGGCCATCAGATTTGCCACCAATGCTCCTTATAGGACACATCACTGCACTCTATGCTCTTCGGTAAACTGGTCATCTCTGTATACCAGTCGCAAGACCCACTGGTTGATGCTTATTTATAAAACCCTCTTAGGCCTCACTCTCCATATCTGAGATATCTACTGCAGCCCTCATCCTCCACATACAACAACCATTTCTTCCAGTCACTGTTCTGTTAAAGGTCCCCAAAGCACACACATCCCTAGGTCACTCGTCGTTTCAGTTCGCTGCAGCTAGCGACTGGAACGAGCTGCAACAAACACTCAAACTGGACAGTTTTATCTCAATCTCTTCATTCAAAGACTCAATCATGGACACTCTTACTGACAGTTGAGGCTGCTTTGCGTGATGTATTGTTGTCTCTACCTTCTTGCCCTTTGTGCTGTTGTCTGTGCCCAATAATGTTTGTACCCTGTTTTGTGATGCTACCATGTTGTGCTGCTACAATGTTGTTTTTATGTTGTTGCTACAATGTTGTTTTTATGTTGTTGCTACAATGTTGTTTTTATGTTGGGTTGCTACCATGCTGTTTTTATGTTGTGTTGCTACCATGTTGTTTTTATGTTGTGTTGCTATACCATGTTGTTTTTATGTTGTGTTGCTACCATGTTGTTTTTATGATGTGCTGCTACCATGTTGTTTTTATGTTGTGTTAATACCATGTTGTTTTTATGTTGTGTCGCTAACATGTTGTTTTCATGTTGTGTTAATACCATGTTGTTTTTATGTTGTGTTGCTACCATGTTGTTTTTATGTTGTGTCGCTACCATGTTGTTTTTATGTTGTGTTGCTATACCATGTTGTTTTTATGTTGTGTTGCTATACCATGTTGTTTTTATGTTGTGTTAATACCATGTTGTTTTTATGATGTGCTGCTACCATGTTGTTTTCATGTTGTGTTAATACCATGTTGTTTATATGTTGCGTTGCTACCATGTTGTTTTTATGTTGCGTTGCTACCATGTTGTTTTTATGTTGTGTTGCTACCATGTTGTTTTTATGTTGTGTTGTTTTCATGTTGTGTTAATACCATGTTGTTTATATGTTGCGTTGCTACCATGTTGTTTTCATGTTGTGTTAATACCATGTTGTTTATATGTTGCGTTGCTACCATGTTGTTTTTATGTTGCGTTGCTACCATGTTGTTTTTATGATGTGTTGCTACCATGTTGTTTTTATGATGTGTTGCTACCATGCTGTGTTGTTGTCTTAGGTCTCTCTTTATATAGTGTGGTGTTGTCTCTCTTGTCGTGATGTGTGTTTTGTACTATATTTATATTGTCCCGACAGGAGGCCTTTTGGTAGACTGTCATTATAAATAATCATTTGTTCTTAACTGACTTGCCTAGTTAATTAAAGGTTAAATACAAATAAATAAATATAAATCAAATATCTCTCACTTCTCTTCCTGTCCTTCTTTTAGTTTCTCTCTTTACTCTTTGTCATCTGAGGTTCTCTTACACCTGACTGGTTTTCAGGTACTGGTGGTGGTGAAGGTGGTAGCGGAAGTGATGGTGGTGCCAGTGATGGTGGTGTCGGTGGGGGTGATGGATGAGGGGGTGGTAGTAGAGGTAGTGCTAGAGGTTATGCTGGTGGCTCCGGTGGGGGTGATGGATGAGGGGGTGCTAGAGGTGGTGCTAGAGGTTATGCTGGAAGAGATGGTGGTGTCGGTGGGGGTGATGGATGAGGGGGTGGTAGTGGAGGTGGTGCTAGAGGTTATGCCGGTGGCTCCGGTGGGGGTGATGGATGAGGGGGTGGTAGTAGAGGTGGTGCTAGAGGTTATGCCGGTGGCTCCGGTGGGGGTGATGGATGAGGGGGTGGTAGTAGAGGTGGTGCTAGAGGTTATGCCGGTGGCTCCGGTGGGGGTGATGGATGAGGGGGTGGTAGTGGAGGTGGTAGTAGAGGTGGTGCTAGAGGTTATGCCGGTGGGGGTGATGGATGAGGGGGTGGTAGTGGAGGTGGTGCTAGAGGTTATGCCGGTGGTGCCAGTGGGGGTGATGGATGAGGGGGTGGTCGTAGAGGTGGTGCTAGAGGTTATGCCCGTGGTGCCAGTGGGGGGTGATGGATGAGGGGGTGGTAGTGGAGATGGTGCTAGAGGTTATGCCGGTGGTGCCGGTGGGGGTGATGGATGAGGGGGTGGTAGTGGAGGTGGTGCTAGAGGTTATGCCGGTGGGGGTGATGGATGAGGGGGTGGTAGTAGAGGTGGTGCTAGAGGTTATGCCGGTGGCTCCGGTGGGGGTGATGGATGAGGGGGTGGTAGTAGAGGTGGTGCTAGAGGTTATGCCGGTGGCTCCGGTGGGGGTGATGGATGAGGGGGTGGTAGTGGAGGTGGTAGTAGAGGTGGTGCTAGAGGTTATGCCGGTGGGGGTGATGGATGAGGGGGTGGTAGTGGAGGTGGTGCTAGAGGTTATGCCGGTGGTGATGGTGGAGGTAGTCGTACACGTACCACATCTAACAATCACCTAGAATATCAAAATGAAATATAAATTTATTTGCCACATGTGCCGAATACAACGGTGTAGACTTTACCGTGAAAAGCTTGTTTACAAGCCCTTAACCAACAATACAGAGGTAAAATGTAAGAATATTTGCGCACACAATAAATAACAGTAACGATACTATACAAGGAGTACTGGTACTGAGTCAATGTGCTGGGGGTACGAGGTAATTGAGGTAATATTATGTACATGTAGGTAGGGGTAAAAGTGACTTGGCAATCAGGATAGATAATAAACAGAGTAGCAGCAACAAGTGTGAAAGTGTGTCTGGGTGTGTGAGAGAGAGAGCTCTTTACAGATTAGGAAAGTAGGGGTAAACGCTGGGTCAGCAGAGACCTAATATCTGGGCTGACATGGCTGCTATATTAATACACAGGAATGATAATGGTCTGTTTGTTTGATTGTTTCTGTGTGTGTGTCAGCTTGTGTGTGTGAATGTGAGTTCTTTCATGTGTGTGCGTGTATGTGCGTGCGTGCGTGTGTGTGTGTGCTGTCCCAGGTGGCTGTAAGTGCCCAGCATGAAGGCCTACTACACAGCTCTTATATCCCCCCTGACTCCCCCTCCCAGAGACACAGCCCCATAGGTCCAGAGATCCACCAGACACACATAGAGAGTAGAAACAGAGACATAGAGAGTAGAAACAGAGACGCATAGAGAGTAGAAACAGAGACGCATAGAGAGTGGAAACAGAGACACATAGAGAGTAGGAACAGAAACATGGAGAGTAGAAACAGAGACATAGAGAGTAGAAACAGAGACATAGAAAGTAGAAACAGAGACATAGAGAGTAGAAACAGAGACATAGAAAGTAGAAACAGAGACACATAGAGAGTAGAAACAGAGACATAGAGAGAGTAGAAACAGAGACGCATAGAGAGTAGAAACAGAGACGCATAGAGAGTAGAAACAGAGACATAGAGAGTAGAAACAGAGACATAGAGAGTAGAAACAGAGACACAGAGAGTAGAAACAGAGACACATAGAGAGTAGAAACAGAGACCGAGAGTAGAAACAGAGACATAGAAAGTAGAAACAGAGACATGGAGAGAAGAGACAGAGAGTAGAAAAAGAGACATAGATAGTAGAAAAAGAGACATAGAGAGTAGAAAAAGAGACATAGAGAGTAGAAACAGAGACATAGAGAGGAGAAACAGAGACATAGAGAGGAGAAACAGAGACATAGAGAGTAGAAACAGAGACATAGAGAGTAGAAACAGAGAGACATAGAGAGGAGAAACAGAGACATAGAGAGTAGAAACAGAGACAGAGAGGAGAAACAGAGACATAGAGAGGAGAAACAGAGACATAGAGAAGAGAAACAGAGACATATAGAGGGGAAACAGAGACATAGAGAGGAGAAACAGAGAGACATAGAGAGGAGAAACAGAGACATAGAGAGGAGAAACAGAGACATATAGAGAGGAGAAACCGAGACATAGAGAGTAGAAACCGAGACATAGAGAGTAGAAACAGATACATAGACAGTAGAAACAGAGCTTCTGCATGGTGGAACAACTTTCCCAGACCTTTCATCTCTACTCCCACCATTCAGTAGTAATAATCTCCATCTAAGTTAGACATGAATAAGTTCATACTGTAGGTAATCAGTGTTTCCCCTATATGTATATAGCAGCGGCACACACGGTGTGGTCACGTGAAGTCTGATGCGTGATCGGCAGGGCCATTAGCAGTTAGGTGAAAGGGCACCACGTGACTTGGCTTGGAATTCTGGGCCTGACCCTCTCTGCTTGGCCAACCCTGTCTATTAAAGTCCAACAGCATGTGACCACATGATAAAACACATTCACAATGGGAAAACAACATTGTTTGGTGGGGATGTTGCCTCCATATTGTTACAATGACACCCTGAAAACATTTACCCTAAAACCTCATCCAACACTTAAACAAAATTCGCTGTTCAAATGTTTAGCTTTTTACACAACCATAACACAAACTGTAAACACCCAGGGGGTTATTGTTTTGTTTGTAGAATTCCATGAGACACCCTAAGAGCAGCCCAGGCTACTGTGTTTCTCTTCCAGAGCCAAGCCAGCATGCAGCAGTCTTCCTCCTCTTACCAGCGTGGGAGTAACAGACCTCCACAATGGCCATGGCTCCGTTTGACATCACTGGATGACTCTGTGAAGAGACTGTGTGCGTGGTTGAGTGGAGACGAGTTATTCACTAGTGCTATGCTGCAGCTGGATACTGTTCCTATGTGATGTGTTTTGATACAGTATAAATGGAGGAATGCAGATATTATACTGTAACTATTCAGGGTTGTTTGTGGGCACATCACACGATCACAGCCAAGGCTAATGTCTTGATGTTTAGCAATGCATGTGCAGGAGGTACACATCACACACATCCTGTGTAGTAAACATCACACACATCCTGTGTAGTAAACATCACACACATCCTGTGTAGTAAACATCACACACATCCTGTGTAGTAAACATAACGCACATCCTGTGTAGTAAACATCACACACACATCCTGTGTAGTAAACATCACACACACATCCTGTGTAGTAAACATCATACACATCCTGTGTAGTAAACATCCCACACACAAAAGCGTCTTGCCTCTTGTGTCAATAGGGGAGAATTGGCCCTCTGTGTTTATGTTGGGTGTGCAGTCATGTCAGTGTGCCTCAACTGTGTGACGTGTGTGTGCGTGTTTGTTTGTGTGTATGCGTGTGCGCACAGGCATGTGTGTGTGTGTCTTTGTGTTTGGTATGCTGTGACATGGACCAGTGACATGGGAACAGTCTGTGGCCTCGTAAGAATTAGCATGCCAGCTTTTAGGCCAGTTTCACAATGCAAATATTATTCAATATCAAGCACTTTTACGGAACAAAAGTCCCATCCAGTTGTGGATGGGTGGCTGACTATGCTGTAGTGTGACAGTGAGTATGTGGTCTTGTGTGGCTCGGTGCCCTTGCATTTTATCAATGGGGAATCGTAAGGGCCTTCTACACTTTCAGAGAAGGCCTAAGGATTTATACAATTAAAATATACATGTTGTTTTAATTTCTATTTAATTTTTTCTGTAATTTAAATTATATTCTTATTTCATCTTTAGTTTGTGTTGGAAAGAGAAGGGTTAACCATAGAAACAAGAATGAATAGAACAGGCGTCCCCATTCAAGTCAGTGGTGGCATAATGGGTGGACTGGTGGCCATTGTGAGTGTACCCATAGGAGCAAAGCAGGAAGTGGACCCATAGGAGCAAAGCAGGAAGTGGACCCATAGGAGCAAAGCAGGAAGTGGACCCATAGGAGCAAAGCAGGAAGTGGACCCATAGGAGCAACGCAGGAAGTGGACCCATAGGAGCAAAGCAGGAAGTGTACCCATAGGAGCAAAGCAGGAAGTGTAACCATAGGAGCAAAGCAGGAAGTCAAAGCAGGAAGTGTACCCATAGGAGCAAAGCAGGAAGTCAAATCAGGAAGTGTAACCATCAAATCAAATTTTATTTGTCACATGCGCCAAATACAACTAGTGTAGACCTTACCGTGAAGTGCTTATTTACAAGCCCTTAACCAACAATGCAGTTTTAAGAAAAATACCCCCAAAATGATGTTTATCAATCTGTGCTGTGATTTGTTCAATCAACTCAAATGACATTACAAAGAATACATTACATTGCATCAGTTAGCATCATCTGAATAAACATTCTACATTACCATGGAAATGATTACTGAACAATGCCAGGAAGCCACTGCGAGTGTACCCATGATTTTACAAGTCAAATTGCCAGGGTTAGAGGTTCCAAGCTCATTCTATTCATTCTTTTTTCTATGGGGTTAACACTGAAGGGAAAACAATATCCAATCAGGATTTTTATTTGGTGGTTTCTGGCGAGAAAAATCTAGCTCGCTAAGTCAGCCATTGGCTACGCCCTCAGAAGTCAGCCATTGGCTACGCCCTCAGAAGTCAGCCATTGGCTACGCCCTCAGAAGTCAGCCATTGGCTACGCCCTCAGAAGTCAGCCATTGGCTACGCCCTCAGAAGTCAGCCATTGGCTACGCCTTCAGAAGTCAGCCATTGGCTACGCCCTCAGAAGCTAGACAGAAGGCATCTGCCATTCAACTGTATTAGGGCAGAATTTGGGGGGAAATCAACCCATCACATTTTGACTTCCAATGGGTAGGACTGTTTTGACAATATTTATTTTTTTACACTTCCGCCTTCTGGGAGGCATAGACACCTCACTCCTGTAGCCTGTTTTTCCCACGCTCTAGCTAACTTTTGTTGTAGATAGTGTGCGGCAGCTGCAGCCACAAGTGTTATCGAGGAGGATGTTTCTGCTGATTTGTTCATTTCTCCCTTCAAGATGAACCTTTCCGCAAGAAGTTAACATACAAATGAGCCTCTTTGGTGAGTGTCACTGTTTGTTGCAGCTCTCTTGCGGTTAACTCTTTCAAACTGATGTGTGGGAAACATTGTTGCGTTTAAACCTTAGATCACCAGTTCCTTTGATAAAGTTGTATCGATTTGGAAATGCTGAATGGTTGTGTTTTTGTTATGAGCTTTATGAACGGGATGCTATGTGTGACTGCTCTCTTTCTATCGGACGTGTCGGTGTTTTACAAAAAGTGTTCTCTCCACGGAGTGTGCAGATTACGGTTGCTGTCCTTCCAGCACAACTAGCCTGTCACTTTCGATGTGTCCCTGTTGTCGTGTCCATGTTGTCATCGCTAGGCTATTGATGATAGTGAGGGTGTTAGGATACCACAGGTTTAGGGAAACACTCTTTTCACGCCACTTGGATACTGATCCAACTTTTTCATAGCAGTTTACGTAGCAGGTTAGGAGACAGTTAAGGTTAGAAAAAGGGGTAGCGAAAATGCTCTCCTAACCTGCTACGAAAAAATTACTTTGTATCGAAGTGGGGTGAAAAGAGTGAGTCCCGGTTTAAGCGGTTGTTGTTGTTGTTGCTGGCCGTGCCTGGTACGTGAGTGACAGCCTGATGAGTGATGAGTGACAGCCTGATGACTGGCTCAGACCTTCATTCTTATTTCTATGGGCTCAGGCCAGTTTGATTCATTCATGATGTCATAAAAAAAGCATTGCTACTCCTGCATTAGAGCTAGATACAGTATAATGGGAGTGTGGGAGCTAGATACAGTGTAATGGGAGTGTGGGAGCTAGATACAGTGTAATGGGGGTGGGAGCTAGATACAGCATAATGGGAGTGTGGGAGCTAGATACAGCATAATGGGAGTGTGGGAGCTAGATACAGTGTAATGGGAGTGTGGGAGCTAGATACAGCATAATGGGAGTGTGGGAGCTAGATACAGCATAATGGGAGTGTGGGAGCTAGATACAGCATAATGGGAGTGTGGGAGCTAGATACAGTGTAATGGGAGTGTGGGAGCTAGATACAGTGTAATGGGGGTGGGAGCTAGATACAGCATAATGGGAGTGTGGGAGCTAGATACAGCATAATGGGAGTGTGGGAGCTAGATACAGTGTAATGGGAGTGTGGGAGCTAGATACAGTGTAATGGGGGTGGGAGCTAGATACAGCATAATGGGAGTGTGGGAGCTAGATACAGCATAATGGGAGTGTGGGAGCTAGATACAGCATAATGGGAGTGTGGGAGCTAGATACAGTATAATGGGAATGTGGGAGCTAGATACAGTATAATGGGAGTGTGGGAGCTAGATACAGTATAATGGGAGTGTGGGAGCTAGATACAGCATAATGGGAGTGTGGGAGCTAGATACAGTGTAATGGGAGTGTGGGAGCTAGATACAGTGTAATGGGGGTGGGAGCTAGATACAGTATAATGGGAGTGTGGGAGCTAGATACAGTATAATGGGAGTGTGGGAGCTAGATACAGTATAATGGGAGTGAGAGCTAGATACAGTATAATGGGAGTGTGAGAGCTAGATACAGTATAATGGGAGTGTGAGAGCTAGATACAGTATAATGGGAGTGTGGGAGCTAGATACAGTATAATGGGAATGTGGGAGCTAGATACAGTATAATGGGAGTGTGGGAGCTAGATACAGTATAATGGGAGTGTGAGAGCTAGATACAGTATAATGGGAGTGTGGGAGCTAGATACAGCATAATGGGAGTGCGGGAGCTAGATACAGTATAATGGGAGTGTGGGAACTAGATACAGTATAATGGGAGTGTGCATTAAGTGATGATGTTTGTATTGGTTTTTGTGTGTGCTTGCGTGTATGTTTTTGTGTGTAGTAGTGTGTAGGTCAGTGTAGTGCAACATGTAGTACAGTATCTATTGGCTGCCCATTGGAAAATAGAGTAACAGTCTAATCAGCAGCTATTGACATGTGTGCACTGAGCCCTGCAGCATAGAGCTGGTGTGTGTTTTCTTATATACATTTTTCTGTCTGTGTTTTGTGTACTATATAGTGGCAGTACAGTATGAACTGGGCCTATTCATGGTTTGCATGTTTCGTCACAATATTGCTTTGAATGTTCATTTTGCAATGATGCCCGACTAATCATTCTACTCAATGCATTGTCAATGAGCGCTGATGAAGATTTAATCAAAAATGCATTAGAGTGGCTTGGCATTGCCATTCAATAGGAGACTAGTTATTAGTGGGAAAACCTTTTGTCATCACTTTGATGTCGCCAGATTGACTTAAGAAGCAGTATAAAGTAAGCTATTTATCTAAGATTGTTTTTTGCTAGCTAACATTGCTAGCTATTTTTTGACAAACTTTACTCGCTAATGACAACGGTGCTATCTGTCTAAAGTAAATTAGACAACATGATAATGCTGGCAAAGTTGTTTCCTACGAAATATTTGACCACTTTAGCAATGTCATCGTATTTCCAGGCACTATAAGTGTAATTTATATTTAACAGTCTTTAGCCTGCGTTCAGAATGACTGGGCTTATCACGACTTTAGGGCAACATTATTGGGCCGCCGGGAGAGGGCGGCTTGGGGACATTCATAACAATGGCATGATGTGACGGAGGTGCAACCTATGAATACTATACATTGATTTGTCTGCAAAACAACCCACTCTCTCTCATCTCCATGATCTCTCTGAAGTCAACAAGCCATGGTGTTTTTTCCCTGTGGTATTGAATTAACAGAGGTTATTGTAATAGCCAGGTTGGTGTGTTTAGTTGGTTAGTGGAAGAGTAGTATAGTGGTCTGAACCAAAGTTGATGCATAGTGATGATGGACAGTATATGCTAATGGCAGGGCTGAGGTTATTTTTATACACAGAGAGAGCCAAAATGGCGGGCTAGGTGTGTGGACAGTAATATATTGCACTACAGACTCGTAATGGTAGATTTATGGTAATGTGGTATTTATGGTAGCCTAAGATCCATAATTGTGCGGGAGGTACAGTTGAAGTCAGAAGTTTACATATACTTAGGTTGGAGTCAATTAAACTCATTTTTCAACCACTCCAAAAATGTCTTATTAACAATCTATAGTTATGGCAAGTCAGTTAGGACATATACTTTGTGCATGACACAAGTAAGCTTCTGATAGGCTAATTGACATAATTTGAGTCAATTGGTGGTGTACCTGTGGATGTATCTTACCTTCAAACTCAGTGCC
The DNA here is from genome assembly GCF_002021735.2 of Oncorhynchus kisutch. NCBI lineage: Eukaryota > Metazoa > Chordata > Actinopteri > Salmoniformes > Salmonidae > Oncorhynchus > Oncorhynchus kisutch. The sequence goes on along the minus strand of NC_034183.2, from coordinate 16,719,589 downwards.
TCTTTGCTTGACATCATGGGAAAATCAAAAGTAATCAGCCAAGACCTCAGAAAAACAATTGGAGACTTCCACAAGTCTGGTTTATCCTTGGGAGCAATTTCCAAACGTCTGAAGGTACCACCTTCATCTGTACAAACAATAGTACGCAAGTATAAACACCATAGGACCACGCAGCTGTCACAATGCTCAGGAAGGAGACGCGTTCAGTCTCCTAGAGAAGAACATACTTTGGTGCGAAAAGTGCAAATCAATCCCAGAACAACAGCAAAGGACCTTGTGAAGATACTGGAGGAAATAGGTACAATAGTATCTATATGCACAGTAAAACGAGTCCTATATCGACATAACTGAAAGGCCGCTCAGCAAGGAAGAAGCTACTGCTCCAAAACTGCCATTAAAAAAGCCAGACTACGGTTTGCAACTGCACATGGAGACAAAGATCGTACTTTTTGGGGAAATGTCCTCTGGTCTGATGAAACAAAAATAGAACTGTTTGGCCATAATGACCATTTTTATGTTTGGAGGAAAAAGGCGGAGACTTGCAAGCCAAAGAACACCATCCCAACCGTGAAGCACGGGGGTGGCAGCATCATGTTGTTTGGGTGCTTTGCTGCAGGAGGGACTGGTGCACTTCACAAAATAGATGGCATCATGAGATAGGAAAATTATGTGGATATATTGAAGCAACATCTCAAGACATCAGTCAGGAAGTTGAAGCTTGGTCGCAAATGGGTCTTCCAAATGGACAATGACCCCAAGCATACTTCCAAAGTTGTGGCAAAATGGCTGAAAGACAATAAAGTCAAGGTTTTGGAGTGGTCATCACAAAGCCCTGACCTCAATCCTATAGAAAATGTGTTGGCAAAACTGAAAAGGCGTGTGCAAGCAAGGAGGCCTACAAACCTGACTCAGGTACACCAGCTCTGTCAGGAGGAATGAGCCAAAATTCACCCAACTTATTGTGGGAAGCTCGTGGAAGGCTACCCGAATCGTTTGACCCAAGTTAAACAATTTAAAGGCAATGCTACCAAATACTGATTGAGTGTATGTAAACGTCTGAACCACTGGGAAGGTGATGAAAGAAATAAAAGCTGAAATAAATCATTCTCTCTCAACTATTATTCTGACATTTCACATTCTTAAAATAAAATGGTGGTCCTAACTGACCTAAGGGAATTTTTACTAGGATTCAATTTCAAGAATTGTGAAAAACTGAGTTTAAATGTATTCGGCTAAGGTGTATGTAAACTTCTGACTTCAACTGTAAGTGGTAATGTACAGATTCATCATGGCAGGTGTGGACAGTGTGGGGGCAGTGCTGTGTGACGTCAGGCAGGCAGGCCACAGACTGAAATAGCAGTGAGATCTCTCTTCCTTGGCATGTGCAGAGCAGACATACAGGAGGAGAGGAGTGAATGAGTCAGCTGGCCTGCTGCTGGGAGAGACTGATACAGACAGAGAGATATGGACAGAGAGGGATGATGATGAATCAGTAAAAGAGAGAGTGGTAGCCTATTACCAGGGGAATGGGATAATGTTTTGGTTCTGACAGAGGGAGGCTGGTATTCACTGAGTGGACAGTCGTAACGGAGATGACAGCGGCATTCCATAGTTTACTTACAGTTGTGTTCAGGTATCAGTGTTACCTATATAATGTAGATCCCAAAATTAACTGAATTATGTGATCTGTGTTACCGATAGAAAAATCCATATTCCCTGTTTCTATGATATTACCGACTAGGTGACATCAGTCTGTTCAGTTAGCGCTAGGTCTATGTTGCCAAGGTGGAATGGGTAAACCCCTAGGTTAAGGTGACCAGATTTCTGAAATTAAAACCGGGGACATTTCCAGTTCGGCGGTCAATATATCATTAAAATATCCAATGTTATTATCTATGAAATAAAAAGGGGGACAATTCCGGTTTCGTGTATTTAGTCTAAAAGGCACATTGTGATACAGAGAAAACAACTATACTACAGAAACACTACAGACAAGACAGAACTGTCAGATCTGAACAGCCATTCAGTGGTCCTGGTAGTCTGGGTAGAATAAGAGCAGAAGAGAACATGAGCAAAATGTAAAAAACAGACAATAGTATATGTGAAATACTTAACATAATAAAGAAATAAGATGCTGATGAGATTGGTAACTACATAATATACTTATACCAACCTAATCTGTATATTTCTCAGAAGAATGTATTTTCTTCAGGATTGCTCTGTCTTTGGCCAGCTTCTCCATGAACTCCTGGCAGGGGAGGTTGAAGTTTATCTTCACAATAAGCATGGCCTTGATGGTAGGAACAGTGAACCCATTTCTTGCTGCTGTCCATATATCATTCATTTGGGAGAACACTCTCTCGACTGGTGCATTACTTCCAGGTAAGCACATGACAACAGACGCTAATCTAGCCAGGTTAGTGTGTGGGATGTCGTTCTCTTTGAAGTGGGTAACCACCATGCTCCATTTCTGACTAAGCGGTGTCTCAGATGCTTTCCATTCTTCAAGCGATCCCCCCTTTAGGAACTCTTGCAGACCAGTAACCTCGTCAAACAATGCATCCTCATTGATGGTCACATTGGGGCATTTTTCCTGCAGTGTGCCTGCTGCCTTCTGGATCTCTTCACGCTGAGATTGCCTTTTTAAAAGGAGACAATGTAAATATTTTAGATTATCTGTGTGCTTTCCCCATGCTTGCAAGTAGTTCACAGCCGTAGTGAAGAATGATTGGGATGTTTTGAGAAAGCTCTCTTTAGACATGGCTCCATTTCCCTCTAGCTCTCTCAGAAGTCCTCTGACCAAAACTGGAATGTCATCAGTCAATTTTGCTTCAACGTTTCTCAGAATTGCAGCGGACTCCACAGCACAGTGGTCCTGGCCTTCAAGCATCTTGATCGTGTCACTGAATACAGTCAGGTTTCCATGGACAAAGGCCAGCCAAAGTTCAGACAGTGGTTCTTCGAACATTGTTCGCAGGACAACAGGGCATTTGTCTTCAGAAATAAAAAAGGATTTCAATGGCACATTTTCAGCACTCTTTCTAGAGCAGGGAGCATGGACATCCAGTTCCATCCACATTAAATGTGTTACCTTGGCAACGAGAATGCTCGGCATTCAGTACATTACCTTAGTGATATAGAGTAGGTGCTAGGGAATCAATATGTTTCCTTGGTGACGGTCCGAAAATATGTGACAATGATTCTTAAGGACAAATGTTACTGAATGAACAGGGGTACACTGAGGTTGTTCTATCTGAAAGGAGGAGGCACACAGCCCCCTTTTCCTTGCTACAGATATTTAGGCTGTTGACAAGCCTTCAGATCTCATACAACATCATATTACTAAACTTCATGTTCATTGCACATAGGGCTGGGAATTGCCAGGGATCTCACAATATGATATTATCACAATACCTAAATGCTGATACGATATGTATTGTGATTCTCAGGATTCTATATGTATTCCGATTCGTTATTGTGATTTTACTGTGATTCAATGTTCCAAACATATTGCTCACCATAGGTCTGCTGCAGAGGGACAAGAGAGAACCATGAGAAAATGGGTTTTGATCAGTCATGGAAATAAAAGTGCTGAAAACAAATGTACTCCCTATTTAAAAAGAAGATGGAGAACAAGTGTAGATACTGGAGTTTTGGTGCAGGTACAGCAAACTAGCGCAAAAATAATATTGCAATATATCCCCTCCCCTATCACTAATTGCACACAATGTGTAGACCCTTGTGTAGACCCATGTCCATACAACTGCAATGGGTTTGCACAGAATTAGGGACATTTTTATTTATTTACATTTTCCCCAATTTCATGTTATCCAATTGGTAGTTACAGTCTTGTCCCATCGCTGCAAATCCCGTATGGAGAGGCGAAGGGTGAGAGACATGAGTCCTCCAAAACACGACCCTGCCAAGCTGCACTACTTCTTTACACACTGCTCGCTTAACCCGGCAGCCAGCCGCACCAATGTGTCGGAGGAAACACCGTACAACTGGCGACTGTGTCAGCATGCATGTGCCCGGCCCGCAACAGGAGTCACTAGAGCGCGATGGGACAAAGACATCCCGGCCAGCCAAACCCTCCCCTAACTCGGACAACGCTGGGCCAATTGTGCACCGCCTCATGGGTCTCCCGGTCATGACCGGCTGCGACACAGCCTGGGATCGAATCTGGATCTGTAGTGATGCCTCAAGCACTGCGATGCAGTGCCTTAGACCGCTGCGCCACTCGGGAGGCCCCTAGAATTAGGGATTTTGAGCTGACAGACAAAGACAGCTTCTCAACTTTTCCAATGTAAAAAATGTCTATATTAGCAGACACTCTTATCCAGAGCGACTTACAGTTAGTATACAGATAGCTAGGTAAGACAACCACATGTCACAGGCATAGTCAGTTCATTCTTCCGCAATAAAGAAGTTACCAACAAAGTCAGCAAGTAGGCAAATAGTAAGAAAAACACTTTTTATCGTATTTTTGGGGGGGGAAGCTCAGACATCTGATTTAAGATCCTCTTTTTCGGAGATGGGCAGGGACTCTTCTGTCCTGACGTTAGGGAGAAGAGTTTGCCTTCCTCTCCCATTTAGCAGGAGAATGATGAACAATGTTGAACTATTTTCCTGAATAAGAGGTCTTTGTGCTCTGCTATCATACAGTATATACTTAATCAACTACCGGTAAATTTCTCTTGCTCTTTCTCTCGCTGTGTGTGTGTGTGTGTGTGTGTGTGTGTGTGTGTGTGTGTGTGTGTGTGTGTGTGTGTGTGTGTGTGTGTGTGTGTGTGTGTGTGTGTGTGTACGCGCATGCATTTGCCTTTCCTCTTTATTCCATGTTTTTGTCCCTGGAGCTGAGGGAAAGAATGCTTGAGTTTGGAGAGAGAAAGAATGCTTGAGTTTGGAGAGAGAAAGAATGCTTGAGTTTGGAGAGAGAAAGAATGCTTGAGTTTGGAGAGAGAAAGAATGCTTGAGTTTGGAGAGGGAAAGAATGCTTGAGTTTGGAGAGAGAAAGAATGCTTGAGTTTGGAGAGGGAAAGAATGCTTGAGTTTGGAGAGAGAAAGAATGCTTGAGTTTGGAGAGAGAAAGAATGCTGAAGTTTGGAGAGGGAAAGAATGCTTGAGTTTGGAGAGAGAAAGAATGCTTGAGTTTGGAGAGAGAAAGAATGCTGAAGTTTGGAGAGGGAAAGAATGCTTGAGTTTGGAGAGAGAAAGAATGCTGAAGTTTGGAGAGGGAAAGAATGCTTGAGTTTGGAGAGAGAAAGAATGCTGAAGTTTGGAGAGGGAAAGAATGCTTGAGTTTGGAGAGAGAAAGAATGCTTGAGTTTGGAGAGAGAAAGAATGCTTGAGTTTGGAGAGAGAAAGAATGCTTGAGTTTCCCTCTGTTTGTTTTTCCATTTCTAATCCCTCTCCAACCCCCATGTCGCTCTGCTCCTTCTCAACACACACAAACACACACACACACACTTACAGGGCATACCACACAAGGCGTTGTTTACACACACATGTGAAGCCCTTAGCCATGGTATATTGGCCATATACCACAAACCCCAGATTATTGCTATTATAAACAGGTTATCAACATAATTAGAGCAGTAAAAAGGTTTGTCATACCCATGGTATACGGTCTGATATACCACGGCTGTCAGCCAATTAGCATTCACAGCTGGAACCATCCAGTTTATAATGTGCTTTATACCATGGCAGTTTTTTATTTTTTTATTTAACCTTTATTTAACTAGGCAAGTCAGTTAAGAACAAATTCTTATTTACAATGATGGCCTACCTCTGCCAAACCCGGACAGCGCTGAGCCAATTGTGCACCACCCTATGGGACGCCACCCTAACAGACGTTCTAGTTTAGCTATCATTGGTAACTACTGTAGCTATCTAGTAAACTTGCTAGCTACTTCAGTGGATGTTGAACACATTTCAACCAGCAAATGAACATCTCTAGTATCAAATGTGTTAAATATTAGCCATGGTATAAAAGGAATAATCAACGCTGGGCTCTATGCCTTCTCTGGAAAATAATGCAACTCTGTGGAAGGTCAGTTCCACTCAGCTAGTATGTCATGGAACACAACTTATACGTCATTCATTATTTTCCATAGAACACAATGCCCCCTCATTGATTATCCCTTACGTAATTACACTACTAGCAATGTGACACTTAACCATCTACAAAACCAACAGCCCTGTTTAGCCACAAAACAAAGTGTTAATGCATCTGTGGAAAAATAAAATCTGTTTATCCCCAATGTTCCCTCTAAACTGCGCGGCGCCCACCTCCTCCAGCACTGCGGCTCACAGAAGAAATGCCAGACCTCGCAAAGACGCAAGAGATTGAACATCTGAGTTTGCCGCGTTAGTTTGCACTATATAGATTTGTTTTTTTCTGTGATGAATCAATATTATATCAACCTCTTTTCAATGTAACAAACCAAAACAAATTTAACTTTGAAATATTGAGTCTGTAATTTTGGCAGGGGTCGTTCCTGCCTTTCAATCATCCTGGAGTGAATGCTCTTTTCAGATCAGTTCAGACTGCACATGTGCACATTTGTTGATATTCTCTGCATTACTAGTCCAGTTATAGATAAGTATAGGTCAGCAATGGGGAGTTACTGCGCCCTACAAGAGCACAACACGTGTAGGCTACATTTATTTGAAAAGCCAGTCAGGTAAAAAGTTTGTCTTAATTAAAGGGGCAGTGTTTTATTTTGAGACATATGCAAATAAGCCAATAGGCAGAGGGATAGCCAACACATTGTCTAATTCTCTGTACAGTAGTAATAATGACTTTTATTTTGTAAAGTGGTTTTGTGCATCATATAACAGAATACAATGCAATTTACAGTCACCTATTTGACCCATGGTGTTACAGACCAAGTTTAAAAAATCATTCATGTCAAGCCCTTCATAATGTTAAAACATTTAAATAATTATCATGTAATGTCGGCCTGCATTGAACACCACAGAAATCAGAAGCTATTTCCATTTGAAAAGTTTGAGATTTGCTCCATTGGGTTTGTTGGTAGGCCGACATTATGCTTAAATAGCCGCAATAGTCTATTGGCTACTGTCTAAAACTGTAAGAGTACAGCGTCAGTGTTCACTGTAAACGCGTGCCGGAATTTGAACAAAATTCTCACAACTTTCAAGTTTAGAATTTGCTCAGTGCCCCAAAACATGCATCACTTTGCTGCTGTGTCAGCTGACTACAGCCTGGACTGGCATGTCTGCAATGAGGAGAATGGCAGCCAGTGTGAAAGGGAAAGGGGATACCTAGTCAGTTACACAACTGAATGCATTCAACCGAAATGTGTCTTCCGCATTTAACCCAACTGCTCTGAATCAGCTGCTTTGTCTAAGGTTGTGTCCCAAACGGTACCCTATTCCCTACATACTGCACTACTGTTGATGCACCCTGGTCAAATGTAGTGCACTATATAGGGAATATGGGTGCCATTTGGAATGCACACTAAGAGTTAGTTCCTGCCTTGCTGCTGCTGTTGTTTGACATGGGCTTTCCATGCTCTCAGAAACATTCTGGTTATGTTGTTGCTGTTATGTGTATGAGTGGTGCTGGGTGTGCGATAGACACACAAACACACATCTGTGTGTGTGTTCTAGGATGTACGTTGTTCCTTACAGTATGAATTAACACACACATGCACGTTATACCCACCAGTGGAGGCTGCTGAGGGGAGGACGGCTCAAAATAATGGCTGTAAACGGAGCGAATGGAATGGCATCAAACACCTGGAAACCATGGAAACCATGTGTTTGATGCATTTGATACCATTCCACTGATTCCGACTCCGGGATGCTGGCCTTCTAGGCAGAGTTGCAAAGAAAAAGCCATATCTCAGACTGGCCAATAAAAATAAAAGATTAAGATGGGCAAAAGAACACAGACACTGGACAGAGGAACTCTGCCTAGAAGGCCAGCATCCCAGAGTCGCCGCTTCACTGTTGATGTTGAGACTGGTGTTTTGCGGGTACGATTTAATGAAGCTGCCAGTTGAGGACTTGTGAAGCGTCTTTTAATCAGCTTAGATACTCTAATGTACTTGTCCTCTTGCTCAGTTGTGTACTGGGGCCTCCAACTCCTTTTGCTATTCTGGTTAGAGACAGTTTGAGCTGTTCTGTGAAGGGAGTAATACACAGCATTGAAGGCCAGTTTTATTGCTTCTTTAATCAGAACAACAGTTTTCAGCTGTGCTAACATAATTGCAAAAGAAAGGGTTTTATAATAATCAATTAGCCTTTTAAAATTATAAACTTGGGTTAGCTAACACAATATGCCATTGGAACATTGGAGTGATGCCATATGCCATTGGAGTGATGCCATATGCCATTGGAGTGATGGTTGCTGATAATGGGCCTCTGTACACCTATGTAGATATTCCATAAAAAATGTGCCATTTCCAGCTACAATAGTCATTTACAACATTAACCATGTCTACACTGTATTTCTGATCAATTTGATGTTATTTTAATGGACAAAAATGTGCTTTTCTGTCAAAAACAAGGACATTTCTAAGTGACCCCAAACTTTTGAACGGTAGTGTAGGTACGTGGTTGCAAAGGGCATCAGTATCTTAACAGTGCGATTTGTCAAGGCAGGTTACTGTTGTTCAGATATCGGTAAGTGGACTGGAGACAGAGCAAGAAAGGGAATACTGAATCCAGTTGTTTGTGTGATCCGTTTCAGGAAAGTACCTGCATAATTGAGCACCCAAGTCACTCCGGTGCTTCGCTGTATCACGTTTGACTTTGTCCGTAAGTTTGTTCATTTGCAAACAAAAAAATCATACAATGATGGAAAGTCCTGTGTGTTGTCCTTGTTAATGCAGACCGAGAAGAGCTCCAACTACTTAAACAGCCTAAATGTTGTACCGCATATTGAATATAGTTGCAGAGAGTCCCTTTAATCCGAGATTCAGATCAGTCAGGTGAGAAAACAACATCACCCAGGTAGGCCAGTCGTGTGAGAAACTCATCATCATGCAAGCGGTCAGACAAGTGAAAATATGGTCAATTTTTAAAAAAACATGTCAATACTTGGCCTCTTGATAACCAGTTCACTTCTGTATGTTGTAAAAGCGTTACATGGTCGCTGCCCATATCATTGCATAGTGCAGATACTACACGAGAGTTCAGGGGCCTTACTTTAACAAAGTTAACCATTTTCAATGGTTCAAAACGTCTTTCAAGCTGTCAGGCATTCCCTTGGCAGCAAGAGCCTCTCGGTGGATGCTGCAGTGACCTAAGTGGTGTCGGGAGCAACTGCTTGAATGCACGTTACCACTCCACTATGTCTCCCTGTCATGGCTTTTGCGCCATTAGTACAGATACCAACATGAGCAGCAGCTACGTTTGGCTACATACAGACCGTTAGTGGAATTCCCGCGAGAGAGTAACAGTAAGGTGATTGGATGTTAATTATTTGACTAGGCTACCTGTATGTGACATTGTGTTGTTATTTCACTGAACACTAGATGGTTTATTTTGATTTTTGGGAGTGAAACGAGGCTACTCGGGCGAGAGAGAAAAAACTCACCAAAATGTATAGCCCCGTTGGAAAATATAAATGAACTGTTTGAAAATATGAAGAAAGCTGTATCTAGCTGTATTAGACGTTAGAGGAGCCTTGTGTTGTCCTATCTAGCTGTATTAGACGTTAGAGGAGCCTTGTGTTGTCCTATCTAGCTGTATTAGACGTTAGAGGAGCCTTGTGTTGTCCTATCTAACTGTATTACTGTCACGTTCTGACCTTAGTTCTTTTGTTATGTCTTTGTTTTAATATGGTCAGGGCGTGAGTTGGGTGGGTTGTCTATGTTAGTTTTTCTATGATTTGCTATTTCTGTGTTTGGCCTGGTATGGTTCTCAATCAGAGGCAGCTGTCAATCATTGTCCCTGATTGAGAACCATATTTAGGTAGCCTGTTTTCTATTGTGTTTCGTGGGTTCGTCTTTGTGTATGTCACCAGACAGGACTGTTTCGTTTGTCATTCTCGTTTATCGTTTTTGTTGTTTTGTTCGAGTATTTCTTTTCATTAAAAGGCATAATGAATACTTACCACGCTGCACCTTGGTCCTCCTCTCTTTCTCCCAACGACGAACATTACAATTAGACGTTAGAGAAGCCTTGTTGTCCTATCTAGCTGTATTAGACGTTAGAGGAGTCTTGTTGTCCTATCTAGCTGTATTAGACGTTAGAGAAGCCTTGTTGTCCTATCTAGCTGTATTAGACGTTAGAGGAGCCTTGTTGTCCTATCTAGCTGTATTAGACGTTAGAGGAGTCTTGTTGTCCTATCTAGCTGTATTAGACGTTAGAGGAGCCTTGTTGTCCTATCTAGCTGTATTAGACATTAGAGGAGTCTTGTTGTCCTATCTAGCTGTATTAGACGTTAGAGGAGTCTTGTTGTCCTATCCAGCAGTATTAGACGTTAGAGGAGTCTTGTTGTCCTATCTAGCTGTATTAGGCGTTAGAGAAGCCTTGTTGTCCTATCTAGCTGTATTAGGCGTTAGAGAAGCCTTGTTGTCCTATCTAGCTGTATTAGACGTTAGAGGAGCCTTGTGTTGTCTAGCTGTATGCTCTCTCTCATCCCAAAGCTAACCTCAAGTCAGCTGATCACACAAGAAGGCGTCAACAGAAGAGTAACTGCTAAAAGATCGCGGCCCAAATAGGGCTTGCCTATAGCATATTATATTTTAAACATTTGCATGTAGTCTATCTAGGTCTTTAATGTCCTTGTTTTAAAAGAACAATACCTTGTGTTGTCCTAGCTAGCTGCCACGTTAACTCTTCATGGACTGGATTCTCCATTCTCATCAGTTTCTATAACGGCACACTTACCAACTGGGAACCTCCGTCATGTGTCTGTGCCTGCGACCATGATTTATCACAGCCCTTAAGGTGTGTGTGTGTGTATTTTTTATTTTTTTACTCAAGTGTTTGGCACTGACACTGTTCACACAATCTATTTAGCCTTTATAACTGATAGAGATATTTCTGAGGATGCTACTGAGAGAGTCGTGTTCAGAGATACACCAGAACAACATCTTAAGATTCTGACTCGTCTGGTTAATGTTGAACAATACTTTTTAATTTAATTTTTTTATTTATTATTTAACCTTTTTAACTAGTCAAGCCAGTTAAGAATACATTCCTATTTACAATGACGGCCTAATAAAAGGCAAAAGGCCTCCTGCTGGGGGCTGGTATACAACTTTTTAATTTTTAAATAGGACAAAACACACATCATCAGAGAGAGACTCCACAATACTACATAAAGAGAGACCTAATACATAGCAAGGCAGCAACACATAACACAGCAAGGCAGCAACACATAACACAGCAAGGCAGCAACACATAACACAGCAAGGCAGCAACACATAACACAGCAAGGCAGCAACACATAACACAGCATGGTAGCAACACATAACACAGCATGGCAGCAACACATAACACAGCAAGGCAGCAACACATAACACAGCAAGGCAGCAACACATAACACAGCAAGGCAGCAACACATAACACAGCAAGGCAGCAACACATAACACAGCATGGTAGCAACACATAACACAGCATGGTAGCAACACATAACACAGCAAGGCAGCAACACATAACACAGCAAGGCAGCAACACATAACACAGCAAGGCAGCAACACATAACACAGCATGGTAGCAACACATAACACAGCATGGCAGCAACACATAACACAGCAAGGCAGCAACACATAACACAGCAAGGCAGCAACACATAACACAGCAAGGCAGCAACACATAACACAGCAAGGCAGCAACACATAACACAGCATGGTAGCAACACATAACACAGCATGGTAGCAACACATAACACAGCAAGGCAGCAACACATAACACAGCAAGGCAGCAACACATAACACAGCAAGGCAGCAACACATAACACAGCATGGTAGCAACACATAACACAGCATGGTAGCAACACATAACACAGCATGGTAGCAACACATAACACAGCATGGCAGCAACACATAACACAGCAAGGCAGCAACACATAACACAGCAAGGCAGCAACACATAACACAGCAAGGCAGCAACACATAACACAGCAAGGCAGCAACACATAACACAGCATGGCAGCAACACATAACACAGCAAGGCAGCAACACATAACACAGCAAGGCAGCAACACATAACACAGCATGGTAGCAACACATAACACAGCATGGTAGCAACACATAACACAGCATGGTAGCAACACATAACACAGCATGGTAGCAACACATAACACAGCATGGTAGCAACACATAACACAGCATGGTAGCAACACATAACACAGCATGGTAGCAACACAACACGACAACAACATGGCAGCAGCACAAAACATGGTACAAACATTATTTGGCACAGACAAAAGTACAAAGGGCAAGAAGATAGAGACAACAATACATGATTGAGTCTTTGAATGAGAGATGGCGATACAACTGTCCAGTTTGTGTGTTATTTAATGTTATGATAATGTTATCTAAATGTATAGACACTCTTGTTTCTGGGGGATTCCTCATTGATGCTATGGAACTAGCTCACTCCTCCTCAACATCACACCGCATAGCTAAACATTGAACATACAGACAACACTGAATTAAAGTGGCTCACCCTCTCAGGCTGGAACAGACTTTTCACAGGGGAAGAGAAGTCACACACGGTCTTATTGATAAGACACTAAGCCCTTAAAAATACAGCAGACATGTATATTTTCTCTTCCTCATGGGCCTCGTTCCATTTCCAATCCTTTCAGATCTGAGAACACCAAAGGCTAGGGAAAAGGGTTGAGGATGGGCTCCGAGATGGAATCAGGTCTTAAAGAGAAATGGCATCCAGCTAAACATATCGGCTGCAGTGATGATTCTAGTGTAATTGTGTGTTAGTATGTTGTACGCGGAAAGGGTAATTCCTACCCTAACCAATTCAGGTTCTAACAGTATCTCTCTCTCTCTCTCTCTGTCAGGCCTGAGACCCAGCAAAAAGCCCCGGTGTCTGCCCCCACTGCCCCACCTCCCCATCCAGCCCCCCCTGAGCCGGCCATCCCCCCAGAGCCGGAGGAGGAGATATTAGGTTCTGATGATGAGGAGCAGGAGGACCCCGCAGACTACTGC